>NW_012121043.1:1178925-1224943 GCF_000951035.1 Colobus angolensis palliatus
CCAGCACTTTGGGAGGCCGAGCCAGGATGGTCTCGATCTCCTGACCTCGTGATCCACCTGCCTCAGCCTCCCAAAGTGCTGGGATTACAGGTGTGAGCCACCGTGCATGGCCAAAATTATTTTTAAATTCAAAGTTTTAAAGAATGGTAGCTATAAATCTAAGAGCATAAAACTCTTAAAACTGTTCCACTTACTTTCCTTTCTCTCAATAATATTTAGCACTCATGACACCAAGACACTTACAACAGAATTGGCTTACTGGAATAAAGCAACCAAATAGTTAATATGCTTGCTTCTGACTCTTCTCTTGTGTCTTGGTAGCTGAGAGGGACATTTCTATGATAGTTGGAACACCACAGTCCCTTTAATACTCTAAGCAGTAAATCTTCCAAACTGCATTTTCCTTTTGACTCTAACCACCTGACCCTTTTCTGGGCCACCAGTGCTGTCCACCTTGTTTTTGTTGTAATCCTCATATAACCACACACTACTTCCTACCAGTGCTGGCACTAAGGTGACATGAATTTGCACCTCTATTTCCAGTCTTTGAACTGGATGACAGTCATGTGTTTATAAAGTCCTTACAAACATCAAAGGTATAACAAATTGTTATCTCATTCTGGAGAGTCAAATATATATCTTTATTTTGGTGATAGGATAATTTTAAATCTTCAACATGAAATCGAGGAGATAAAATTTCT
This sequence comes from Colobus angolensis palliatus, assembly GCF_000951035.1. Taxonomy (NCBI): domain Eukaryota; kingdom Metazoa; phylum Chordata; class Mammalia; order Primates; family Cercopithecidae; genus Colobus; species Colobus angolensis. The sequence goes on from NW_012121043.1 coordinate 1,179,627, forward strand.
CGTTACTAATTGTGACTGCTTCTTAAAAATTTTTTTTTGTTATATGATTATATAAAAATTTCCCTCTTTATGATGCCTTACAAATATCCATCCCAAGCTGCAAAAATTGATGAATAAGAAATAACTATAACATATGAACAGAAAAACTAAGTGCTCACTCTTTACTGTTAGATATGTTTGTAATAAGGCTGAAAAGATGGAGATGATAGTACTGGCTTGGTTAGGAAAAAGGGAGAGAGAGAGATTAACCTTCAAAAATGACCTTAATCAGCAAAGGGAAAATGCAAAGACATTCCTTGCAGAGAAGCAATATGCAGAAAATGGTTAGCTGCAGATGCATGGCATGGATACAAACTTTTAATATTGGGTGGTCCAGGGCTTATTCCTTAGTCCTATTTTCTATGTATACTCAATCTCTTTGTGATATATCTGGTCTCATGTCGGTAAATACATTTATGTGCCCATGATCTTCATACCTTTATTATCAACTCTTGACTTAATTATTCAGTGGTCTTTTCTGAACATACACTTTAAGGTCTAAGCAGCAACTCAAACATAACATGCCACATATGCTGTATTCACATTGTTTCTTACCTTAGTTGATGACAATTCCATCAATCTATTTGTTAAACTGAAAAATTTCAAATTATTGTTGAATTTTTTTCTTTCCTCCAAACTCTACAACAAATATGTCACAAAATCAGCCCCATCATATCCCTGTGTTTTTTTCTGTACCTCTTCAGTATCCTACCACACCTTCAACTTTCTGGAGCAATTCCCCTTCATTCAGGAAATCCCACTCAAGAACGTTTTGCATTTTTTCTTGCAGAACAATAAAATTTAAACTAGCCTTGGACAATTAAAATTTAAATCTTGTTCTCAGGCTGAAATTCACGCCAACACCAAAGATTTCGCCTAAAATTAGAAGGATAGATTTAAATTCACAATTGAGTTCAGAAATCTATTGGATATGTGTTACTTAGGATAGCTTCACCTTTATCATTTAATTCATCTTCTACTGAGTCATGTGATGGGGAGAAATGAATAAATAGTAAAGACTAGCAAGATATAATCAGTCCTTCACAGTATTCAAGAATTATTACATATGGAAATAATACTTGATAAACAGCTTAAAAAGGCTATTTATAAAATTCTATTTTTTAAATATATCATATTAAAAAAATGTATAGTCTAGCTAATAAGAAAAATAGTGTACCAAGTATTAACATTAGAAATAGACTTCCAAGCTTAAGGAAATTTTGTCAATTGTTTAAGATGCAATATATCACAACAGTCAGAATGGCTATTATTAAAAAGTCAGAACATAACAGATGCTGATGAGGTTGTGGAGAGAAAGGAATGTTTATACACCATAGGTGGGAGTGTACATTATTTCAACTGTTGTGGAAGACAGTGTGGAAGTTCCTCAAAGACCTAAAGACAAAAATAGTATTAAACCCAACAATCCCATTACTCTGTATATATCCAAAAGAACTGATACGGTTGGTCTGTGTCCCTACCCAAATCTCATCTTGAATTACAGCCCCCACAATTTCCATGTGTTGTGACAGGGACCCAGTAGGAGATACTTGAATTATACAGGCAGATCTTTCCTGTGCTGTTTTTCATGATAGTGAATACGCCTCATAAGATCTGATGATTTCATAAGAGGGAGTTCCCCTGCACAAATTCTCTTTTCTTGTCTGCTTCCATGTGCAACATGCCTTTAACCTTCTGCCATGACTGTGAGGCCTCTCCAGCCACGTGGAACTGTGAGTCCATTAAATCTTTTTCTTTTGTAAATTGCCCAGTCTCAAATATGTCTTTATCAGCAGCATGAAAACAGACTAATACTGTAAATTGGTACCAGTAGACTGGGGTGCTTCTAAAAAGATACCCCAAAATATGGAAACAACTTTGGAAATGAGTAACAGGCAGAGTTTGGAACAGTTTGGAGAGCTCAGAATAAGACAGTAAAATGTGGGAAAGTTTGGAACTTCTTGGAGACTTTTTGAATGGCTTTAAACAAAATATTAATAATTATATGATGATTAAATCCAGACTGAGGGTCTCAGATGGAGATGAAGAATTTCTTGGGAATGGAGCAAAGGTGACTCTTGTTATGTTTTAGCAAAGAGACTGGTGGCATTTTGCCCCTGCCCTAGAGATCTGTGGAACTTTCAACTTGAGAGAGATGATTTAGGATATCTGGTGGAAGCAATTTCTAAGCAGCGAACATTCAAGAGGTAACCTGGGTGCGGTTAAAGGCATTCAGATTTAAAAGAGAAACAGAACACAAAAGTTCAGACAATTTGCAGCCTACCCAAGTGATAAAAAAGAAAATCCCATGTTCTGAGGAGAAATCCAAGTTGGCTGCATAAATTTACATAAGTAATGAGAAGCTGAATGGTGAAAATTTCTCCAGGGCATATCAGAGATCTTTACAGCAGCCCTTCCTATCACATGCCTGAAGGCCTAGGAGGAAAAATGATTTTAAGGGCTGGGCCCAGGGTCCTGTGCTGTGTGCAGCCTAGAGATTTGGTGCCCTGTGATCCAGATGCTCTAGCCATGACTGAACAGGTACAGTCATGCCAAGGTACAGCTCGAGTTATGACTTCAGAGGGTGCAAGCCCCCAGTCTTGGCAACTTGCATGTGTTGTTTAACCTGCAGGTGCATGGAAGTCAAGAACTGAGATTTGGGAACTTTCTCCTAGATTTCAGAGGATGTATGGAAATTCCTGGATGGACAAGCAGAAGTTGGCCATGTGTGGGGCCCTTAGGGAGAACTTCTGCTTAAACAGTGTAGAGTGAAATGTGAGGTTGAAGGCCCCACAGAGAATCTCTACTGGGGCACTACCTAGTGGAGCTGTGAGAAAAGGGCCACTCTTCTCCAGACCCCAGAGTGGTAGATCCAGCTTGCATTGTGTGCCTGGAAAAGCCATAGACACTCAGTGCTAGCCCACGAAAGCAGCTGATTGTGGGACTATACCCTGCAAAGCCACAGAGTCAGAGCTCCCCAAGGCTGTGGGAGCTCGTGTCTTACATCAGCGTGACCAGGATGTGAGACATGGAGTCATAGGAGATCATTTTGGAGCTTTAAGATTTGAGTGCCCTGCTGGATTTCAGACATGCATGGGGCCTGTAGCCCCTTTATTTTGGCCAATTTCTCCCATTTGGAACAGCTGTATTTTCCCAATGCCTGTACCCCTAATGTGTCTAGGAAGTAACTAACTTGCTTTTGATTTTACAGGCTCAAATCCTCATGGAAGGGATTTGCTTTGTCTTAGATGAGATATTGTATTGTGGACTTCTGGGTTAATGCTGAAATGTGTTAAGTCTTTGGATGACCATTAGGAAGGCATGGTTGGTTTTGAAATGCGAGGACATGAGATTTGGGAGAGGCCGGGGCAAATTATATGGTTTGAATCTGTTCCCACTCAAACCTCATCTTGAATTGTAACTCCCACGATTCCCATGTGTTGTGGGAGGGACCCGGTTGGAGGTAATTTAATTATGGGGGTGGATATTTCTTGTACTGTTCTCAAGACAATGAATAAGTCTCACGAGATCTGATGGTTTCATAAGGAGGAATTTCTTTGCACAAGCTCTCTTCTCTTGCCTGCCGCCATGTGAGACGTGCCTTTCACCTTCTGCCATGATTCTGTGACCTCCCCAGCCACGTGGAGCTGTGAGTGCATTAAACCTCTTTCTTTTGTAAATTGCCTAGTCTCAGGTATGTCTTTATCAGCAGAATGAAAACAGAATAACACAGGAATATAAACCATTCTATTAAAAAGACACATGCATGTGCATATTCATGGCCACACTATTCACAATAGCAAAGACCTAGAATCAACCTAAATGGCCGTTAATGTTAGACTAGATAAAGAAAATGTGGTACATATACACCGTGGAATACTATGGAGCCATAAAAATCTAGATCATGCCCTTTGCAGGAACGTGGATGGAGCTGAAGGTCGTTAACCCTCGCAAACTAATGTAGGAACAGAAAACCAAATACTGCGTACTTTCATTTATAAGTTTAAGCTAAATGATGAGAACACCTGGACCCACAGAGGGAAACAACAAACACTGGGACATTGAAAGGTGGTGAGTGGGAGGAGGGAGTGGAGCAGGAAAAATAACAAATTGGTACTAGGCTTAGTACCTGGATGATAAAACAGTCTTCACAACAAAACCCATGACACAAATTTGTCTATGTGTTAGGTTGGCACAGAAGTAATAGGAGTTAAAAATAATGGCAAAAACTGCAGTTACTTTTGCAACAACCTAATAACAAACCTGCACGTGTACCTGTGAATTTAAAATAAAATTTTAAAAAAATGTACTGTAGGCCGGGCACGGTGGCTCACGCCTGTAATCCCAGCACTTTGGGAGGCCGAGGCCGGTGGAACACAAGGTCAGGAGATCGAGACCATCCTGAAACCCCATCTCTACTACAAATATAAAAAATTAGCTAGTTGTGGTGGCAGGTGCCTGTAGTCTCAGCTACTCAGGAGGCTGAGGCAGGAGAATCGCATGAACCTGAGAGGCAGAGCTTGCAGTGAGCAGATATTGCGCCACTGCCCTCCAGCCTGGGCGACACAGCAAAATTCCGTCGTACTGTAACTGACCTAGTTAAAAATTTAAATTAGCATGAAAAATCATTGATTTGGAATAACTAAAATAAATACACGAAATTGTAGAATGCATGCTAGAAAATTAGCACTCAAAATTAACTAATGTCATTATCAGTTAAGCAATAACCATTACTGGTAAACCTGTCCTCTAAGACTAATAAAACCAATTACTTCTGTATAAAATTGAAGACTAGGCCTTAGCCTCCTTCATGTTTCAACAACGTGGGTAAGATAATAGGAGCAAAACCCTTGGAAATCTGAATTATCATCTCAAATCATTGACTAAGTTACTTGATTATCCTACTAAGGTAGAAGTCAAAGGAGGTCTCAGACACATTATAAACACTTTTTAAGAAACTTTTGTGCTGTCCTTGTAATAGATTATTCTCTGGTAAGAAGGCTTACTGCGGAAGAGTATAATTTGTGTAATTCCTATGGGCTATGAGGAAAACAATCAATATTGTTTGCCAATGGTTTGAAACCTCAGTATATTCTATTTAGTGCCACCTGAAGCAAAGATTTTACTCTGACAGTGTGTTTTCATTTACTTAATGTTACAATTGATATGGATATCAAGTGTTATACAAATTCACATGGTAGAACCAAATACCCTAGAACATCAGTGAGTCAGCATTTTAATAGCCCCATCATATGTTTTTTCCAAAATTTTAAATCAGAAGAGTAGCAAGTAATTAGTTTCCTTGTAGATACACATTGATTTGATAAGAGGTCTTTAGTTTTTTACTTCTCTGATACTAAGAAACTTCTCCAAGCAGAGTATAGAGAGGGCTATTCAAATCTATCCATCAAAATAAAATTAAAATCATTCTTAGGATCCATTGGCTAGTACAGACAGTGGATTCCAATATATTCTGAAACTGAATTACTTTTATATAAGTTAACTAGGCTTCATGTATTGAATACACTTAATTATCTTGAAACTGAGTAGGTCTTTAATAAGGTTTCTCCATGAACCTCCTATGATGGGTAATTCTGAAAACATTTTTATTTATAAGTTTATGAAAGAGAAGTATTTTGGCATCATATTATGCTACACAAGCCACACTGACTGATATTTTTATAAAGCAGTCTCTTATAAAACATAAGGATGGGTTCATTGGGTTCAAGGATTCTATTAGAAAGCCACAAAATTTTGGGTCAAATTAAGATGACGAAAACCTCTGCAATATATCAAACTCTAAAATCCAGGAGATATAATCTGGTAAAAATAAGATGCTCACCTAGTAAAATCGGATAAATTGGCCAAATTTGTGCAGAATGAAAGAAAATATGTCCAGCTTATATTTCCCTAGTAACCCACAATATCTAACAAAATAAGTATTTTGGAAGACAGAATAGATATACAGAAAGATGATTCCAGGGAGTGGTTGAAAGGTTCTAGGAGAAAGGCACAAAATTTGGGTCTAAAGTAAGTGACCCTCCAGAAACCTTCAGATTTGACTATATAAACAGTGATATTGCTTGGCCATGTCCTCACTCAAATGTTACCTCAAATTGAAATCTGAATTGCAGTCCCCACCTGTGGAGGGAGGGACCTGGTGGGTGGTGATTGGATCATGGGGGCAGTTTCCCCCATGCTATTCTTATGATAGTGAATGGGTTCTCACCAGCTCTGATGGTTTTATAAGTGGCAGGTTCCACCCACCCCTGCCTTACCTGCCTCCATGTAAGACATGCCTGTTTTCCCTTCTGCCATGATTGTAAACTTCCTGAGGCCTTCCCAGTCAGGTGAAACTGTGAATCAATTAAACCTCTTTTCTTTATAAATTATTTAGTCTCAGGTAGTTCCTTATAGCAGTGTGAAAATAGAGTAATACCAGCAGCTATATAATGGGTTATGAAAATATTCTGGTCATAATCCTTTTAATCTCAGAAAAAAAATGTGTTGAAGAAGGTGTTAGATTTTGTGTCCTTCCTTGAAATATATCTGCTTATTTGCTAGCATTAGAAGTAGTCACTTTACTACAAACATCATCCATGAGTTCATGAAGATGTGTTGCTGTAAAAAAGGTGCTGCTAATGCTATTCTAAATCTTCTGGGAAAGTGGACAAAAATTAAGGTTCTATTATAATAGGCTGAATTTTAGAATACCTTCTACTACCTTCACCAAATATTTTCCCTTATCTCTCATGACTTTTCATTCTTTCACACGTGGAGTTTGCAGACTTTCTTTCATTGAAGTGATGGTGGCTGTTCCACTCATCTGGAAATAATAAACCAATCACAGAATCTGTTATAAACAAATATGGCTTATTACTGCAAGAGACTGAAACATATACTTAGTCTCATTATTAATGTGTACATTTGGATTTTCTATAACATCTTCCCAAGTCACTACTTAATGATCTAAACTCTGGACAACCAGTCTTCTGGCTTTCTGGAAGAAGAAAGGAAATGGGTTCTTGAATCATGATAGAAAAGTTCTATTGTGCCTATTGACTATGGTTAAACTATGTGGCATATCATTGAATTTAAATATTAGCTTCTCAAAGAAGAATATTATACTTATAGATCTAAATATATCTCGGAATTATTAACATGATGAAAATTATCATGGAAAACATAGATATTTCAGTTGTCTCCTTATTTGTGGTTCTTAATGTGTCATATTGGGTTGGGTTCTCTTCTCTTGACATAATCCAGGCATGCTGGGATCCTTGTTTAGCAGTGAATGACAAAACTCTGGAGGTAATGCTCTTTTTAGGGTGCTCTAAGGTATGCTGTCTAGAGTTTTAAATCTTGCTGTGCAACTGGTCTTTAACTAAATACCCTAACCTTGTTGAAATACAAATAATTAGCAATGTGATCAATGACAAGTAAAACAATTAATCAGATAAAATAATGGTTGATTATGTGCCCCCCTCTAATAAAAAGTAACCAAAAAGAGAATCTGAAAATTTAGAACTGAACTCAATAAAATAGCTTCTAGACATTTAAAACGTTTTTTCATATTATACAGTCCCTACAAATTAATTCTAATCAGATAATTTTATTTTTAAACATATTTTCATGTTATTTATTTGTAGTTTTTAGTGCCCCATTAATATTGTTTTGCTTATAATTTATAAGCTAAACAGCAGAATGTATAACATAATTAATGACACACCTGCGTTTAAATTTTTTGATTATACTTCTAAAGATTTATTGCTGAGTAACCTCTTTTAATATGAATATTGGTTTTCTGACTTTTTCTCTCAATTCCAGTTTTCCATAAATAAACTTAAAATATAAAAAGTTACCTAATTTTGGTTTCTCATCTGTGTTTTAAAATTAAATATAATTAATATAGGTAGTACAAAAACAAAACAAAACAAAACACAGTATTTCCTTTCAGTTTGAAACATTTAATCTGAGGTAAGAAATTCTAAATTTATTTTCCCCCCGTCCTTTTCCCTGGGTTGGTGTTATATATTCAGATACATGTGTCTGGTCTTTGGGCAACATCTTTCCAAACTTACATCACCTGAGATAAAAAAGAAAAAACAAAACAAAACAATTAAATTGTATGTAATTCTCATCTCACCTTACTATACAATTAATACTGAAATATGTTCATCCTCATCTTATCATCCATTTTAATTTTCATTCTGCATCTCTTGGGGCCTACTCTTGCACAATCACAGTGCAAGTCAAATATGCCAGCTACTTTGGCAGTTATTTCTGTATGTTACCCTTGGTAACATCTGAAAATATGGTCACTCACTCTTCTTCTCAGAGGATTACCAGAAACTCGATAGTGCTTCTTGAAAGTCATACATTGCCACATGGTCACTCACTCTTCTTCTCAGAGGATTACCAGAAACTCGATAGTGCTTCTTGAAAGTCATACGTTGCCACTCTGGCACACTAGTCTGCCACACAGCCATGTCTGCTCTGTTGATTTCATGCCATCGTAATATAGGGAAAGCCTGAGAGGCTGTCACTGCCCAGAATTCCAGAAAGGAAACAGGATATAGGTCTTTTCTTTCCTTAATTCCCCAAATTTCCTGGAGGGCTGGTTATCTAGGAAGCGGATTTAATCTCGGGGTTGGGGCAGAAACTGCATGCCTGTTGACAGTGATTTGAGCATCTTTTCCCCTTTTTCTTCCAACTTTTCAGGTTGCAAAGGTTGGAGGCTCTTTATACAGATGTGTGTATATGTTTGTGGGTTTTGTTTGTTCATCATTCTGTGTGCAAATGCTTATGTGTGTGTATAGTGGGGGTGGTAACAGAGAATGGGAAGTTAAACTGGATTTTCCAGATTCTGCTTCCACTTGTACTTATAGCTTATATTATTCCTGGATGATAGCCAGGTTTGTTCATTTATTTACTTTAAAATTAGAAAAACAAGAATTAACATTTAATTTTCTGTTTTCATCTGGCAGTTAGACCCTGACATATTTCAATGAATGACACATATTCATATCTATCTTCACCCAGTCTAGAGAATAAACTTAGCCAATGTTTTGAAGAAGCTATAATCCCCGTAATACACACCTAGAATGAATATTGTTATTGTCTACACCTATATCTACAGAGCAGTGTGAATGCCTTAATCGTGCTGTGCTTTCTGAGATGCAAAGCATGACCTGTGTGTAACTTTTTGCCTATCCTCCTTTGTATCTGTGTGTTTTAGCACCCTAATATATGAATAGCAATTAGTCTATATGTATGTATTTGAGTATTATGTGTAGAACTATTTTGTGGTTGCCTTAATACATGCACATACATATGCACATGCATGGATTAGAGCAATGATACTCAAATCATTTATAGAAATGATATCCTATGAAATGCTAACATCATTGTATGAATGTAGTATTATTGAACAAATTTATTTACAAAAAGACAAAAAATATTATAATTAAATAACTCATCTTTCAGCTTCTATAAATATATCTGCAGATTTTTCACTGTTTTATTTTTTTAATGGGCAAATAGAAGTTGTATATGTGTATGTGCATAATATAATGTTTTGATATACATCTACATTGAGAAATGGTTTAAATCAAGCTAACACATTGATCACCTCATTTAGTTATTTTTTGGTGAGGACATTTAAAAATTTCAAGTGGGTATTAACTATAGTCACCACTCAGTAAAATAGGTCTCCAGAGCTTAGTCCTCCTGGGTAACTGAAACTTTGTCTTTTGACGGTCATCTCTACAGCCCCCTCTTCTCCAACCCCTGGTAACCATCATTCTAGTTTCTACTTCTGTGAATTAAACTGTTTTAGATTCCACAAAGGAGCAAAATCAAGGAATACTTGTCTTTTTGTGCCAGGGTTATTTCATTTAACACAGTGTCCTTCGGGTTCATCCATGTTGTCACAAGTGACAACATTTCCTTCCTTTTAAAAGCCAAATAATATTCTCTTGTATATAAATGACACATTTCAAAAATCCATTCATCAGTTGATGAACATTTAGATTGATTCCACATCCTGGTTATTGCGAGTAATGCTGCAATGAATATTTGAATGTGAGAATGCAGTTCTCTTTTTGACATAATTTTTTTTTAGAGACAGGGTTTCACTCTGTTACCCAGGTTGGGGTGCAGTAGTATGAACATAGCTCCTGCAGCCTCAAATTCCTGATCTCAGGGGATGCTTGAGCCTCAACCTTCCCAGAAGCTAACACTACAGGTTCATGCCACCCTGCTTGACTATTTTTGAATTTTTATTTTTCTAGAGACAGAATCTTGCTATACATCCCAGGCTGGTCTCAAACTCCTGGCGTCAAGCAATTCTTCCACCTCAGCCACCCAAAGTTCTGGACTTATGGTTTTCAGCCACCATACTCAGCTAACATATCGATTTCATTTCCTTTAGATATATACCCAGAAGTGTGATTGCTGGGTTAATATGGTACTTCTAATTTTAATATTGTGAGGAACTTCCATACTGCTTTTCATAAGGGCTGAAATAATTTGCATTCTCACGAACAGTGTAAGTAGGTTTTCTCTTCTCCACGTGCTTGTAAACACTTATCTTTTGTCTTTTTGATAGTAGCCATTCTAACAAGTGTGAGGTGATACCTCATTGTGGTTTCCATTTGTATTTCCTTGATAATTAGTGATACTGAGCATTTTTAAATATACTTGTTGACAACTGCTATGTCTTATTTTGAAAAAATGTCTATGTGAGTCCTTTACTCATTTTTTAAAAAAAATCAGGTTGTTTTCTTGCTATTAAATTGTTTGGATTCCTTATACATTTTGGATATTAACTCCTTATAAGTAGTATCATTTGAAACTATTTTCTCCCATCCTATAGGCTGCTCCTTAACTCTGTTGACTGTTTCCTTTGCTGTACAGAGATATTACACTCTTTATTCAGTCACTTCAGTATTGAGTAACTGCTTGAATTTTTACTAACCTTATTACACACTCAATATGTGCACGAGGCAATGTTCTTGCTTCTATTACTAAAAATGCACTATTTGTTTGGACCCAAATTGAGGTGACTGTGCATGACTAGATTCATACCTGAAATAATATTAAAGTTTCTCTACAAATGCATTTTTTGTCTTCCTCAGTTTAAACTCTAGTTTGTCAAAATCCGTAGGTCAGCTGGAAAAGGTTTTGAAACAGCAGTGAACTTCAGCATACCAATTGAGAACATTTACAATATGCAAAACTTATCAATTTTCTACTTCACCTACGGCAGTAAGATATCACAGTCTTATAAGTAAAAAAATGAGTAAACTGACCTAGATAACTGTCAGAGATTTTTGATTTTTATTTTTCTTTCTTGTCTGTGAAGAACATTATCGAAAAAATTGTCTATTATCACTTTTCACATTTACTATACCAATAAAAGTATAGGTATAATCTGATAATAAGACAGTTCTGTGAACTGAAGATATAGCTTTAAAAATAGTGCTATAAAAATGTATTACTTATTAATTTTATGTTCTTTTCCTCATTTGCAGAGAGGACTAGTAGAAGATTCTCTGTAAAACATTAGTTGGTTGTCAAATCTTTGACCAAACAAATAGGCCACCTGATTTTAGAATGCTTTAGTAGAAAGCGAGGGAGAAGTATAAGCTTAAAACTCTGTAGGCATGAGGAATAATATAAAGGACAGTGTAAATGGACCAATAGTATTTTAGTATTAGGTTGGTGCAACAGCGATTGCACTTTTTTGCCCTTGAAAGTAACAGCAAAAGCTGCGATGACTTTTGCACAAACCTAATAAATCTTGATTGGATTATATGAAAATCTTTGAGTGAGTTTTACCAATTACCCTGCACTGCATTACATAGAACAATTATACTAATATGCCACTCTTCATTCTAAAGCCTTACTTAAATTACAAAGCAGTGCCTCTTCGGCATGTAAGTGATTCATGAAAGTTTAATATATGTACGGTAGCAATAAGAAAGACACGACTGTAGAAATCCTATAAAGGCTATTAAAAAGGGAGGAGAAGCCAAACAAATGGGATTTCAGGATTTATAATCCATGTCATACTCATATATCTTTTTGTCATGTTCAGCAAGTCAATCTAGATTTAACATACACATTGATAAAAATTAGATTTATAAAGAATTTAAAATGCTATTTAGATCTGTGGGTGCTGTTATATCTTATTCCTTTTTGTTTTAACTAATGAGGATAGAGCCCTCATTAGAATGGATTAGTAAGCTTGAATTCATGGTCTGTTCATGTAAGAGGTAATTCAGCTCTGGTTCTTTAACAGAGCTATACTAGGGTGCTGCTGTTTACATTTATGAGCAAAGGTTCGTGAACAGTGGTATTTCTCTTGTTCTTTTCAAACAGCTCCCTAGTGAACCAATGGTGACACATTACAATCTGAATGGATACTATTTGAGTTTGGAGAATAGTTACCAAGCTAATGTTAACAGCACATCTCAGCAACACAGGTAATATTTTGGGGTGGTTTAAATTGCACATTTTTAAAAGTCGAATATAAAGCTGAAAACCAAGCATGGAAATGTTACAAAAAAAGTACCAACAAAAATAATAGCAAACACTTTCATAGAGTTTAGTGTACATCACTGTTCTAAGTACTTTATGTTAAATTTCTTTCTTGTAATACATTTTGGCTTAAATTATTTTATTATCCAATTTTACAAAGACACTCTGGAAGAAAGTGGCAGTGTCAGGACTTGAACTTAAATAGATTGGTGCCAAAGATTGTGCTCTGAATTAAAACATTAAATTGCTTCTTTTCTGTCATGTTTATAGGATTCTATTCAAAATATCAAAATAGTTAAAATGCCCAACTTTAGTTATGCACATTAAATGCAAATTTCTGTTCTTTTAAACTATGTGAAAAAAGAAACATATACATATTATTGTTAGGCCAGCATTTCTTATGTAGCATTTGAAAATCGAAGTAATTTAAAATAATAGCTTTTCTAGCTCATTTATTTTTCATGTTAACTTGTTTTTAACAGTATACTCTTGAAGGATCTCATTAGGAATATTTCTTTAGATAATATTTGCCAAACATTGTAATTTATTCCAATACAAGTAAACACAATTCGCCCCATAGGTGCCTTTGTTACTAATGTGTATATTGTGTGCGATCTATAGTTTTAATGGATTCTTTGAAGCAGTAATCTATTTAGTGTATTCAACATGTACAGCTCAAATTCTGAGTGCACTAGATGTTCAAATTTGGTGTGAGTAGTGAAGAACAATCGTTAGCACAAACGTTTCATAGGTAAAAATGTAACTTATTTTGTAAAGCTGCTTGATTACATGAGTATCTGACAAGGGAATAGTTGCTTACTTCTAAAGTTTTAAGGCTCTGAGGCCATAAGGTTTACAATACTTATTTATATTATTAAATCATTATTGCGCCAAAAGTCTAAGTACACATTTTGATGTGTTTTGAATGTGTATCTATTTTAGAATCATTCAATATGGCAGAAGACTAGCATATTGCTAAATTCAAAAACATTATCCTGTAACAAGAAAAATATAGTGTCCTTCTCAATAATCTCTATCCATAATAGTACACTTCTTTAACTCAGTCTTATCATTGGTCTTACATTTATTCATCTCTAATTTCACCTAAGCACACATTTAGCTAGAACAGCTTGGTAACCAGCAAAATCATATCCTCTAGAAATTTTGGTCAAAAGAGAACAGAAGACGAGTAAGAAGAGTAATCTCTAGAATTTATTTCTAGCCGTAAATCTTCTTCTCCCCTTTTTTGAATCAGCTTGATACTGCTTCAATTACAACCACCACCACCACAAGAGTAACAATAAAAACTAGACTCTTCCTGTATCTACAATTTTCTCTTTCTTCTTTGCCTTTATAAAAAGCTGTTCTCTGTTGTAACAACCTTTGCTTACCAAACTATGAGACTGTAAACAAAGCTCTTAACAGACTGCACTTATTTCCATAAAATAATGGCCAAGAAGAATTGAAAACCAAAAGTTACTGGGTGTTAATTCATGAAATAGAAGACACCGAGCTTCATAAAATGCCAACCCCGCATATAATTTATGTTAAACATAAATACTTGGATTTTAGGTTAATATTTGTTGGTGGGACAAGATGTCATATTAGGAGCTCAGGATCTGGGAAGCCCTAGAAAGATAAATAATTAGTTACGGTGTCTTTGACAAACTGGAATTTGTCAAGAAGAATTTTCCTACTATATCATCAAACTTACTATGTGTTGATATTGGCACTCTTGTTAACAAAAAGTTCTGTAGTATCTAGTTAGAAGTTATAAAGAGCTTGAAAGTTGCAAAGTGAAAACTACTAGTTTTCAATTTTGACCTGTATTTGGAATATTTATTTGTAATTCCTAATGAAATTTTTTGAAAAACCCCGATACACTTGTCTGCATTCATTGAATGAGAAAATTAACAAAGCACTAAGAGATAATTCAAGGAGCAACATGTAAAGTAAGTTCATAAGTAGGCCAACTCTGAGTACATGCTCAGTATTACACACAAGATAAAGGACAATGTTTTGTTTTCACCTAAAGGCATTTTCATACAGTGACTTTGAATTAATCGTTATGTGCACTGAAAATCCTTTCACTATATACATGCAGCTAATTCTTGGAGAATTCCCACAGACATACAAAATATTTTAGGCTACCACAAAGAGAATAGGTTCAGTTACATGAACTTTTGAAGAGATTTCAGGCTTTGAGATAGAGGAAATTTATCCAAAACACCCTGCTTCACACATGTGATTCGCTGTGAAGTTATTTTTATTTCAACTTGAAAACAGTTTATGACAATGCTTTTCTTTAAAATCTAATGACTTCCTTGGAGCTCCCTTATGGTTTTTGGCCAACAGAATAATTTATTAGATATAAACTCATATCTTTACACAAAGTTGATTCCAACAATAGGATCACTCTGAAAGGAAGCCAATGATCGGTGTTAAAGGAGACCTAAGATTTAGAAGAGAAAAACATAATGTCTTAATAAAATATGCAAAATCAATACAGGCACATTTGGCCAAATGCATAGTTTTGTCCAAACATCACTGTGCTCAACAATGAAAACATAAAGTTAGAACTTGTGTGTGTGTGTGTGTGTGTGTGTGTGTGTGTGTGTGTGAAGTACAAAGGACTCTACAGGTAGATGGAAAGACATAAGCTTATTAATTCAGGTTAAAAAACTTTTAGCTATGGTTTAGTAAAGAAAAGACTAAGTAGAAAAATGGTCAAGTTGCATAAAAGATTTTACGTTGAAGAACACAGGCTTCTTTGCTAGATAACAGCATAGTAAAATCAAAGGGAGCAATTTGGAGAAAGATTAAAGTCATTAAAAAATGATGCTTCATACAGTGTGTAGAAAAGCTTGTAGAATTAATGACAAATTCATGACAAACATGGAATAAATAGAACATTTGCATATAGAAAAAACAATTTGATGAAAATCATGAATAAATAGGTCAGTGATCTCTCAACTAAGATAACCGGTGACAAACCTAAATTCTAAGGTTACTACCGGAGACCTAGGGAGGCTGACTTCTCTCTCTGACCCTAATTCGTGAAGAACTCTAAACAATAATATTTGCAGCCTCAAAAACTATGTTGGGATTCGACTCAAATTTATGAATCTCTGATCAGGTCAGGTCAGAATACGCTGAGTCGTATTTATCAGTTTATATTATAAAGACTAAAAAATGAATTTCATGTCTAAACACTTGAATGCTCAGTACTAGAATGTTAGACTCAGAGACAACTAAGGCCTGAAAAAAAAATTTTTTAAAAAGATTAAACACTACCTTACAACAGCAGGTGATACATTTACAAACTCTCCACACCATATGTTTGTTCCTATTGCTGCTGCAACAAATTAAATTACTGCAAACTTAAGGGTCTAAACCAACACAAATGTATTCTCTTACCATTCTGAAGGTCAGGAGTACAAAACTGGTATTATTCAACTAAAGTTCAGGTGCTAAAAAGTCTGGTGTCTTCTAGAGGCTCTGATGAGAGAATTTATTTTTTGCCACTTTTCTGCTTCTGGCGGCCATATGTATTTTTCTGTAGCTTCTTCTTCCACCTTCAAAGTGGTTGCAACAACTTTGAAGAGGTTGGAACTCCAGCCTCTATTTCAGTCATTCTATCACCTTGGCCTTTGCCTCTGATTCCTCCAGCACCCCTCTTATAAGGAGGCTTGTGATTATATCAGGTCTACCTGAATAATGCATAATATTTGCCTTTCAAGATCCTTAATCACATTTGCAAAGTCCTTTCCATACCATAAAGGTAACATTCTCTGGTTCGAGGGATTACGATGTAGATATATTTGGGAGCCATTATTTAGCCAATCTTACTTATAGACCTATACAAAATACATACCACAATGCATAAAACAGGTGTGTGTGTGTGTGTTTGTGTGTGTGTGTGCAAATTCATAGGTTCCTATTTTAATAACTATAAATATTATTCAAAATTTATATCCCATTTCTGGGCCACTGCATTGAACCGAACCCTTTGAGGATAATTGACATATATTTTTAAATTTAAAGATTAGAATATGGTATTAACGATGAAACTCATATAGATACATATACATTTGAGGAGGGCATTATAGTGATCTAGTATACTGTTACAAAATATGTTTTGTATGGTATAACCTTGGGAAAAAAGGAGAAAACCAAGCTTTTACTTATGCCTTTTTCAATGAATTCCAAGTTTAAGAGGTCATAAATTGCTAGGATAAAGTCAGACATTATAAGTGAAAATAGGCAGATTTTTCTTTAATCATTGCTAATGAATTCCTAAAACCTCTTAGAAAACAAACAGAAGAGAAATCCATAGGGAAAATACTTCAGATAATTCATCTGGGATATCAATAGAACAGTTGATGAGGTCAAATTTTGGTTCACTGTCAGGACACAGAAAGGACACTGCCAATTCTCTAACTGCTATTGTGATCTTTTCAAGTTAATTTAATGGAGTTGAATCATGCTTGAATTAATTATTGCCAAGTTCTTTAGAAAAAAATGCCGTTCTCATGATTTAATGGTATAAGGTTACAGGGTCCCTGAAAGAAGGAAGAAGTTTGCAAATAAAATTAACACCATCATTTTCTGTGTGTGAATATTTTGATATTCATTATCCATTGACACTATAAAAGCAAATAACAAGAACAACAACAAAAACAATTCTTGGAAGACCAAAGTGGCGTATAATAAAAAATCATTTACTTATCTAGGGTGGTTAGCTAGGAACTAATCTTGCCTGAGATTGCTCACACGTCTGGCTGTCGGTGGATCTGGCAGCTGACGTTAGCTGGGACAATTGGGACAATTTGACTCTGCTCCATGCATTTCTTACCCTTCAGCAGGCTAGCCTGAGCATGACCTCAGGGTGGCAGAGGCACAAGAAAGCAGGCAGGAACATACAAGTGCTCTCCCAAACTTTTTCTGGTGTTGAGACGAACAACGGTCAATATCCAAAAGCAAGTGTCAAGTCTAAGTCTGGAGGCACAGTGAGAATGAACAACAAAATTATGGTCCATTAATTCACTCAGTATAGGACATCCTAAATCCAGAAAATGTGCTTGTACACATTTGAACATTTGCTTTATTGAATTCATAAAAATATAATTAAAAAATACTCAAGAAAATGTATTAAGGTCACAAGTTAAAAGCATCTTTTTATAAAATCTGCACAGAATTCTATATTTATCATCATTTCATGACACATATGTGGTAAAATAATTTTTTTCCATTTCAATTTAACAAAATAGGACCCCCATATTGAATCTAACGACAAATTTTTACATTTAAAAATGCCTTAAAATGTTCATTCATATCATAAGACATCATGTGGATATCGAGGATATTAACAAACCTGAAAATGAAATGACTTCTCCCCTGTTTCAAAACAAAGTAAATTTAATATAATATTACTTATTTAATAAAAATTGAATGAATATTGTTGCTTATACCTATTTTGCAAGTGCATAAGTTCATTGTAGTTGGTTTATTTAAATAAACTAATTTTCAAGGCTTTCAGAATTCATATAATGGAAATTTCAGTTCAGTTTTCTCAGGTATTGCATTTCCTACACATCTGTTATTTCTTTCTCAAAAAATACAGTATTTTTTTAGTATTTCTCAAAACAAGCATAATAAGGGTCATGCACAACACTTAGCCCATTACAGGCAGTATTTCATTGCTTAGAAATATGTGCCAATTTCCAGGAAGGGGAACATCACACACGGGGCCTGTCGTGGGATAGGGTGAGAGGGGAGGGATAGCACTAGGAGATATACCTAATGTAAATGACGAGTTAATGGGTGCAGCACACCGACATGGCACATGTATGCATATGTAACAAACCTGCACGTTGTGCACATGTACCATAGAACATAAAATATGAAAACAAAAAAGAAGAAAGAAATATGTGCCGATTTCAGCATTCCATCCTTGTTCTTTCATTCACAAAAATATATTGAATATGTGCCTCTTCTGCATTCTGGGAATAAAGCAAAGAACAAAACAAAGTAAAAGCTGGTATTATTTCCAAATATATGTTTTTGAATTTGGTTTGGTTAACTAAAATTATTTTATTTTTGTCTTAAATTTTAATCATTTTTATATACCTTTACACACTATTTTAAAAACTGCCAAAAAATAAATATTTTAACTTTGTAAGTACACAAGTGAGTTATCTCTCTCACTCAAAAGTTATATAAGTAAGAATCCTTCCGTTAGTGTACTAATCCATTCTTGCACTGCTATAAATACCTAAGACTGGATAATTTATAAACAGAGAGGTTTAATTGGCTCATGGCTCCACAAGCTGTACAGGAAGTGTGGCAGCATCTGTTTCTGGGGAGGCTTCCAGGGTGTTTTACCCATGGCAAAAGGCAAAGCAGGAATAGGCATCTACATGACAGGGTCGGGACTAAGAGAGAGACAGAGAAGTGCCACACACTTTAAAACAACCAGATCTCATAAGAACTCTGTTACGAGAACAGCGCCAAGGGGATGGTGCTAAACCAAATGGATCCACCCTCAAGTCCCAGTCACATCCCACCAGGCCTCACCTCCAACATTAGTAATCATAATTGAACATGAGATTTGGGTGGAGACCCAGATCCAAACCACATCAGTTAGGTGGAAAAAGTAAAACTATTTTTACTAAAGGCTCAGTTTAAAATTAGTGACTTCAAATTGCTACATAACTTCCTCAGGTAATACTTATTATCATTATTATTTTATCTCCTTGAAATTAGAAGCTGGAGCAGACTAGTCTTATAGTGTCGTTGTAGCCCAAGATTGCTTCACTCCACCTCTAACTACTCTATTTCTTCATGGAATTATTTGTATAGAATAACACAGATGTAGAACTGGATAAACATTGCTCTTCACCATACTAACTGATTGTCTATCTTTGTCAAAGAGATGAATTCAAATATGTAAAGTTACTAAAAAGCCACTTGTGTCTGAGAGGCTCTCTGCATCTTTAAGTAGAGTTCACAGGAGTCACACACTCTATATAAATGACATTTAAGTCATTTGTGGTCCCTTTCAGTTTCTGTGACTATTTTGCTAAGATTTGTAATCCCACTATTTGGAAGCCAACCTTCTGGACTATTCAATGCATGGTAAGATAAATTGCTATTTTTCTTTACCAATGAAAGAGCTGACTTTTAATTTTCTACATCCAGGCTGTGACACTAGCTTTCAAATCTGTTTTCATTTTGTTTTATTCTTACCTTTTTCTTTTTTCCTAAAAACTATTCTTGGCACAGATACTTGTTTCACAGAAGTCCCATAAGATGTTGCATTTTACTGAGTAAGGTTAAACAATACATCACAATCAGGAAATTTGTATTGTAACAGAAACATCCTATTTTTTAATGTCTTTGCAACCAGACCTACTCAATTCCTCAAAAAGAAATAAAGAGTGTAGAGGAAAGGCAAAACTCTGAGGCTTGAAAAACTAAACTCCATTATATAACTATTTCTTAAATATTCCTAAGATACCTATGAGAAAGACTTTATTTAACCATCCAAGCTACAACAAACTCAACTACCTGCAAAATAGGAATAATAAGAAAACTCATATCTACAGAGATCCTGGGAGTTTGAATAAGACTCACCTCTATAATCTTTGTAAAAACTGCTTGAGTTCTTTTGGAGGGAAAAAGTGTCATTTAAATTTTGATGCTAATGTGAAATTCTGAGTTTGAGGAGTTTGTAACTGTATTTTGAAGTTAGTCCTTGAATTATTCTTTATCATCCGTCTAAGCACCGGAACCATTTTTTTAAAGTCATTTCTGTTTTGTACCAGACTAGAGACCTTTCCAATGGGGGTTGAAATGCAGTAAATATTAATTACATGTATTTGAATATTTTTTAAAGGAAAGAATGCTAGTATAATCAGTCAAGGGCCAGCTCACAGACCACTTCATCTACATTGACGGCCACCATAAAGAGGGAAGCTCTTCATAAAAATATCATGTGAAAGGATGGCTGGCCAGAAACTTTTAACTTAGGTCCGCACATAATCCATTTGATCATTAGTACAGTAGGATAATAATAAATCAACTGGCCAATATATTCAGACATAAATTATACAGATGTTCATGCCAGTCTTTGTAGCAGTTTATTATTAGATAAATCATATATATGGGAAAAGTAAAATACAAGGCTGACAAGAGGACATGTGTGCTAATAGAAATGAGTGTTAATTGTAGCTGTGAAAAACAAGGGAGTGAGAGCTGTCAGAAAGTAAAAATAAAATCTCACAAGTAATAAACGAATGCATGTCCCTAAGGTATTCACTGTGAAATGTAGGACTAGTCAATCGAATCAATTTTGGCTTGCTAAAAAAAAAACCCTTAAAATAAAATTTCAATTTACTTCAAGGTTTTATTTTAAGTCCAAAATTTGTTTCTTACATATTAACATTTAAACAGCTTATTATTACTCTAATTTAAACACACTGCTTTAAAAAGTTTTTTATTAAGGAATCTAGCATACTTAGAACTGCAAATAATATTTCTGCCAGGGTATGCAAAGGAATACTGTCCTGAACAGTGCATTACAATGTTTCATGCTAAGTGAAAGTCACAAAATGCCCAGCATAGCATCTTCTAGAAATATAGCATTTGTTAGACATAGATTGATAGCAAAAAAGAAATGAATACATATTCTCCCAGGGAATTAGAGCATCTGCAATACAGCCTGAGAGAAAGATAAACAGTTGCAGAGCCAGACAAATTTTTTCTGACAAGCATATGATGAAATATAAGAAAGTTGGTCTAGGTCAAAAAGCCAATACTTCCTTCAAAAAAACCAAGCATCACAGAAGAATGGACAGACCACAAGGTCGGATATATATGACTAATTTTCTAATTTTCAAAATCAATTAAAAATCTCTTTGTCCTGGAGGTAAGTACTCATGCCCACTTGATGTCAGATCCCAAGAACTTCTATGAGATTTCCTAAATCTTATCCTAATCAATTTTGAACTGCATAGTCTGTCAAGGTTTTTCTTCCTGTAGTTGAATCTATGAATCTGTAAAATTATAAGCTGATGCTTATAATTTTCGAATTTAATATCTAAGCTGAAATGTGTAACTTCTGGACCATGCATATTGATCATGCTAATTCAATTTACTCACTTGACAAACCTCATGATCTCAGGAACATTGAAGCCTTATCTTTTGATTTATGAGACACTGAAATGCCACAATTAAATAAGTAAGCATTGCTTGTTGTGAGATTCTGCTAAGCTTTTTACATACTAATCATTCTACAATGTTATTTACAAAATTCACAAATTTCAGATAATTATTATATATGTAGCAACACCCTTACTTGAATAATACTGCATTTATGAAATTTGAGTGGCTTACAAAGTCTTCTCGCTTCTTAGAAATTTTTCATTGATATTGGGCAATATATAAATTTTTGTCATTACTTTTAATGGCAAAAACTACAACGACTTTTACACCAACCTAATATAGTACTATACTTCTGGGTGAAGTAAGACTTTAGATATGTTTGTGATCTGAGGCTGTAATAATTTTATCAGTGACTCTGTATGTACATCACTGGACATGCTTTTATATTCTGTTTATTTAAGACCATAGACTTCACTGTGTTGTTGTCTTCTTTTATCACTTACTAGAGGCATTTAAATAGATTGATATTCCTTACATTGCCCAAATTCACTTTTTTAGAGAAAACAACTTTTTGGTAAGTGAATAGTTTCTTCTAAGAATTAGTCTTCTTCAGTTATAATTATTGCTATTTCCTTTCTTCTATAATAGATATATAAAAACATGAAATTAATAATGTAAATTCAAGCAAGTACATATAAGTGATGTATTTCTGAACCATTGGTACTACCTGTTTTTTGATGTAAGTGAATCATAATATTAAAAGCTGAGTTTTAGTATGTATATATTACAAAAAAAAATCCTTTTGTGCCAATTACTAAGTTAACAGCATCACTATTTTCTCCGACTATCTCATTTCTGAAACTGCAATATCAACTTACTAGTGTAAAACAGAAAGTGTCTGCAGCAAGTCTCAAGCAATTAGAGGTTTATTTAGCTAATGTTGAGAACACCCCTGGGGGGGATAAAAAAAAGCACAAATCACAAGGTGTATTAGTCCATTTTCACGCTGCTAATAAAGACATACCCAAGACTGGGCAGATTAAAAAAGAAATAGGTTTAATGGACTTACAGTTCCTCGTGGCTGGGGAAGCCTCACAGTCATGGTGGAAGGCGAGGAGGAGCAAGCCACATCTTAAGTGGATGGCAGCAGGCCAAGAGAGAGTTTGTGCAGGAAAACTCTGCCTTAGAAAGCTGTCAGATCTCATGAGAATTATTCACTATCACAAGAACAGCATGAGAGAGACCTGCCCCTATCATTCAATTACCTCCACCAAGTCCCTCCCATAACATGTGGGAATTCAGATGAGATTCGCGTGGGCACACAGCCAAACCATATCACAGAGGTGTCTGTGACCAATGCTTTTTCCAAAGCGGGCTGTGGGAACTTCAGTATTTAAAGGAGAAAGAGCAAGCAGGAGCGAAGAAAAAGAGAGGGACGGTAGGCAGTGAAACAAGTGGTTACATTCTTGTGAGACCCTGATTAGCCTCATTAAATCTACATTTTTTTTTACACATGAAAAAGCAGAGTAGAAGAAACGGTCAATTATGCATTGTCTCCTGCTAAGTAAAGTTACATATTACATAAAATAAAGTAAACATGTTAAAAGAGGGAGTAGAAGAAAAAGTCAATTATGCATTGTCTCACGCCCAGTAAATTTACATTTTACATAAGATGAAATAAGCAGGTGAAATGACAGCTATCTGGGAACGAAAGTAAGAAGTATTCGTGACTCATCTCTCAGACTTAACTTTCCCTTTGGCATAGCAACTGTGGGGTCCTAAGATTGTATTTTTCGTGCACATTAGAAACGTATTTTCCCATACTCATTCCCCAATGTTAATGGATATTAGCATTTGGTAGATTGTATTTCAGTGGATAGCATGGGTCTAACAAATCATTGAATACTAATTTTAACGTATTATTAAAACTAAGGGCACTGTCTTTGGAAAACATTACCAAATAAGTAAACATGGCAATTCAAAAGAGTTTTTAGAAACATCTGTCACTACTTCCGAATTTTCATAGTTTCCGGTGGTGTAAATAGCCTCTCAGTGCAAGGTGATATTGTAATGCTACTTCTCAGCAGTAGCTGTAGAGTAATGATATGAGAAAGACATAGAGTATCCAGAAACTAGTTGACTGCATTAAGCCACTTTGAAATAAAACAGAAAAAGACCAAATAATAGAACTCTTCTATTAGAGACTTGAAAATTCCTTCTAAGATCATTTTGATATTTTCACTTTTTCTTTTACAGATATTTTAAAATTACATTAGAAATTTTATGGAAATGCTGTATGTATAGTAAGAAATCATATATTCAATCATACTTTCTATTCTTGATGTTAAAGGTATTTTCCCAAAATACATTTCTATATTTGAAAGCTGCTGATTTGAATATGCAATTAAAATCAATTTAGGGAAAGAGAGTTTACTTCATGAAACACTATCTTTGCCAGTAGAAAAACTAGCAACTTTAACTGGAACTGTTAATTTTATATTTACCATTTGATCATGCACCTTAAAACATGAACATTACCTTCAGTATTATCATCAGTTCATAAAAACTTCACTAATTGGTCTAACCTATTCTTCCATTTACTGCTTTGTTTATCTTTACATCAAAATATATTGTACGTTTATTTAATTTCTGTATCCCTCCAGGAAATTTAAGTTCAAGAAAGCAGGAAATTTGTTTGTAAGTACTGTGTCTATCATGGGTGCCCAAGAAATAATAATATTTGAATCACTTCCCTGGTCGAAACAGTTCATTTGGGAGTCAATATTTACTTAAAAAATATTACCTAACGGGCCAGAACCGCCATCTTCCAGTAATTCGCCAAAATGATGAACACAAAGGGAAAGAGGAGAGGCACCCGATATATGTTCTCTAGGCCTTTTAGAAAACATGGAGTTGTTCCTTTGGCCATGTATATGCGAATCTGTAAGGAAGGTGATATCGTAGACATCAAGGGAATGGGTACTGTTCAAAAAGGAATGCCCCACAAGTGTTACCATGGCAAAACTGGGAGAGTCTACAGTGTTCCCCAGCATGCTGTTGGCATTGTTGTAAACAAACAAGTTAAGGGCAAGATTCTTGCCAAGAGAATTAATATGCATATTGAGCACATGAAGCACTCCAAGAGCCGAGATCGCTTCCTGAAACGCGTGAAGGAAAACGATCAGAAAAAGAAAGAAGCCGAAGAGAAAGGTACCTGGGTTCAACTGAAGCGCCAGCCTGCTCCACCCAGAGAGGCACACTTTGTGAGAACCAACGGGAAGGAGCCTGAGCTGCTGGAACCTATTCCCTATGAATTCATGGCATCATAGGTGTTAAAATAAATAAAATAATAAAATAAAAGACCTCTGGGCTGAAAAAAAAAATTACCTAACAATTACTTCAGATTATAGTATTCTTTTACAAAAAATAATGTACTCCTCACAAAACAAAGTTTATTTTGTATGCAAAACTGTGATTTCCTACTAACTTTGAAGGACTTGCTCTATTTTCAAGCCATCCAAGACAATGTTGAAATAATAGGCAGGATCCAAAAAGAAGACATGAAAAATGAACAACGTATCTTTCATAATTTGTTGAATAATCAACTGTATTACAACAAAGGGTGTCCTTGATTATTAGTTTCTCAGTGAATATTGTGCCAACAAGGACAGATGGCCAAGCATCCCACACAAACATTTGGCCACCTGGAGTGGTGTTCACTAGAGAAAACTGTGGACATAGAATCAGTAGCAGGTGACCTACTCTTGGCTTTACCGTAAAAATCCAGCAAATCGGACCCAGAAATCATCACCATTCTCCCTGTTGAGTGCAGGTTATAGATATAAGAACAATATGGTCTGACCTGTGTCCTGGTAACTCACTGTTGTGGTGGGCGATAGCACCACCCTTCTCATGTTGTGCTCAGGGGTTGGAGCCTCGTGGACAACCTGACATAGTAGTGGTGGAATTTACTACCTCTCTCCATCTTCTGGTGTAATTGGATATAAAGTGTGGGATGGATGTACCAGCATCAATGTGTCATGTTTGACAAGGACTAGATGATTTTCTTGGAGCACTATAAGAAACCATTCCCTTTCCTTGAAGTTGAATCTATAGAGGATGAATTTCAGACAAGTTAGTTTTTAGCACTCAGCAAAATATGAAATCGCTAATGTTACTACACAGGAATAAAGATGGAAGTTTGTGAAAGAGCAATGAGGATTGAAATAGAGGTGGTCAAAAAGTAGGCTACGGAAAACTTTACAAATATTACGCATATGAAAACAACTTTAGAGAATATTTTTTGAATTTGCATAAATCTTAGCAATTTGTATTCAATTACTAATAAAGTGTCATTTAAAAACAATTTTCTGATTTACTAAGAAAAAATACAGTTTGATCAATTATTCTGGATGACAATATAAACTATGTTTTTTTCCTCTACTTGGAAAATAATACATCTAATAACATTTAATTAAAATAGCAAAAAAAACTTATAAAAATATGTAAACTTATTAAGTAAAACAAATATATTATTTTTATGGATTTCATGAGGTTGATGGTATTTATAAAACTTTTAAAAATGTATAATTTATCATGATACATCATTTCATTACAAACAGTCACACTCACATTTAATTTGGGTAACTTAAATTCTTTATTATTTTTTAAAGGGAATGTCCCCAAACCTGAAATTACCTCTGTTAGTAAGAACTTTTAAAAATGTTAATTTCAGTTTATCTGTAAGCTAAAATTTATTTTATACTATCTGCTTTTAGTAAAACTTTCACTTGTTAACATGTGCACCAAAATTCAAAAAACAAGGCCAGATGGGCCTTTTTATATTGTATTCAATAACTAATTTCTCTGCTCCCTAACAGAGTGCAATATTCTTTAATACACAGTCACCTAGAAATTGAACTTGTACTTTTCTATTTTATCTCAGATAAGAAATAAGGCTGTCACATATATCACATTCAACCTACCTTAGTGTAAAGGATAAAGGTTATATCATCTCAGAAATGAAAATGTCACATATCAGAGCTAGGTTCAATTATCTCTGAAAAGAAATTTCTATAAATGGGCATTTGATAATAGAGAAATTCACATAATAGAATTATAAACAGTTCTGGTTTCTAAATCATCTTTGAAAAGGCATATACTACTGTATATATTTCAGATGAATAACATAAAAAGCAAACGCATGACATTCACTAATACAGAACAAATTTAATCAGATCATTTAAAACTCATAGGCATGTCTTTTCTTCCTCAATATATATTTTTGGTTAAAAGAATAAGTATAAAAATGACTACACAAGAATTAGAATTCCAAATGAATAGCAAATCATCAGGTGCTAAGTTCCAGGAATGTGTACATAATATACAGACATTTCTTTCTATTTTAATATTAGTTAAACATTTTAATGGATCAGGAATTTACTTCTATCCTGAATCCTGTTTGCTTCCTCAAATGGAGTACTGGAAATTAATGAGGTAGTGTCTGGTGCTTATGACACTAAATAATTGACTCCCTTTGCCTTATTTGTCTTCACAAATAAGTTACATATCCAAAGTGTCATCTTTCAATTATAACAGTTACTTTGATATTCAGGAATCATTACATATTCAAGAAAGCTTAAAAATTACAAAATAATAATAAAAAAAAACTTTGAAGAGATCTCTATAGGGTCCCTGAGCATTTCAACAGTTGGTGGGCATGAGTAGAATGAATTAGAACGGAGGGACTTTCCATTTCATGGGTACTGCTGGCACAATGTGGCTTGCTTAGAGTACCTGGAGTCTTGACTATCCCCTTGCCAAAGATTAGACACAATAATGGCCATGCTGTGAAATCAAACCTGTTTTATTGTGTTTGTTTATGCTCTTTGATTTAATTACTCAAGCATTTGTGGAATTTTGAAATTCTTGAGAGAAAGGACTCCTTTATTACCTATCTCAAACCATTCAATTCCATAAATACTTTATTAAAGACATACTATATTTCCAGACTTACACTGAAGGTTGGAAAACTAGTTGACTGTGCATCCGTAAGTCTCATAGGAGTCAAGAAAGAAGGCATGTTAATATTAATGATATTATATTCAATATTAAAATATCAACACACTATTGACAATATTATCATATAAAATATCAATAATGTAGCCAGTCCCTGAGTAAATTATAACAAATTTGGAGTTACTGAAAGAAATCTATCCTAGGTATCACATAAATTAAAAAGTAAATAAACAAAGGAATTAAGGCAATATATGGACCTTACATCTTCTGGCTTAGTGCTCCCATATAAATTATTTTATTTCTTATTATAAATGAATGGAAATATTAATCTCTATAATAGGAATTTTCAAAACATACTCTTAAACATTTAAATGCAATTGCATGAAATTTAGCTTAGGTTAAAAATTGCTAATTTCTAGTTCCACTTTTCTAGCATAATAATTGAACAAGCAAGTCTCTTGAGTTGACTTAGGATATATCTATAAATAAATTATATAAAATGTCTTACAAAGACATTCGAAACACACTGAAGCTTCTATATAATGTGAAAAGCAAATTTCTTAGAAAATATTTCTCAACATTTCTTTTTTTTTTTTTTTTTTTTGGAGACAGAGTCTAGCTCTGTCGCCCAGGCTGGAGTGCAGTGGCGCGATCTCGGCTCACTGCAAGCTCCGCCTCCCGGGTTTACGCCATTCTCCTGCCTCAGCCTCCCGAGTAGCTGGGACTACAGGCGCCCGCCACCTCGTCCGGCTAGTTTTTTGTATTTTTTTTAGTAGAGATGGGGTTTCACCGTGTAGCTCAGGATGGTCTCGATCTCCTGACCTCGTGATCCACCCGTCTCGGCCTCCCAAAGTGCTGGGATTACAGGCTTGAGCCACCGCGCCCGGCCAACATTTCTGAAACTCTGATTAAATGTGTTAATCAAAGAATACTAAAAACCAGTGGAGTCTTCTACATCGGCACACCAGGTATCTAATTTAGAATAATAACTGCATGTCTTTCTTACTTCACAGCTTAATGAACAATAAGACAATTTATTTTAAAGCACTTTCATTTCCTGCATTTCAAGTACAGCAGGAATAAAGAAAAACATCTATGTTTGCTACATGTTAACATATTTACTGTCCCCCACAACCAATCACCATGGCAAATAAACAATTCTATTTTCCCCAGCTGTATTATGTTATGAGATCAGACAGCTTCATATTAAGACAAATAATATTATTTGGATTAATTATTTTTGGATTCCCTGAGCCACCAAATGGAACTAATTCTTTACCAAGGATCAGAAGACATTAATTATTTGGCACAAATGGCTAAGCTAAGGGATTTTGATCCTCAGAGATATCCTTATCCTGGGAAAAAAATCTGTGAAAGCATTCCAGGAGCTTCAGTGAGATTATTTTCTATCAGAAAAATAGGCTTAGACACTGCATACATCAAGAATTGTTAATACAAAGTATCTAAGTAAAATTTTTCTACTATGATATTATTCAATTTAGCCTACAGAGGAGCAGGCTGTTTGCAATTCATAAACTAGTACTTTTATATCAGTTATTAATTTTAGGTATTCATTTTGCTCAGGAAAATTCTACATACGACTCATCTCAAATGTACCATGGAAATAAGTAAGGTCTGGGTGATTCTCTGGGCATCTCAATTGACCACGATATTGGAGAGCTGGAGGAGTTACTATTACGAATAGTACACAGCACATGTCTTATTTTCTTCCATGAGAGTTTGTTGCTCTAGATATTTATTGTTGTGGAAATTGTCTATCTTAAAATACAGCATATCCTACAAAACCCTGTTTTGATTTAGTTATATGATAATTTGAGCTATAACACTTTCAAAGTAATTTGTAGAATTCAAAATAACTTACCAATCTTACATTAATAGCATCAGATTCTCAATGGTAAAGGAGGCAACCTTATATATTTAAAATCTCAATATAGGGTTGTGTTGGCTATACAGGCTCTTTTTGGGTTCCATATGAACTTTAGAGCAGTTTGTTCCAATTCTGTGAAGAAAGTCATTGGTAGCTGGATGGGGATGGCATTGAATCTCGAAATTACCTTAGGCAGTATGGGATTTTCAAGATATTGATTCTTCCTATCCATGAGCATGGAATGTTCTTCCATTTGTTTGTGTCCTCTTTTATTTTTTTGAGCAGTGGTTTGTAGTTCTCCTTGAAGAGATCCTTCACATCCCTTGTAAGTTTGATTCCTGGATATTTTATTATCTTTGTAGCAATTGTGAATGGGAGTTCACTCAAGATTTGGCTATTTGTCTGTTATTAGTGTATAGAAATACTTGTGATTTTTGCACATTGATTTTGTATCCTTATCAAAACCACAATGAGACATCATCTCATGCCAGTTAGAATGGCGATCATTAAAAAATCAGGGAACAACAAATGCGGGAGAGGATGTGGACAAATAGGAACACTTTTACACTGTTGGTGGGAGTGTAAATTAGTTCAACCATTGTGGAAGACAGTGTGGCGATTCCTCAAGGATCTAGAACTGGAAATACCATTTGATCCAGCAATCCCATTACTGGGTGTATACCCAAAGGATTATAAATCATGCTGCTATAAAGACATATGCACACGTATGTTTATTGCAGCACTATTCACAGAAACAGAGACTTGGAAACAACCCAAATGTCCATCAATGATAGACGGGATAAAGAAAATGTGGCACATATACACCATGGAGTACTATACAGCCATAAAAAAGGATGAGTTCATGTCCTTCGCAGGGACATGGATGAAGCTGGAAACCATCATTCTCAGCAACTAACACAGGAACAGAATACCAAACACCTCATGTTCTCACTCATAAGTTGGAATTGAGCAATGAGAACACATGGACACGGAGCAGGGAACATCACATACCAGGGCCTGTCAGGAGGTGAGGGGCTGGGGGAGGGATAGCGTTAGGAGAAATACCTAATGTAAATGAAGAGTTTATGGGTGCAGCAAGCCAACATGGCATATGTATGCCTATGTAACAAACCTGCACGTTGTGCACATGTACCCTAGAAATTAAAGTATAATTTAAAAAAGCTCAATATAGTGATAACAAATAACCGTTACTTAATTATCATACATACAAATTTGTATAATTTTAACAAGAGTCACAGTTTTGAGTATGGCTTTAGTACAAAGGAAAATGAACAATTAAGGATTTTTTATTTCCCAGAATATGTGTATTTGAATAAATATTTTTCAATATAAATAATGTCAGTCAAAAGCATAGTTGATAATTTGGATATTACTCAATAAGAAAAGAAAATAAAAAACAAACAAAATTATAGCAAATCAAAAAACATAATGTTTGAATTATGTTTCTAATACCTCTTGGCTTAATTTTTCAGTGTAAATTATATTATTTTCCTATTTAAATTTATTCATCTATAAAATATGCATTTAATAATATATTCATCTCTAAAGCATTACTATTCCAATATAGCCTTAAATACATCACAGAAAAGTTAATTGGACTAAGGTTAAATATCAGTACCTTCTAGTTTATGCTTTTCAGTTGAAAAATGAGACATTGGAGAGAGATTTATTTAAAATATTTAGTAAAATGTCTTATGAAATCATTTAAAATTGGGGACCAGCTACATAGCAGAAAAACGAACGTTTTCATGTATACATTTTTTACATATGTATACTTATATAGTGCTTAGACTAAGAATAATTTGAATCTGTAGACACCCTTTCTAGTCTCCAAGTGAATTTTGAAACCCAGGGGAATGAATATCCAGCAGATGGCTACATAAACATAGCACTCAGATAGTTGAGTAGTTCCTTTACTTTGCCATCTGCTTTGTAATCCTTTCAGAGATTGAAATCTTTCAACTATAAAATGTTCTGCCAAGATTTCAGAATGCCCATCAGCTTGACTAACAGGTAAGAAAAAATCTGCAATAGATAAAACATTTCTTAATATAAATTTTCTAGAAAAAATTAATATATTTAAAATCAATTAAATGTATTATTATGTCAAGCTTTGGTAGAACAATCACATTTACAGTCACATAGCCATCTGCTAGTATTTGCATAGTCATACCTCCTGGGTTTCAAAAACTTATTCCACAAAGATCACAGTGTTTGTCAGTGTACTTGCACACCTGT
Organism: Colobus angolensis palliatus; assembly: GCF_000951035.1. Classification (NCBI taxonomy): domain Eukaryota; kingdom Metazoa; phylum Chordata; class Mammalia; order Primates; family Cercopithecidae; genus Colobus; species Colobus angolensis. The sequence continues at coordinate 1,211,539 of NW_012121043.1, forward strand.
CAATCAGTTCTGGTCTCTAAATATGCAGAAAATAAATGTAGGGGAGAGGAGAAATCAACTTAGGTTTCTTAATGTATCAAAAGTGACTGATAATTCCAATCAATGATAAAACAGAGCATTTTAGATTTATTATGCATGTTTTTATTAATTTAAGACACTAAAACCTTTTCTAATGTTTGTTTCTATATTATTTTAAAACAGGTGAGGCCAGGCAAGTTTGCTCACTCCTGTAATCCCAGCACTTTGGGATGCTGAGGCGGTCTGATCACGAGGTAAGGAGTTCAAGACCAGCCTGGCCAACATGGTGAAACCCTGTCTCTACTAAAGATACAAAAAATTAGCCAGTCGTGGTGGTGTGCGCGCCTGTAATCCCAGCTACTCTGAAGACTGAGGCAGGACAATTGCTTGAACCCGGGAGGCACAGGTTGCAGTGAGCCTAGATTGCACCGTTGCACTCCAGCCTTAGTGACGGGGTAAGGCTCCGCCTAAAAAAAAAAAAAAGTGAGAAAAGCTGGGTGTAGCAGCTCACGCTTATAATCTCAGCACTTTGGGAGGCTGGGGCAGCAAGATTGCTTGAGGCAAGGAGTTTGAAATGAGCCTAGGCCTCATAGAGAGACCCTGTCTCTACAAAGAATAACAATGAACCAGCCAAGTACGGTGTAGTCTTAGCTGCTAGAGAGGCTGAGGCTGGAAGATTGCTTGAGCCCAGGAGCTCAAGGTTATGTGAGCTGTAATTACACCCTTGCCCTTTAGCCTGGGTGACAGAGAAGGACCATGTCTCTAAAAGTAAAAAGAATTAAAAAGTAAGTAAATACATTTTTATAATGGGGGAAAATACTTCTTTCCATGCAAAATATGTACTAAGAGTTATTAATGATTGTTAATATGAGAATGTTTTTGATATCTATTCTACTATCTACTCTCTCTATATATATTCTATTTTTCTATAATGTATGTGTATATGTAAGCATATATGTATTTGTTTATTCTATAAAACTAAACCAAGCTATGACCCTGACTGTTGTAAAATTGGAAAGTCGTAGGCATCGAGCACGGTATTTAAATTTGTGTTTATGTATGTGTATATGTGTCTGTTTATGTGTATGTGAGTGTTTGCACATATACACACTACAAACGTTGTCCAGTAATCATTTACTATTTTTTGTTCCTGGAAACCTACACAACATAAAGGTAAAAAAGGATTTGCAACAAAAATTACAAAATAATTAGAATTTGATAATAATAAAAATGTACATCTAGTTAAAGAGTATTCATAGGTAAATTTAGAGCATTGATACCTGCATTAAAAATGAGAATAGATATAAAATAAACTTAAAAAACTTAATAAAATAGCATATTTACATCTAAGTTTGTAAGATAAATAAAAGAAAACTAAAACATGAGAAAAAAATCTTAAAAAAACTTAAAAAACAAAAATTGGTTTATTAAAAAATAATAAAATCATAAAACACTAGAAAATTGCTCAAGATAAACAAAGAAAACACAAACTGTCAACATCAGGAATGATAAAAAACCAGCAACATGAATCTTATGTGTTAAAAAGCTGGTGAGAATGTATGATGGGCAACTTCATGACAACTCATAAATTTCACAATTTACCTGAAGACAACCGAGTCCTTAACAAATCCAACTGGGCAAAACAACACATAAAGAGATAGAAAAGCTATATTGTTACATATCTCTTATATAAGCTTGAGCTATAGCCCAAAACATTCTGCAAAGAATTTCCAGGCCCAGATGTCTTTACTGGTCAATTCTTCCTATTATTTGTTTGAAATAATAACAATCTTACACAACCTTTGCTGGAAAACAAATAAAAGGGAAATACAAATTGATATCATTTTATGAGCTCATGTAGAATTTAGGCTTTATAAATCCAACTTTAGAAAGAATATTATAAAAATGCAAAATTTTAGGGCACTATCATGAGCTAGTCATAAAAATTCTGTGCAAAATTCTGTGCAAGAATATAGAAAAATGATAAAAATTAATTGATACACTTTATCTCTTTAATAGAATAAATTAATTAAAAAGTACTCATTTCAGTAGAGGCAGAAAAACAGTTGACCAAAGTAAATATTCATAAAATATTTATAAAATAAATTATAAAAATTTACAGATTAAATGAAACATTATTAATTTAATAAAGAATATACATATCAGAGTAAAATCATACTTAACTATGAAATATTGAGCACTGTCTCTTTGAGTTTATGAACAATTCAAAATGTTAATTATAATTACTTCTATTCAAATTATCCTGAAAGTTCATTAAGGCAAGAAGAAAAATATGTATGAAAGTTGATTTTAGAAGGATAGATATTTACAGTAATTACAAATGACATGATTTTGTAATAGAATAATTCAAAAGAATCTACAAACTTTTAAAAGTAAAAAATAAAAGGTAATAAGTGGATAAGGACTTTAGCAAAGTCCCTGAGCAATATTCAAAACACTTAACTTTCCTTCTATTAACAGCTAATAATTAGAAAGTGAAACTTTATAAAAATCTACAAAGATGTGTTAAATCTTTACATTGAAATTTAACAATATTGGAGAAAAACTAAGGAAGGCCTGTAGAATGGAAAGATATTGTATTTATGTATTTATAGGTTGGATTATCTAAATCTGTTATTATTCAGAGGTCTACATTGACACAGAATACACACACACACACGTACTCATATACCTATATTCATATGCATGAGTATATATGTTTCATGTATAGTTATGCATACATATGTGTATATATACATATATATGTGTATATATGTACACACACATACACACACACACACAGAGAAAGAGATATTTATGTTAAGGAATTGGCTCATATGAATGTGGAGTCTGACAATTCGAAAATCTGCTGAGCAGACCGGCAAGCTGGAGACCCAGGAAGAGCTGATGTTGCAGCTCAAGTCCGAAGGTAGTGTCAAGGTTGAATGTCCTTATAAAATTTGATTACAGTATCCATTTGTGATATATTGCATATCTCTATTACCAAATCTTACCGTGTACTATAAGTGCTCTCTTTACTACTGGGAACAGTTTACTAGCGTCTTTAAAAATCTGTTGAGATTAGATAACCGATTATAGAAGCTCCAGAATCATTTCAAAACACACATCCTAAGGTTCTTCCATTCTAAAACCAATCTCAGTACGAAGATGCCAACTCATCTCATACTGTTATTGGGAGTCAATATAAGTTCAAGAAGAAGCTCAGAATGTTTTCTGTTGTTTTGGAGATAAACAAGTTAATTCTGAAATTTATGTGGAAAATGCAAAGTTACTATAATAGTCTAATAGTCTTAAAGAATAACGAATTTGAAAAATCATGATATAAGATACAAAACTTAATATAAGGATACAACTATTAAGACAATATGATTTTTGCATACAGATAGATACCAGAAAAATATACATAATTTATATTCTGAGTGTGAGTTTGGTTGGATATTCAAAGTACACATATCTTGCCCCACTGCATTGCTTATAGTTTCATACTCTTAATGGTTTATTTTGATCAACAAAACTCTGTAATTATAAAACAGCCCAATATGTTGACCTCTTACTTTATGATTAATGATTTTTGTGTTCTGTTGAAGACACAAAGTTTTGAAGACAATCCCCTTTATTTTCTTTCTATTAGCATTATTACTTTAACATTCACATTGGTGTGTCATTAATCTCAAAGTATTTATTTACATGTATGGTTTAATATGGGGATCATGGTTTCTGGTTTTGTTTTTGTTTTTGTTTTACTTATAGATGTCCAATTGATGCAGCACTATTTTTTTCAAAAGACAATGCTTCTCTGCTGAATGGCAGAGGTGTCTGTGCCACAAAGTAGGCGATACCAATGAGCAGACTTCACTTACGCTCTGGACAAATAAAAGCCTACACAAGGAGCCTTGAACCATAGGATACCACAAACAACCTGAGTGGTGCCCCTTCTGAGGTAGCTTGATGAATTATTTTTAGAAATTTTCATTAGTAATATGGTGTGAGCTTGAGGTGAAAAGAATAAGGGAAGATTAAAGAGATTAACTTACTCAGTTCATCTTCAATTATTCACTCTGATTTCTTTCCTACTTCTCAAAACTTCTCCCTCATAATTCTGTACTCAAAAGTCTCGCCCAGGCGCGGTGGCTCACGCCTCTAATCCCAGCACTTTGGGAGGCCGAGGCGGGCGGATCACGAGGTCAGGAGATCAAGACCGTCCTGGCTAACACGGTGAAACCCCGTCTCTACTAAAAATACAAAAATTAGCGTGGTGGCGGCGCCTGTGGTCCCAGCTACCCGGGAGGCTGAGGCGGGAGAATGGCGGGAACCCGGGGGGGCGGAGCTTGCAGTGAGCCGAGATCGCGCTGCTCACTCCAGCCTGGGCCACAGAGGGAGACTCTGTCTCAAAAAAAAAAAAAAGTCTGCTCTCAATTTGAATGTAAACACTTCAGGGACATATCTGGGTTTCCATGTCTTCCTCTCTAGGTTTTGTACCCAAGACTCTCTTTTGTGTGTGTGTGTGTTGTATTGTGAAATGATTGTATCGATACAAAACCTCCTTTGCGTCAAATGTGGTGAGTTCAGAATTTTTTCCTACTATTTCCATAGAGAGGTTGGAAATTGAAAAATATGAGCTTTTACTTGAATAATATATTGGATATTACCACATTTTAAATGAATTTTGTGATTCATAATTTTGAATTACTTCTTCATGATATATTGTATGCTAAAACACATTAATTGATTTTTTGAAAGTTGAGAACCTAGGAGTTGACGAGATATAACAGGATGCATATAACATTCCTGATAAAACAAGAAGTACAAACAACCACAAAAAAATATAGTCCTTGAAGAATAACCTTATACATATTTGAACACAATCTTGTAGTTAATTGAAATATCAAATGTCATTTGCTAATTTATCTAAACTTCTTTTGAATGTTAGAATAAGCATACTCATAGTAGACAATTTCAAAAATATACTTTGACAAAATCTCTAGATTATTGAAAATGAGTTATTGCTCAAAGGTCAATTGCAATTTGTAAATGTTGACCTAATTCAAAGTGAATGCTTCCTTTCTAATTGATTGCCATTTAAAAAGTGTTTGACTATGAGTGCTACTTGGTTTTTGAGTTGCTTTATTTTGATGTCTTTTAAAAAATCATCTTTCTTATCTGTTTCATTATTTCTCTTATTTTTTGTATAGAAACACTGGTTCAAAAATCGGAACTAAAATAAGTAAATATCTAGCTATTTATCCCGGAAATGCTCATAAAAGTGTTATACTCTGACTCAAAATCCTCAAATAGGCCACACACTTCATTAGATATATATTAGAATATTTCCACCTGCTGTATACTTTTCCTTATTTGTGTAAACATTTTTGCTGCATTATTGGTAGATAGGCTAAAATTGTACGCTCATTGCAAATATTATATTTATTTGTTTGATGCTTTCTGTTAAAATTACAACAATAAAGATTATGGTGGAACTTTCAAAATGATATTTTTTTAAAATACATATGTTTTATAGATTGAAACATGAATAATATTTTTAGAATTTATATATTAGATTTTCTTTTTACTGATCATGTGATAAAAGAATATGAAACGGTATTACTACATGAAAGGACCAATGTTTGGTGGTATACCCAAATCACCTATAATTGAAAAAGAAGAAAAATCAAACAAACACCAGATACCTATTTTAAAAAGTTGAATAGTGTTATAATGAAAAAATATATATATATACATATATATACTCTCAAAGTGCATATATATGTACTTTCATGTATATATGTATACATACTCTCAATGGTCCTAGAAGAGATTAATATAACTGGGCTGGGATATATTTTAAGGAGGTGATTTATTGGTTTAAGGGATATAAGGAGTGTTTCGAAGGGATTTGCATAGAGGGGAATAATGGGAAGGCATAAAAGTTTGAAAGCAATGAAGAACAAACAGAGAAAGCAACAGTTTTATTGAGGGCACAGTGGAAGTTAAAATGACTTGATAGTACGTGTCCATACAGGAATGGGGATTCAGGTGGGTACAGTCCATCTTGTGACGGGAAATGAATTCAGTGAACAACGCAGTAACAGTAAATATGTTTCAATAAAGAAAAATGTGACACAAATCTATGTGAAAAGCAAAAAATGGCAGCACTGAGAAAGAAAAATTGGAGTAATGAGAGAAAGGGTATTGAAAAAAAAGTATGAATTTATTTTATCCCTATTCTGTTGAGATATATGGAAACCTAAATCAGAGGTGACAAAGACAATGGATAGAATTTATTGATCAGTTTGAAAAATATTGCCTATAAAAAACAACAATTTGAAAACTGTGTGAATATAGATAATGAGCAAAAAAGATGAGTCAAAAATGTCTCCTACATTTTGATCCTTAGTGATAATGGTAGTGCATTTTATAGGGAGTCTAATTAGATGGCTTCACAGTTGAAGTAGGTGAAACTATTATTATCCTACACTGCTTAGCTATTTTAATTATTACTCTTATAACTTATGAACACTGCACTATAAAGTGTACAAAATGCATTACGATCGATATTGTCTTGAACATCTTACTGAAAAAAATTTAAAAAAGATGGCAAAGTTGGCAAGTAAAAATAATAAAGATAACAAAAATAGATTCCTACCCTCATGCTACTAACCAACAAAAATCCAATTCTGTATGATTAAACATTTAACTGTAAGTAATTAAATCTAAAACTATTAGAGAAAATAGTAATAAAAGGGATGGTATTTGACATAAGATATAAAAACATTGACATAATATTTTTTTCTTCTAATGGGAAACAAATGAGGTCTCTTCATGTGACAGATTAGAATACATGCAAGGTGCATTAGAAAGTAAAATTTTAAAAATAATAAAATGTATTTGATGGATATAAGCTTTGACAATTTAAAAACCATGTTGAAAATTTTAAAACCATGTGATAAAGAACAAAGACTAATAATTACGAGTAGGTGTAACTGCATGTAATTAAATTTGTAAATATTAAAAATAAAATTAAAATACATTTGATAAACTGAAATGAATTATTTAATACAAATTATAATGAAAACTTTGTAGTCTTAATATAATAGGCACGCACAAATAAATTAGGAAAAATATGTGGCAAAAGGCATCAACAGACTATTCACAAAAAAGAAAATACATATGAATAATGACATTTGAAATGTTTTCAAAATACGTGAAATAATGAGTAATCTGTTAGTTTATTAGGAAAACATTTCCAGCTAATAACACTTAAAATCATATACGTTGCACACAGACAGACATTTTTAAGGTCTGCTGTCAGAAGAAAACATTTGATAAAATTTAAAGTCTTTTGGAATGAAAATTATAAATCCCTTATATTTCCAACAAGATTTTAAGAAACATAGCTTCAACGTTAGAAAATATCTTGAGGCTGTACTTATAATTTGAAGATAAGAATATTGGCAGAGTATTTTAATTCTGTAGATATAATAACAACTCAATTTACATGAGCAATATTTTCTCTGCAATGTAAAAAATTGATAGAAAAAAGTAAAATACACAAACATTAAAATGTCATATATAATTATTGGAATTATGAGTACATTATTTTTTATCCTGCTGTTTTTGCAATTGTTGTTATTGTTCACTGCTAGATTTGTTTACTACGCAAGTATATACCAGTTTGTCAGCAATTATACATATGTGATTTAATTTGATATTCAAAAACATCCATGCATAGTATACATCATTCCTTCTTTTGAAAATGAGTAAAAAAAAAAGTAATGGAAAATATTTTATTCCGGTATTATCTAACTTTGAAACCTGTGTTCTTTATACTCTCTCTGGTGTTTTCTGCTTTCCTTTATTTTCTGGATATTCCATATCATTTTTATGAAAATGAATGTCTATTGAATATCAAACACCTACCATGTGTGTCAGATGGTTCTAGACTCTGCAACTCCATGTTGCTGAACATAGTTTCAAAGCAGATTTGCACCAGCAAAAATTGTTTTGACTAATTAATATCAAGGACACAGTTTTTAAAACCTTATGTAATTAATCATTTAGGTTTAATTTAATTTAAACGTTATCTATTTGACTACAGAGAAGAAACATTGACTCTAACAAGGTGAAAGAATTCACATATCCTGATCTACATTTTTTTAAATTCATCATTCCATATTTATCTGAATTCCATTGTTTCTAAGAATTAGGGTCCTAAATCCACTTCACAGTCCAGACCTAAGATTAACCCTTTTGCATACATCGCCACTGTGCTTGGAGTTAATCCAAAACACTACTTCTGCCTCATGCTGTGATTCACGTCTGCAATCCCAACACTTTGGGGGGACAAGATGGGAAGATTGCTTGAGTTCAGGAGTTAAAAATCAGCCTGGTCAACATGGCAAAACCCTGTCTCCACAAAAAATACAAAAATTAGCCTGGCATGTTGGTGCATATGTGTAGTCCCAGCTACTCAGGAGGCTGAGGCAGGAGGATCACTTGAGCATGGGCGGTCAAGGCTATAGTGAGCAAAAACTGCACCACTACACTACAGCCTGGGTGACACAGCAAGATCCTGTCTCATGAAAAAGAGAAACCACTGCTTCCTTTATACTTCATCTAAACTTCGCCTCTCTCAAAAATTCAAAACAAAAACGAAAACAAAAACAAAACAAAAAACTGTTTCTTTCTTTGCTTGGTGAGAGGGTACAGTTTTATTTGTGTGTTTGTTTGCCCATGCAATAATTAAACTCGATCATTCTTTTTTAAAAATGTGTTAATTTATGATGTGACAATTGGGAGTTTCTGTAGAACTTGGAAATCTTTGCCCCGTGGAACACTGGGGTTTCTGATATTAACAGGACATGTTCTCAGAGCCTTTTGTATTCATGGTCCAGGTTTCTTCAGTCATTTCATGTCGAATGAGTTATTTAAAGGTAATTTAAATTCTAATCAATATTTACGTCTCTTGATACTAAATTTAGTAAACCAATTTTATTAACTGAGAATTTAAAGGACACCTCTGAGATTATTCCTCTCCTTTATCTTTTTAGGGCGCTCAAGAGGTAAGCCTCTGCTTTACTAATACTTTTTTTAATCTTTTTTTATGTTCATTTAATATACATTGAAGATAAATGTACCTTTTTGTTGTTCTATGGTTTCTTTTTTCTGATTGTTCTAATTTTCTTGGGGCTTAGAAAATAGCACTAATTTTTAAAATCTTTTTCTACTTTCCTCAGTGATACAAGTAAATGGGTCTTTCTAGACTGGCAGATGCCCCCCTCTGAGCTCTGTATCCATGTCGAGATTCTCTATCCTGACGTCCTAGATTTGACTCATTATTCTGATTAACATAGTAAAACTGTGTTTATTTCAGTGGCTAACATATTGCAGTTAATAATACAATACACTCTAAAAATATATCGTAGATAACAGTTACAATTATGTGCATGGCACTGATGGAAATGTCCAAAGTTTAGGAGATTTTTAACAGCTTCCACTAGAAAGTGGCTAAACTGGCTTTCCCTTATTTTGTGTGACAAAACTGTATTCACCTAAGTTTCTGTTCCTTCTTGCAAAGATAATGTAATTAGCCTTTTACAGTGGACTGTGACTAACACTAAATCTGTTCATAACCAACTTTCTTTCATACTCTTTCTGTTTGGAAACTTGGAGCTTACTTGCTTATAAAAATTACATCATCATGTGCACCATATTGCAAGATCTAGTGTAGATAAGTATATACAATATAAAATAATTCTTATTTGCATTATAAGGCCTCTTAAATTTTTTGCAGATTATGTGCTAATTGGTATATAGATAATACTAATAAGCATTCCCATACATTCTAAATTAAAAAATAAAAATATAGGACCAGGGTGGAGAAATAACCAATACATACAAAAATATGTTTCTGTTGTAGCTGAAGCTCTGAGTTAAGTTAGTTGTGTTGGTTGCTAAGTTACAAAACAAGAAGGAAAACTGAAATTCTAGCACTTATTTTAAAAAACTCAAGTTTTGGATTCCCCAGCAAGAAGGCTAAATAGGAATGACTGTCCACCTCCCAGTGAGACCAGTGCAGAAGGCAGGTGATGTCTGCATTTCCAAGTGAGGTACACTGCTCACTTCACTGGGACTGGTTAGACAGTGGGTGCAGCCCATGGAGGGTGAACAGAAGCAGGGTGGGCATCACCTCACCTGGGAAGAGCAAAGCATCAGGGAACTCCCTCCCATAGTCAAGGGAAACCATGAGGGACCGTGCCATGAGGGACAGTGCTATCTGGCCCAGATACTATGCTTTTCCCACAGTCGTCACAACCCACAGACCAGGAGATTCCCTCGGGTGCCTACACTTCCAGGGGCCTGGGTTTCAAGCACAAAACTGAGAGGCCATTTAGGCAGACACTGAGCTAGCTGCAGGAGTTATTTTTTTCATACCCCAGGGTCACCTGGAGCACCAGCGAGAGAGAACCATTCACTCCCCTGGAAAGGGAGCTGAAGCCAGGGAGCCAAGTGGTCTTGCTCAGCAGATCCCACCCACCCCCATGGAGCCCAGCAAGCTAAGATCCACTGGCTTGAAATTCTCCCTGCCGGCACAGCAGTCTGAATTCAACCTGGGACACTCGAGCTTGGTGGCAGGAGGGGTGTCCACCATTACTGAGGCTTGAGTAGGAGGTTTTCCCCTCACAGTTTTAACAAAACCACCAGGAAGTTCAGACTGGGTGGAGTACACCGCAGTGTCACAAAGCCACTTTAGGCAGACTGCCTTTCTAGATTCCTCCTTTCTGGGCAAGGTATCTCTAAAAGAAAGGCAGCAGCCCTAGTCAGGGACTTATAGATAAAACTCCTATCTTCCTGGGACAGATCACCTGGAGTAAGGGGTGGCTATGGAGACACCTTCAGCAGACTTAACGTTCCTGCCTGCAGACCCTGAAGAGAGCAGCAGACCTTTCAGCACATCTCTAACGCTCTGCTAAGGGACAGACTGCCTCCTCAAGTGGGTGCCTGACCCCAGTGCCTCCTGATAGGGAGACAACTTGCATCAGGGGTCAACACACACCTCATACAGGAGAACTCTGGCTGCCATCTGGCGGGTACCTCTCTGGGATGAAACTTCCAGAGGAAGGAGCAGGCAGGAATTGTTGGTATTCTGCAGACTCTGCTGGTGTTACCCAGGCAAACAGGATCTGGAGTGGACCCCCAGCAAACTCCAGCAGAAATGCAGAAGAGGGGCCTGACTCAGAAGGAAAACTAACAAACAGAAAGCAATAGCATCAACATCAACAAAAGGACAGCCATGCAAAAACTCCATCCAAAGGTCACCAATAGCAAAGACCACAGGTAAATAAATCCATGAAGATGAGGAAAAAGCAGCACAGAAAGGCTGAATATTCCAAAAACCAGAATGCCTCCTCTCCTCTAAAGGATCACTACTCCTTCCCAGCAAGGGAACAAAATGGGATGGAGAATGAGTTTGACGAATTGACAGAAGTAGGCTTCAGAAGGTAAGTAATAACAAACTGCTCTGAGCTAAAGGAGCTTGTTCTGACCCAATGCAAGGAAGCTAAGAACCTTGCTGAAAGGTTAAAGGAATTGCTAACTAGAATAACCAGTTTAGAGAAGAACATAAATGACCTGATGGAACTGAAAAACACAGCATAAGAACTTTGTGATGCATACACAAGTATCAATAGCCAAACTGATCAAGTGGGAGAAAGAATATCAGAGATTCAAGATCGACTTAATGAAATTAAGCATGAATACAAGATTAGAGAAAAAAAATAATACAAATAAATGAACAAAGCCTCCAAGAAATATGGGAATATGTGAAAAGACCAAGCCTGTTTTGATCGGTGTACCTGTAAGTGATGGGGAGAATGCAACCAAGTTGAAAAACACACTTCTGGATATTATCCAGGAGAACTTCCTCAACCTAGCAAAACAGGCCGACATTCAAATTCAGGAAATACAGAGAACACCACAAACATACTCCTTAAGAAAAGCAACCCCAAGACACATAATCATCAGATTCACCAAGGTTGAAATAAAAGAAAAATATATTAAGGACAGCCAGAAAGAAAGGTCGGGTTACCCACAAAGGGAAGCCCATCAGACTAACAACAGATGTCTCCACAGAAACCCTACAAGCCAGAAGAGAGTGGGGGCCAATATTCAACATTCTTGAAGAAAATATTTTTCAACACACAATTTCATATACAGCCAATCTAAGCTTCATAAGTGAAGGAGAAATACAATGTTTTACAGACAAGCAAATGCTGAGAGATTTTGTCACCGGGAGGCCTGCCTTACAAGAGTTCCTGAAGGAAGCATTAAATATGGAAAGGAAAAACCGATACCAGTCTCTGCTACAACAAAGCAAAATGTAATGACCGTTGACACTATGAAGAAACTGCATCGACTTATGGGCAAAATAACCAGCCAGCATCATAATGAAAGGATCACATTCACACATAACAATATTAACCTTAAATGTAAATGGGCTAAATGCTCCAATTAAAAGGCAAAGATTGGCAAATTGAATAAAGAGTCAAGACCCATCGTTGTGCTGTATTCAGGAGACCCATCTCATGTTCAAAGACACACATAGGCTCAGAAAAAGGGATGGAGGAATATTTAACAAGCAAATGCAAAGCAAAAAAAAAATCAGGGATTGCAATCCTAGTCTCTGATAAAACAGACTTTAAACCAGAAAAGATCCAAAAAAACAAACAAACAAAGAAGGGCATTACATAATGGTAAAGGGATTAATGCAACAAGAAGAGCTAACTCTCCTAAATATATATGTGCCCAATACAGGAGCACCCAGATTCATAAAGCAAGTTCTTAGAGACCTACAAAGAGACTTAAACTCTAAGACAATAATAGTGGGAGATTTAAACAACCCACTGTGAATGTTAGACAGATCAACAAGACAGAAAATTAACAAGGAAAGTCAGGACTTGAGCTCAGCAATGGACCAAGCAGAGCTAATAGACATCTACAGAACTCTCCACCCCAAAGCAAGAGAACATACATTCTTCTCAGCACCACAAAACACTTATTGTAAAATCAACTACATAATTGGAAGTAAAACACACTTCAGCAAATGCAAAAGAAATGACATCATAACAGTCTCTCTGACCACAGTCCAATCAAGTTGGAACTCAGGATTAAGAAACTCACTCAAAGTGTTCGACCTAAAACCGTAAAAACCCAGAAGAAAACCTAGGCAATACCTTTCAGGACATAGGCATGGGCAAGGACTTCATGACTAAAACACCAAAAGCAATGGAACAAAAGCCAAAATAGACAAAAGGGATCTAATTAAACTAAAGAACTTCTGCATGGCAAAAGAAGCTACCATCAGAGTGAA
>NW_012121043.1:1225450-1225788 GCF_000951035.1 Colobus angolensis palliatus
GCTTTTACACTGTTGGTGGGAGTGTACAATAGTTCGACCATTGTGGAAGATGGTGGCAATTCCTCAAGGATCTAGAACTAGAAATATCATTTGACCCAGCAATCCCATTACTGGGTAAATACCCAGAGGATTATAAATCATGCTACTATAAAGACAGATGCACACGTATGATTATTGTGGCATTATTCACAATAGCAGAGTTGGAACCAACCCAAATGTCCATCAATGATAGACTGGATTAAGAAAATTTAGCACATATACACCATGGAATACTATGCAGCCATAAGAATGTATGAGTTCATATACTTTGCAGGGACATGGATACAGCTGGAAACCAT
>NW_012121043.1:1226932-1232976 GCF_000951035.1 Colobus angolensis palliatus
AAAAAAAAAGAGTCCATGACCAGATGGATTCACAGTCGATTTCTACCAGAGGTACAAAGAGGAGCTGGTACCATTCTTTCTGAAATTATTCCAAACAATAGAAAAAGAGGGAATCCTCTATAACTTATTTTTATGAGACCAGCATCATCCTGATTCCAATACCTGGCAGAGACACAAGAAAAGAAAATTTCAGGTCAATAGCCTTGATGAACATCAGTGTGAAAATCCTCAATAAAATACTGGCAAACCAAATCCAGCGGCAGATTAAAAAGCTCATCCACCATGATCAAGTCGGCTTCATCTCTGGGATTCAAGGCTGGTTCAACATATGCAAATTAATAAACTTAATCCATCACATAAACAGAACCAATGACAAAAACCACATGATTATCTCAATAGATGCAGAAAAGGCCTTCCATAAAATTCAGCACCACTTCATGCTAAAAATTCTCAGTAAACTAGTTACTTATGGAACATATCTCAAAATAATAACTATGACAAAACCAGAGACAATGTCATAGTGAATGGACGAAATCTGAAAACATTTCCTTTGCACAAGACAAGGATGCCCTCTCTCATCACTCCTATTCAACATAGTATTGGAAATTCTGGACAGGGCACTCAAGCAGGAGAAAGAAATAAATGGTATTCAATCAGATAAAGGGGAAGTCAAATTATTGTCTCAGCCCCAAATCTCCTTAAGCTGATAAGAAACTTCAGCAAAGTCTTAGGATATAAAATCAATGTGCAGAAATTACAAGTATTCCTATACACCAATAACAGACAAAATTTTATTTGGAGAGAGAGATGCCCACAGGAGAAAGTGGGAAAGATTTAAAATCAACACCCTTACATCACAATTAAAAGAAATAAAGAAGCAAGATATTAGCAAAATAGTCTGCTAGCCAGAGTAATAAAGAAGAAAAGAAAGAAGAATCAAATAGGAACAATAAAAAATGTTAAAGGGGAGATCACCACTGATCCCACAAAAATACAAACTACCATCAGAGAATACTATAAACACCTCTATGAAAATACACTAGAAAATCTAGAAGAAATGAATAAATTCCTGGACACATTTTATGGAAGGCCTTTTCTGCATCTATTGAGATAATCATGTGGTTTTTTTCATTGGTTCTATTTATGTGATGGATTATGTTTATTAATTTGCATATGTTGAACCAGCCTTGAATCCTAGAGATGAAGCCGACTTGATCATGGTGGATGAGCTTTTTAATCTGCTGCTGGATTTGGTTTGCCAGTATTTTATTGAGGATTTTCACATTGATGTTCATCAGGGATATTGACCTGAAATTTTCTTTTCTTATTGTGTCTCTGCCAGGTATTGGAATCAGGGTGATGCTAGCCTCATAAAACAAGTTACGGATGATTCCCTCTTTTTCTATTGTTTGGAATAGTTTCAGAAGGAATGGTACCCATATCCCTCTCTGAGAGCTAAATTATGACCAAACTCCCAGTTACACTTGCTACAAAGGGAAAAAAAAGTACTAGGAATACAACTTACAAGGGATGTGAAGGACCTCTTCAAGGAGAACTACAAACCACTCCTCAACAAAATGAGACAGGACACAAACAAATGGAAAAACATTTCATGCCCATGGATAGGAAGAATTAATATCATGAAAATGGCCATACTGTCCAATGTAATGTATAGATTCAATGCTATCCCCATCAAGCTACCATTGACTTTCTCCACAGAATTGGAAAAAAACTAATTTAAATTTCATATGGAACTGAAAAAGAGCCTGCATAGCCAAGACAATTCTAATCAACAAGAATAAAGCTCAAGGCATCCTGCTACCTGACTTCAAACTATACTATAAGGCTACAGTAACCAAAACAGCATGGTACTGATACCAAAACAGATATATAGACCAATACAGCAGAACAGAGGCCTCAGAAATAACAACATAAATCTACAACCATCTGATCTTTGAATTTGTATAATATATAATTTATACATATTTATTTACATGTTTATGTATTATAATGTATACTTTATATATAATATATAAGTAAATATGAATTTAATATACAAATCATATTCAACCATCAAAGTTCAAAAGTACTGCCTAGATAGTACAACCTACTAGAGTTCAGTGCAAATCATGATTCCCGCTTTATGGTATGCTTACACAAATCTTAACTTCATAGAGATTAAAAGGAAGCACAAATTCATCCCCAAGGAACATGTTGGAGTGATATACTCTCCTCATCAATAGCAATATGTTGTGTATGTTAAATCACACTGAGCCAATGTGTATTTATCCTTGATAGAATGTTTTAAAATATGTTTTTAGAAAAGTAAGGGAAAACTGAAAAAAATTTATTAAGTTACGTAGGCTTGTGAACTACCTTTTAAAATGTCTTTCTCACCAGGTAGGAGTTTTCTATTTCTCACAACTTTAATCACAAGATTACCTCTAAGTACCAAAAATTTTCATTGCAATATCCTAGAGATGTCTATTGTGGTTCATTAATTTGAATTAATTCACCTAGCTTAAATTTGGAGACACAAGATTTCTTAAAAGAATATAAACTTAAAAAATTATAATATTCTCACTAATAATCATAAATGATTGTAAACATTGAATTCAACATATACCTACCTACCTTCCCTCTATAGTAAAATCTTCTATAAATTACAGAAATCATTTTTTAAAAGGGGTGAGAAGTAAAAAAAAAAACCTTCATATTTTATTTTAAAAATCTGAGGACACCTTTAAAATATATATTTAAGATATAAATCTTACTCAAACATCAAAGTTCAAACTTACTGCCCAAGTACCAAAATTTGGCCTACATTTGCAGTAATAAAAAACTATAAATAACCAAAATACCAGCATATGGCAAATAGTTGAAGTATTTTAGATGTCAATACAATGAAAGAATACTCAGCAATGAAAGAAACAGACTACCTGTGTAAGTAAAAATATAAATCAATATAAAACATTTGTACCTCTAAAAGAAGTCAACACAATAGGGTATGTATGGATGATTGCAATTAAGTCAGTCTCTAGAAAAACAAAATTAAATCTGTGGTGATAAAATACAAATCACACATTGGCACTGAGATTTGGGCATAGGCATTGATTGGGACAAGGCATGAGAAAACTTTTACAGATGGCTGAAATATTCAAAATTATTATCTTGAAAATATTAAAATTCTTCACACAATTACCTCAAAATATGCATTTTTCAAAAAATCTATAGCATTAAAAGTATGTATTTTATTTCATGCATATTAAGAAAGCTTGATTATAAAAGCATAACATACCACACACACACACATACACACACAAACATGAATCAAAATAGCTAAACTAAAAGGAAATTAAAATACAAAAAAAGATATTCTCGCAGATTGATGATAAAGAGATAATACATCAATTTTACGCTGTTTGGATATATCTAAGGAAGCAAAATCTGTGTGTACTCTCTGGCTCAATGTTTACACTCCCAAATATATAATCAATAGAAGTGAGATCATACATTCGCCAAAATACATGGAAAAGAATGTTTATTGTACCACTAACTATATTCACCAAAATCTAGAAACAAGCCAATTGTATGTCAGCTGTGGAATGAATACATGCATCATGGTATATTCAATGAAATTTAGTACTACATAACAATTAGAATAAACAACCGACAACTCTACTCCACAGTATACATGTATATTATAAACATAATGGTGCCTATTTTTAAAAAGACAGAAACAAAATAACAGTATATATTCTACTTTACATAAAGCTCAAAAACTATTTTATAATAGGCTGAATAATTGTGACACACAGCAGGGTAAGAGTAACTGCAGGTGGGCACACAGGAAATTTTTGTATGTTGCTTCTGAGCTGAATTTATACAGCTGAATACACTGAATAGAGTGTATTTGTTTTGTGTATTTGTTTTTGGATAATTCATGGAAATATACGATTACTAATTGTGCACTTTCTAAATGTATATTATAATTTACAGTTCAATAAAATGTTTGCTAAAACAAACTAGCAGTGCTTCACACATTCAAAGGGAGGTGAGTCCAGTGTATATCACTGTTTTTTGATACACTAGTCTGTCTTACTAAGTGAACCTTCTTGAAGACTGTATTTCCAGAAGTATTTGAAGAAAACCGAATAAATTCATTCCAGAAAAGTGTTTCCTAGAATGATATTTGGGAACATCCTATGTTAAAGTACACTTGTTTATAGTATGCAGAATTTTAAATAGTATTTAATAGTTAACATGCACTTAGATTTTAAACAGATAATGCATTTATTATGGAAAATATTATTTTCTAGAGAACGCCTAGAAATATTTATTACAAGCAGCTGCTGTAAAGCATTTTTCTATTATCTGGGCTTAGTAGCCTATATAAGCATAAACATCATAAATTCCATTCAGAACGTCTGTCACATTACTCTCCAAATACGATGATATATTTTGTTTTATTGTTATGATTAGTGTTAAAAAATAGATGTTATTTTAGATGAAAAAAATCTACTTTAGGATTAAATACCAACTGTATCTAATAAGGTGTTTTTTAATGAGTTTAAAGAATAGACTTTCCCTAGTAACCAGTTCTTAAGATCATGCAGAAGATAGCATACCTGGCAAAGGAAGGCCAGACATTTCTGTTCATAGTGAACAGCTATGATTAAAATATTTCTCTGAAATAGAATTTTGAAGAATAAATAGAAGGGAATCTTTTATTCAGTTACAATGGAAATTTATAAGAATCTGGAAAATTATCTTTCAGAGTTGTTTGAATTATACTGATAAAGCAAAATCATTTTTAATTGAAAAGATTTTTGAAAGCTTGTAATGAAATCAATTTGTTAATCATTATTTATACAAGCGTTTACCACAAACCAGTACATGCTACCTTTAAAAATGAAAAGTGCACAACCATTTAAACAATTTTCTAAAAAATAAACAGAGATAAGGGTCTCTGTTTGTCCAGGCCAGAGTGTAGTGGCACAATCATTGTTTGCTGCAGCCTTGAACCCCTGGGCTCAAGAGATCCTCCCATATTAGTCTCTCAAGTAGCTGGGACTACAGGCATATACCACCATACCTGTATGAAACAATTTAATTAACAAAAATTACTTTGAATAGCTAAGCACCTCTACTTGAATATGTCAGGGTTTTTTTGTTTTTTTTGTTTTTTTAAATCTTCACAACAATTTAGAGATAATTGTAAACTGGATACTTAATAAAAAAACTGTCTCCTTTACTTTGTATAAGGCAAAGTAAGAAAAATATTTTGGGTTACTCAGTGACTTTCCAGAAAACCCCAATATATTTTGAATACAAATGATATTTTAACACTTTTATTTATCAAAATTTGAGACTTGAATTATAAGCAACACAAAATAAATGTCATCAGAATTGACTTTTTACAGAAAAAACTAAAATTAGCTAACCTAGCTACTTCATAAATGAATATATGAATATGACATTTAACATAAACATAGCAGAAGTTAGCATTGAACTATTAACAATTTTTCTCTTCATGCAGTGAAGGATCCTGGTTGTTTTACTTCAAATGGTTTAGAAGACAAAATATAAAACAGCAGTAATTGACTCAAGAATTTAACACATTCATTTTCAGAACTATGAAAATTAATACTAGGAAATACTTATCTTAATTTCTAATAGCAGCAAAAACAATAAAGCATTTATAGATAAATTTAACAAAGAAGTACAAAATATGTATACCAAGAACTATGAAACATAGTTGAACAAAATTACAGAAAGTGTAGGTAAATGGAAAGTCATATTGACTTAATGAAGTTGGAAACAGTATTTTTTATATGGTGATATATCATCCCCTTACTTAAAACAAAATGTATTTTCATATCATACATAAAAGCATGAAAATATAAAAATAAATATTTCTTAGCTTTGCTAATCGCACAATTATTGGAGAAATCTAATTTGTCCAATGATTTATATTAAGTAGTAATGGGATCCCAAGGCTTTCCCCATACAGATAAACTCAAATTTAAAGACCTGAATTTTCA
>NW_012121043.1:1234696-1285606 GCF_000951035.1 Colobus angolensis palliatus
GTTTTTTCTTTCCATATTTAGTGTTTCCTTCTGATCTCTTGCAAGGCAGCACTGTTGATGACAGATTCTCTCAGCATTTGCTTGTCTGAAAAGGATTTTATATCTCCTTTCCTTATGAAGCTTAGTTTGTCTGGATATGCAGTGCTGGGTTGGAAATTCTTTTCTTTAAGAATGCTGAATATTGGCACCCAAACTCTTCTGGCTTGTAAGGTTTCTGCTGAGAGTTCCACTGTTAGTCTGAATAGCTTCCCTTTGTAGGTGACCTGGCCTTTCTCTCTGGCTGCCCTTAACATTTTTTTTTTTTCCTTCACGTCAACCTTAGAGAAGTTGATGATTATGTGTGTTTGGGTTGATCTTCTTGTGAAGCATCTTACTAGGGTTATCTGGGTTTCCTGAATTTGAATATTGTTTTCTAGCTTGAGGAACTTCTCCTAGATGATATCCTGAAGTGCGTTTTCCAACTTGGTTTCACTCTCCCTATCTTTTTCAGGTACTCCAATCAGTCGTAAATTGAGTCTTTTTACATAGTCCCATAGTTCTTGGAGATTTTGTTTGATCCTTTTAATTCTTTTTGTGTTTAATCCTGTCTGCCTATCTTATTTCAGCAAGACAGTCTTCAAGTTCTAATATTCTTTCTTCTGCTTTATTGGTTTACCTATTGATACTAGCGCTTGCATCACAAAGTTGTCATGCTGTGTTTTTCAGCTCCATCAGGTCATTCATGTTTCTCTCTAAACTGGTATTTCTAGTTAGCAGCTCCTGTAACCTTTTATTATGGCTCTTAACTTGTTTGCATTGGGTTAGAACTTGCTCCTTTATCTTAGAAAAGTTTGTTATTCTCCATCTTCTGAAGCCTCATTCTGTGGATTTGTCCATCTCATCCTCCGTTCAGTTCTGAACCCTTGCTAGAGAGGTGGTGTGATCGTTTGAAAGAGAAGAGGCACTCTGCCTTTTGTGGTCTGAGCATTTTTTTCATTGATTCTTTCTCATGTTCATGAGTTTGTCTAGTTTCAATCTTTGAAGCTGCTGACCTTTGGATAGGGTTTTTGTGGGGACTTCTTTGTTGATGCTGTTGTTGTTGCTTTCTGTTTGTTTGTTTATTTGTTTTTAAGCAGTCAGTTCCCTCTTCTGTAAGGGTGCTGCAGTTTGCTGGGGGTTCCCTTCAGGGAACCAAGTGTATATATCAAGTTAGCTCTGGAATCATAAAACAAATCGAGGAGAGTTTTATATTTTCCACTTCTTTGGATATATTTGCATAACATTAATAATAATTAATTCTTACTTCATTGTAGAATTTATCGGTAAAGCCATCTGGGCCTGATATTTTCTTCAGGGAATGTTTTTATTAAATATTTAATTTTATAATACACAGGCTTGTTATATTTTGTTTCAATTTCATTTTTTAAATAATATGTTTATTTAATCTAAATTTTCAAAGATATTGGCTCAATTTTTTTCTAATATTGTTTTTCTGTCTTTTCACTATCAGGAAAATACGTAGTAACATCTTTTTTTTTTTTTTTCCTTGATATTACTCAATGCTTGCTCTTTTCAGTTGCCAATCTCACAAATTTTATTAGTTTTTCGAATATACCAACTTTTGGCCTTTTTTCTTTATTTTATCATTATATTCCCTTTTATTAATATCTGACCTTGCTTTTATTATTTCTTTTATTTTATTATTCTATTACATTATTTCACTATTCTTTTTGGGGATTAATTTTTCTTTTTACTACCTTCTGGGAAGGATGATTGGTTCATTATTTTTAGCCTATTTTTCCAATCTGTGTATTTAAGGCTATACATTTTCCTACAAGAATATCTTTAGAAGATAAAATAAGCCATATTGTTTAATGTAATTATTATTCAGTCAGGATATGTTTTAATTCTCAGCATTATTTCTTCACTGTACATGAGTTTGGTGGCCTTGTGCTTTTCATCATCTTTTGAAAACTCTCACCTGTTATCTCCTTGGGTATTTTTTACCTTCTCTTCTTTCTTTAATTCCATATACACTTGATCTCCAAGTCTCTTTTGAATATTACCTATATTTATTCTGTTTTTTTTTTTGATATTTCATTATTCTGTGATATTGAATTTTTTATGATTATTTTCTTGTAATATTTTCAAGTTTACTACATTCTCCTCAGTGAACTCTAATTAGCCGTCAAACACCTTCATTCAAGTTTTAATTTTTCTGTTGTAGAATTTTAGTTTGGTCTTTAATAGCTTCCAGTCCTCTATGAGCTGTTTCAGTACTTTATAGTCTTACACATATTAATAATATCTACTGAAGCTTCTGTCTTGTGAGCCTGTTTTCCTGCTCCATAAATTTCTTTTATCTGTGGTTTCTCTCTGTTTTAAATGCATGTGGTCCTTTTTGTTTGGAGGGGGGGCAGGGTTGATTAATTTTCATATATGTATGAAAATTAAAGAAAAAATCCCTGAGGTCTGGATAATACTTTTATTTGAGAATTTACATTTATGTCTTAGAAGCTGCTTAAGTAACTGAAGCTTCATATCAGTCTCTCCATCAACTTTACTTTTAGTTTCTCTTTGCTACTAAATTGTGGTCTCTCATGTTCCCTGCTCAAAGTACACAGTTTCATAATTTTTCTGCATTTTCAGTCTAATTGTATTCTCCCTATTCCTACAAGACACTCAGAAGTTTCAGTTAGATTCTTAACCTCTGATCAATTAGTTTATTTTTGAAATGAAGGATTCCCATACAAGAAAGGCAGTCTCAATGCTAGACTCACCCTTGTAAGTTTGTATGTTAGTCTCAAATCTTGTCATCTTTGCTGCTTGCTTAACTCTCGGACTTTTTGCATCGATATTTTAACAATCTTGGTCAGCTTTTCTGGTTGTTGTCAGTGGGAATTGCTTATTCAAATCAACGAATACACTAACCCTATATAGCAGAATCCCTGAATCACCCAATTTTAGCTAAATTTCCCCTTTTTTCAATCCAAGTGAGACCACATATCTAAATAATTGTATGAAGAAGAGATATGTGTAAGTCCTAGCCCTGTATTGAAGTAAGGCTGTTCTTATCTTTTTTATCATTTCCTCCTAAAATCTAGGCAGGGCAGTAACACAGCTTTGGCCATGCACATGGGAAAAGCACCCTTAAATGATACTGTGAAGAAACAACACAGAAGAAAACTGTGCCTTATTTGACTTTGTAGAACATAATCTGATTGCTCATCTCTAGACTACAATGTGAGTAGGCAATGCAATTGTATAGATTTACAATAGTACATGTTGAGATGTTCTCTTTACAACAGCTTGGTCTTTAATCAAATAAATACAACACCCAGACAGAATTCTGAGTAGGGGACTGAGTATCTTCCTGGAGTTCACAAAAGAGATCTGAACTGTAGATAAAAATGCAAGAACCATCATATCTAGAGCTCATTTAGTGGCATAATGCTGAATGATATAATATATACTACATCATTCTTCTATATGTATCTACATACAGAAAAAAAAACGTTCATTCATCCATGGGACATATGAAAGTTGAGTTGAGTACAAACAAGCACAAAGGTTTGAGAAGATGAGGAGTTTGAGATTAAAGGTGACACAAGACTCAGGATATTTCAGTATCCAAAAGAAGAAGTTTAAAAAAGGGGGACATGTCTACAATATCAAATGTAGCCGAAAAGCTGCATAAAAATAAGTCATAAATTTCATGTGGGGATCGTTACTGATATTGTTCTGTGCTGTTTATTTTAACAAAATGGTAGCCTGCAAACCTGATGGGCATTGATTAATAAAAGTGTAAGAATAAGGAAAATGGAGAAAACCATGATCTGTCAATATCATTCTTTTAGTGCTAAGGTGAGCAGAGGAACAGGACAGGTCTTTGAAGAGGAGGTGGTTTTAAAGTATATATTTTTAAAATACGGCTGACATCATGTTCTATAAACTGATGTTCTATAAACTGATGGGGATAACACACACAAAAAATGAAAAGTTGAGGAGTAGGCTTTGGTTAGATAGAAGCAGTTCATTGGTTTAACAGAAGGAAAATAAAGTGCATGAATAGAAGATGCAGGTATATTGTAGACTTAATAATGAAGATATCAAAAAAACTTTTATGATTGTTGTTACTCTTTTAGAAAATCAAGAATAAAGGTAAATATTTGAGATAAAGCAGGGAGGAATCGATGTCAGAAGTTGGAGAAGAATAGGGAAAATATTAAAGAGTAAAATAGGAGATTAAAACACTTGGGGAACTAAGGAACACACACAAGCTTCCAGGCTTTTAGTCTGCTTGAAATTATATGGGCATGAACTTATAGTAAAACAAACGAAAATTTTATATTTTTTCCCTAGATAGAATTTGAGAGGAATAATAGATTTAATCAGGGTAGGATTTTTGCCAGTTTAGTAGAATGTTTGGAGCAAGTGACAAAGAAGCTGTTGATATACTAAATATAATGATGGACAACAGAATCTAAGTCAAGATTTTTTTAAAAGCAGGGATTTGAGGAGAATCAAGAAGACTAAAAGTAGTATATCCAAAATTGGACATCCTGATCAGGTCAGGAAATGATTGGATTCAGAGTCTTGGAACCAGATAAGCTAAATGAGAAAAACAAAAGTCAATGGTTAGAAAGGATAATCTGCAATAGTGCATGCAAATGTCAAATGTAACATGAGATTCAACTTTCAATTTATTTTTAATGATATATACTCAGCATTTCCAACAGATTGTTTGATAGCTTAGGTTTGGGGTGTTCTGACAGTTTTTATCTTCTGTTTTATTTCTTAAAGTATTTTAATTGACATATGAAAATGGTAAAACATATGATTTCTAAATAGATGACATCTTCACAGAGCAATCTTTGTCAATATTTATTTTTATATAAAGCAAAACTGGTTCAATTTTAAAGCATCATTTTTATATATTTAACTCTGTAATTTTCATTCAGATTTTGCTCTTCCTTTTCTCTTTAGAAACTCCACAATTTATATTTCACATAGACAGGAAGTTCTTTTACAACTCACTATGATTTTTTCATGTAAATTAATCATAAAATTATTGTTATTTGTATTATTATACAAAGGAATGATACCATTCCTTTGAACATAGCTTTTTGTTCACTCTGGACTTTTTATTATCTGACTTTTGCAATGTTATGATCTTTGAATTTGTTCTTATGATAAGTTTGATAAAAATAATATGCATTTATGATCATGTATAAATAAGGAGGTATGCTAGTCAAGAAGTCCATAGGCTTTTATTTAACTTCTTTATTTTATTTATATGAATAATAATGTAGAATTTCTGTCTCACAAAATGACTCAGCCTACCTCCTGAAATATTATTATTCAGGCATTATAAGACACTTTGTCACAGCATGCCCGCATTCATCTATCGTATTACATTTTATATGAAAATTGTAATCAAGCCATTGGTATTAAAGAGTTGCTCAAATTAGAAATGCAAAATATGCTTCAGATTATAAAACTCCTTCGTGAAAAGACTGGACCAGAGACAGGCTGTTCTCTTCAATACATGTCCTTTTATACCTTTAAAGTTTAGATATCTAGCCAGTAATAATGTTCTTTGTCTTCTCAAAAGAGACTCTTCAGTAACTTAATAGATGAGCGATGGGATTTAATGCTACCTAGTACTTTGCCTTTAATGCTATTCTTTTCATTTTTCTTCATATCTCTGAAATCGCTTCCTACACCGATCAGCATGCCAATTAACTTTTCTATTTCTACTCTCTTTAGGTGTATTATTGAGTTTTATGTTCCTTTCTAATCATAAACAGCATAATTAGTACAAATTTCCCATTTTACATAATCTCTAAATTATAGCTGCAATTAAAATAAAAATGCCTATTTTTAAGGAACCTTGAGGTAATGTATTTAAGGGTGAAAGATAATAGGATTAGTGAAAAAAGAGCAGAAAATATGTGTTTCTGGGCTTAGAAAATGCAACGTAGCTATAAGGGTTTACCTTGCAATGTTCTAATGCTAACACATTAAATGGAAATCAATTACAGTGAATGCTGTATGGGGTGTATGTGTGTTTTGGGGGCCAGTGTGGTGGTGGGTCATTATCAAACAGAAGAATTGTATAGACTGACTAGATTGGACCTTTAATCTCAATGTAAGCTTCCCATATGATTAAACACATCTACTTTTCCAATCTTTTTTGTAATGGATTGCCAGGTCTTTTTTCTTCTGGTTATCTTTCTCCCAAGAACATTATTTTATCTTTTTCAATTACATTATCATTTTAACTTATATTTTATTATTGCTCTATCTTTTTGAAGTAAAATATATTTCCAGCTTTGATGGCAACTGTACATTTCATTAACATCCTTCCAAACTTTTGAACTATAACAATTTTGAAGTGTTAATGCAACATCATCTATAAATGATCTAAAACTATTATTTGGAGATATACCTCTTTGTTATGAGCACAAATCTATTTGTCAAACCAATTAAATAATAGTGTATAATTCAAGTAATTTTTCACAAATAAATATGAAAGTTGTTGGCACAATATCTTAAAATTGATTAGTCCATGACTGATTACTTCTTTGTTCAATTTGTATAATATTATCTTGGCTGTTATTTAATTAGATTCATAATAGTATCCTTTATTATAATTTTAATGCTTTGTTAATTTGGGATAAGTTTTTAAATTTCATCTTAAATAATTTAACTAAATTATATGTAAGAATCTTGTCAGCATGTCATTGTTGTGTTCATGAAGTAAATGTCCCCCCAAATTATTTTTCTTAGCATTATATCTTCATATATCTTAGCATTATGTTTTTAAAATAATATTATTCTATTTCCAAATGTATAGTAAATTTCTTAACTGTTGTCCACTTAAAAGTTTACCCCTACTAACTAATGATTACAATTTCCTGTTTTAACTACTAACTGAAGTATAAAGCAACACTTATGGGTGTAAAAGACTATTCTCTAATAAAATTCATGCTTTTAACATCTATTAGTTGTTATATGTCAATAGTTGTGCCTATTCCTGAAATGGATCCTATGAGGCATGGTATAATTATTTAGTTTAAACTAATATTCTGTAGTTGCCTTAAACATAAGTGTGAAAATGAAGAGAACATGGATTTTAAGGCAAACCTAGTTGAGTTCCTAGAAATGACCTATAAAGTCAAGAGGCTGGATAATTTTCTGACACATTTAGTGTGAGTGAAAAGACTGAGAGTTTGGGAAATTAAGTATTATTGTTCAGTTTTATTTTCCATTAAATTTGCTTTTTAATCCAGAACCTTTATCTCTACATTGAAGAATCTGCAACTGAAAACCAAGAAACAGTGCATTTCAGGCTGTAGTTTATGTCAGAGAAGGCAATGTGTCTGAATGAGCTGATATTTAAATACATGATACCCACAACATGGAAAATGTCCATATTCCAGTTTACCTGTAATAAAAATTAAATCATATTGAATTTTTTAAAAGTAAATATGAATGAATTATCTACTTATTTCCATGGCAAACCTTTATGGTGAGTGCCAAATAAGGATAGTTTGAATTAAAAATGAACAGAATGTACAGAAGAGAGAATGAAGAAATCAGCAGCATTTGTTAGATTGCTCTAAACTCATTGCCTAAAACAGAAACCAAAAATACTACTGATGACAGTGAAATGACAGAAAGGTAAGCATAATTCAATGTTGTATTTGTATAAGCCATCACTTATTCAAAAGTAGAATTCAAAAATTATGGTGATTTTTCATTTGGAAATTAATGGCAGAAAAAAAAATTAAGATATTCTCCTTCTAAGAAACAGAAAGATCAAAAAGGCAGAGGACACAATTCTCCTCCTCCCAGAAAGAGAGAAAAGCACACACATACACATTCACACGTTGAAAAGACTGTATTTTGCTACTTGAAGAACAGAGTGCCCTTCAGCTAAGAATGTAGTAGGTTGCTTTAACTTCTCACATGCACGCACACACACACATGCACACACACACAGGTGACTAAGCATATATAATATTGCTACAACAGGAAATTAGAGTAAAAACACAATATTTGTTGATAATTTTTTCCCCTAAAACATTATAAAGCAAAATAAATATGCATTTAAATATTACAAAATAAAATACATATTGTATATTTGGGTATATTTAAAAACCATGTTTCAGGAGTTCTAAAATTAAATATATAAACAGACAAAAATATGGCATGAAAAGAGATTTGAGTAAATTCAGAAAAGATATGGAAGGAAAAAAGAATATTTTCCGAGAAACAAAAATTAACTTATAAAGTGCCCATAATGCACTTTATAGGCAGAAAAAGGCAGAAAAGCAATAAAAACATGAACACGAGGTAAAGAGCATTACAAATGTTTCAGAAAGAAAATTGTCAAAAGATCAAAAAAGGCAAAATGGAAATAAAAAGAAAATTTTAGTTTCTAAAAAATATTTTTTAAAGTGTGAAATAGAAGTTATTTTTTAAAAATATAATTTTAAGAGGTTTTTTGTTTTGTTTTGTTTTTTGAGACGGAGTCTGGCTCTGTTGCCCAGGCTGGAGTGAGCGGGGAGATCTCGGCTCACGGCAAGCTCCGCCCCCCGGGTTCCCGCCGTTCTCCTGCCTCAGCCTCCCGAGGAGCTGGGACCACAGGCGCTGCCACCACGCCCGGCTAGTTTTTGTATTTTTAGTAGAGACGGGGTTTCACCCTGTTAGCCAGGATGGTCTCGATCTCCTGACCTCGTGATCCCCCGTCTCGGCCTCCCAAAGTGCTGGGATTACAGGCGTGAGCCACCGCGCCCGGCCAGAATTATCAATTCTTTGTTGTTGATGAGAGAGGGTCTCACTCTGTCACTCCCTCTGAAGTACAGTCGTGTGATCTTGGCCAAATTTATATACATTTTGATAAAATTATTTTACTTCAAAGATAAAGACAAGTAGTGTAGTGCTTCCAGAGAAAAATAAACAGTGTTTTTTTAAGTCCAAAATAATTAGTCTGCCATCAGAGCTCTCAAAAACATGAAGAGCAGAGAAAACATAGAAGAGCATTTTTTTAAAAAATCAAGAAAAGTAAATATAGACAAAGCATTTTACATCCATCCAAGCTCTGCATTAAGCATCAAGGCTATTGATAAACAATCAAAGATCTCAGAGAATTAAACACACTTAAACTCTTCTTGAGGACTAGAGGAAAATCATCCAATTAGAAAAAGAGAAAACACAAATAAAGGACTGACAGGGAGTATTCAATGTTTGTAATATTTGACCTAAGACTGAAACAAATTAGGGACAAAAGAATAAGAATCGTATGCAAATGTTGTATATTTTGACTAAAAATAATGGACATAGACAGGAAAGAGTATAAGGAAATATAAAAGTAGAATTAGTTTATTGACTTTTGAATAGATACATGATAGTAGTCAAATAATTCAAACAATACTACAGAAAATTAGCAAACCAGGTAGTAAGAGACTTTTCTTAAAGCATGCTAAAAATATGTATGAGTACAAAGGTAAATAATAGAACAAAATGCAAGTATTCCTTAAAAGGTAAAATGAAGAACAATGAAAATACATCATGCAGACAAGGAAACATGGAAAATATAGTATAAGACATATGATGATAAAGAATAAGAGAAAACTAAGACCAATCATATCAGAAGCTGAGGCCGGGTGCGGAGGTTCATGCCTGTAATCCCAACACTTTCCTATGCCAAGGCGGGCGATTCATGAGGTTGGGAGTTCGAGACCAGGCTGGCCAACATGGTGAAACCCTGTGTCTACTAAAAATAGAAAACAAACAAACAAAAAATTAGCTGGATGTAGTGGTGGGTGCCTGTAATCCCAGCTACTTGAGAGGCTGAGGCAGGAGAATCACTTGAACCTGGAAGGAGAAGGTTGCAGTGAGCTGAGATCGTGCCACTGTACTCCAGCCAGGGAGACAGGGTGAGACTCTGTCTCAAAAAAAAGAAAAAGAAAAAGAAAAAAAAAGTAGGCAGAAAGTAAAAAGTAAAGCAATCACCAAGGATGTACCAGGGGAACTGAAGCCACAAAGGTGCAGGGTTAGTTATCTTCTACTAGATAAAATGGACTGCAAATGAAAATGTAACTTGTGACAAAAAACACTTTTTTTCTAAATATTCATTTTATTTAATTTGAAAATAAAATGTAGATATTTATGGTATGTGACACAATGTTTTGAAATATGTATATATTGTACAATGGCCTCATTAAACTAATTAACATGCATTACCTCACATACTTATCATTTTTATCTGTGTGTGGCGTGAATGCTTAAAATCTACTCTCTTAGTGATATTCAAGCATACATTTTTATTAACTATGGTTACAATGTTGTACAGTGGATATCTTAAACTTATTCTTTCTCTCTCACTAAAATTTTGGGGTTTTCTTAAGGCTAAAAGTGACATTTCACAATTGAGATAAATAACCTTGCACCGAATAGCAGAGTACTTACCTCTAAGAAGCAAAAGGAAATTCAAGCACTCTCAGTAAGACACAGAAGAATAAGTAATACAAATAAGTCAGATCTCATCAATATGTATCAAATTTGATTCTTCTATATTACATAATACATCTTAAATGTAGAATCTGTATTCACTGGAGGAAGGATATTTTTTTAAATGGTGCCGGGACAACAGGACACATTTTTGGACAAAACCAAAACAATTACTGAAACCCTGTATCACACCATACAGAATACTTTCCAAATGGCATCAGGTACCTAAATACTTTTTTAAAAAACCGTAAATGTAATAAGTAAATGTAAATCCTAAATGTAATGGAGAAATAATTCAATAGATTTTCCTACAGCATCAATATATGATTTAAAATATTTTATAAGCCACTAAAAAGAATTTATGCAGTAATACAGATACAAATAAAAATAGTAAATAGATAGAAGATATGTGATAGCTACAGATAGAAGGTCAACAGCTATATAGGAGTAAAGGGAAGTCTTTAGTTTATAGGTAATTTCCAAGTAATAAATATAAAATAAATGATGGAGTCAGTAAATCATCATTTGACAGCGTAATATTTCTTACAGGCACTAACACTAGTGAATGGTTTAATGTTGTTTAAGGTATTAATCATCTATGCATCATGTTCAAAAGAATGATAAAATGAGAATAAATTACCAAAACATATCTCCCCACAATATACTTAAAGGAAAAAAAAAAAAAAAAGAAAACTATCCATTGAGAAACCCAGCAGATATTGTGATGCAGGTTTATCTCACACTGGTTACCAACTCGTTTTAATCAGACGAGATGGAACACCTGCACACATAAGTTACGTAAGGTGGACTTATTATTTAACATATAAGCAGCAAAGGAGAACAAAAGACCAGGATTCATTGAGAGCATTTTCCCAAAGGTTTGCTGGTGTGACTGTATGCAATCCATTTCCACTGCAGCTAAGGAACCTAGGAAAACATCCTGCCATAGGTTTTAAACCCCAGAGTATGTGACACACTGCGCTAAAGCACTGAAGGAAGTCCATGCTATTTCTAAAAGAAAAAGCAAGACATGTTTCCAAAGTAGAGAAACTAAAAAGGCGTTGTAACTAATTCACATGTGACCCATGATTGAGTCTTAGTAAATAAATTTGCTTGTAGTGGGACATCAGGGGGACGATTGATGAAACTGGAATGTCTATAGATTAAATAATTATATTCTATTAATATTAAATTTCTGATTTTGATAACTGCACTGTGACCATGTAAGGCAATGTGTAACTCATTCTAGAGCATATATAAAGAGAAAGAGGGAGGATATTAAACAAATGAAGTAATAAAATGCTAACATTTATAAAATGCAGATAAAGAGCATATGGGATATTTTCATATTCTTTTTGCAGCTCTTCTGAAGTATGAAAGCATTTCAACATACGATTTTAAAGGTGCTTTGCAATATTTTTACTTACATATATTGTTTATATTTATTTTTTGAAGCATAATGTCATAGGGATAACAGATTAAAGATCGAGAACAAAAGCTTGTGAAATTAATACAGGACATAAAGCACAAAAAAAGATATTAAAAAGTAAAACATTCAGAAATGGAAATGAATTAATTAGAGGAAGAGAACATGTACAGACAAATGAATTATAAAGGTCAGTTACAGGAGTTTTGGAAGGTAGAAAAATTTTTTTATTTGCATGATTTTTAACATGGCAAACCAATGCTAGTGTGAGAGTTACATTATGACCTAAATGTAGGCAAAATGTAACTCCAGACTCTTTGCTTATTTCTCCATATGATTATGCAACAAAAGATACCAAAGTAATCCATGTATTCATACAGGACACTCTTAAACTAGAACCAATGTCCATATTGTTGCAGAAAGTGCACAGATTTAGGAGCCAGACAGATCTGCATTTGAATCTTGGTCTTCCAATTTCAAGCTTTGACAAATGTTAGTTCCCTTTTTCTAGGAAAGAAAACTGGCTAATTTTGTTTCACTCTGTGAATTTTAAGATGAATTTCAAGAACACAGAAGGAATTTAAATCTGCAGTTTTTAAGAGCCTAGCTAGTTTCATTCAGCTGCCTAAATCTTTGCCAGAATATGATCCATATTTATCCGTATAAAATTTCCCCCCAGAAATTCTGCTTCAATGGATGTGGAGGTGGATCCAAGAATCTGCATGTTTAACAAGACGATCAGATGTAAATTACATTTTATGAATCACTGCTTTAGATGGAGAGGCCTCAAGTTAATGCATTGGGGCTAAGCTTGATTTAAAATATTAATGTTGTATGAATCCCCTCTGGAAAGTCAGTTTCCGTATATTTGACTAAGTAGAAAAATATAGAAAAATCACTTTCTTAGATTATTTCATCTTAATAGCAAGGATCATGTTTAGGGTAGAAGAAACAACTATTTTTGATATTTTTATATATCAGTCATCAAAACAGAAAGGTTTGCCACAATGATTGTCATGTGTGTTTTAAATCTCAATAGTGAGACGAAAAACATCACAGATTGATCTGAAAAGGGAAAGTAACCTGAGGTGTCCAATGGATGAAGGAATAGTGAAGAAGGAAATAGAGGAAATGAATCGTATCAATCAAGGTCCTTACAGACACTTAAATTATACAAAGAATTATCTTCAACAATATATGTAATTAGGGGAGTAGACAATGAAATCAATTGTGTGGTATTGAAAAGATGATAGAGATAGACAGACTCAGCATTATATAGTAGACATTTCTGATGAAATCTCAAATAATATAATCTTCTTACTTGCAAGAATATTTCTAGATTTAACCATTTCACCCATTTTTTGTTTCATTGAGCATTATCAGGAAATTAAGTCTAAATTTAAATCTAAATTTCTTTACTTTTTTTTCCTTCTAATATTATGACCTGCTACTCCTGGTGAAAGAATATTTACTTATATGGTTTTAAAAAGACACAAACTCTGCAAATTGACAGCAAATGTCAACCGATGACATTAACACCATATCAAATATAATACGACTAGTGACTGTGATGTAATTCATCAGTGCATTTATCTAACTGAAGCAACATTCTCTCTTCAATAACAACCTAAGTGACATTTTGTGGAAGAGGGTAGCTACCTTCCATGACCACATCTTTGAAAACTACATCAATTTTTTAGCTGCACTGATAGTAAACTCTTAACTCCATTAAATTATACTCTCCCTCTCTTTTTAGATTTACTTTGTGCAAAGGAAAGATAATGCACATTTTCTTGATATAGTTTATCTATTTCAAGGACTTAATTTGACATTGCATGAAAAGCATCTTAAAATGTAAGGGAAATTGTGAAGCATCAAATTAAAAACAATTAAATTTTTAAAATTTATTTATTTTTGGTTAAAATGTCACTGATTTCATTTTAGTAGATTGAGTAGCATAAACAGGGACCTTTTTAATTAAGCAGACAATACCTGTTTTGTGAAATATAAAAAGAAAATGCATCTTATGTGATTGATTATTGAATATTAGCAATTTTCTCTGATAAATTACATCTATCTGCTAAAAGCATTGTCCAGTTTTTATAACACTTGGTTAGTGCTATGATTTAGAACTTTATTTTTGGTCTTAAATCTTAGTGGAGGCAACCAAGAAATTTTCTCTGCTGTAGATCATACTACAAAGATTTGGATATAAAGTATGCAGTAGTATATGTTCATAAAATAAAGTTAAATCTTATAAAATATAAGGCAGAAAAAAGTACAGCATTTTTAACAGTAATTTGAAGGAAAAATTAAATAGACACATAATTTAGCTTAATATCCTGTTTAAAGCAATAGCACTATTTTTATTATTTAATAAAAACGAAAATATAATGGACTCTTCTCATGATGCATCTATTCAAATTTCAACTTAAAACTTATGTTTAAAATATAGCTGTTAAACAGTATTGTTTTAGGCATAGTAAAACCTGCTTTCACTGTTTCTGTACTGGTAAATAAATTGCCTTATTTCTCATTTTCTACTACTTTGACTTTGTAGTCATGCCCTCATTACCATATTCAATTAATTAGTGCACAAAGGTAATATTCTAGTGCTTAGACTACATGGAGTTGCATTATTAATTCCAAATAAATAGGGCAGGTTCCTAGTGCAGGCTGAGCAATCAGAGAACCCCTTTGTGAAAATACCAACACTAAAAACGTTTTGCTTGGCCAAAGACCGCCTATAAGGACAAAGAAACAGACAAAGGGGAAAAAAATGGAGATAAAACAGTGTATCAAAATTAACTGTACAAAAAATATTGCATTCTTTTTTGTCTTTCACTTGAGTGGGATTAGAACAACAAAAAAAGTATTTCTTTAGTAACTTGCCATCTCACATTCTGAGAGAAACCTCGATAATTATTTCGGCTTTGTAATATTTATATTTATCAGATTTGTACACCAGCTGCAAAAAAGCATTCCAATTCATGGAATTTTCTGTATGTTCAAAAATTTCTTAATTCCTTGCTGAGTTAATGCACTGGAGGTTTTCAAAGAGTGTTTTTCATAGCTTTGTTGAAAAAAATGGCAAATATAAATGTGACTTACGATTTGAGAATCTTATATTCTGTTCTGCCTTGGCAATAGAGTCCTTTTAGCATGCGACTTGGAAATAAAGCCCTGCTCAAAGACAAATTTTAAAGCATTCCCTTATGTTAGATTTTTAAATATAGCAAAATTCCATTACCTGTAACAGAGTACACATAATCCCCGTAACATCTACAGCAGTAGTGTGATCAGCCACAGCCTGTTTCAGTCATGCTGATTTTCCCCCTTTTCCTCTTGTGGCCAACCATTCAACAGTTTTCCTACATGACTTGAATGAACCTCTCAATCTTGAATAAAATAATAGCAATGTAGCTTCAGGTAACACAGGTGCTTCGAAAAGTTTCCTCACTATGCCCAGTTATAGAATGTCTTGTTCCCTCGTGATATTTTCACTCTGAAATGGGAAGCTGACTAGGAGGATCATGCAACTGTTTGTCCTCCTCTTCTTTGCTGTGTTCTGTGTTCACCCTCTCAACTCCCCAAGCCTCTCCTTTTCTGGCCCTAGGTGTGATTTTACCAACAGAACTTTTCTGCCTCTTACCTTTTCATAAGAATACCCTAAAGAAAAAAAAAAAAAGTCCCAGAGAATGTATCGGTAAAATGGTCCACAAGGAAGCATTGAGCTGAAGGGGTTGATTGTTAGGGGAATATTGTAGAAATTAAATTCAGGTCTTAAAGGATGTCAATATTGGTCTCTCTTTCTTTAGACTGCATTTTCCATTAATATATCCTCCCAAGATTCACTCTGTTTCTTTGTTATGTTCACATACTTTACATCATTTTCCCCATTTCCTCCTTTTTTGAAATCATATTTTCTGAGATTTTGTCCTTGTAGAATTTTACAAGTTCTTAAAATTACTATTTTTTCAGCTTTATTGTGGTATAATTAACCCATTAAAATTGTATAAATTTGAGATGTACAATGTGATGTTTTAATATATGTAAGCGTTGTGAAATGATTGACACAACCAAGGTAATTAGCATATTAATAACCTCATATAGTTATCATTTGCATGTGTGTGTGGTAAGAACACATCTATTCTCTTAGCAAATTTCAACTATACATTATGTCATTAACTACAGCCACCATGTTGTACATTAGATTTTCAAAATTTCTTCTTTCTACAATTAAAAGTGTGTACCCTTTGACCAATATCTCTTCCACCACTCAAGCCCCTGGTCACCACCATTTTACTGTTTGTTAGTATAAATTTGACTTTTTTTGTTTTAGATTCCATATGTAAGTGAGATCATGCAGGACTTGTTTTTTTAATGTTTGGCCTATTTTACTTAGCACAATCTCCTTCAAATGTGTTCACGTTTTTATGAATGGCAGGGTATCCTTTTTAAGAGCTGAATAATATTCCTTTGTGTAAGTAGAAAGATAGATAGATAATAGATAGATAGATTGATAATAGATAGATAGAGTGCTGTAAGACACATTGTTTCCATATCTTGGCTATTGTCAATAATGCTGCAGTGAACATGGGAGTACTAACATCTGTTCAACATAGTGATATTATTTTTTGTGATATATACCCAGAAGTATCTTAACTAACTTTTTGTTAGTTGTCAGAATGATTTTTAATGTTTGTCTATTTAAATTAAATTCCAATTAATGAATTATTTTACTTGGCTCACGTCTTAAAAAACTCACTCTACTAGGAGATTAATTCTCTTAACTGGACTAATTTTTGAGTATGCTCCTGCTCATCACATAGCAAACCATCTGCCCTAAAACAAACAATTGATTGAATTTTAATTAGTTACAGTATGTGTCTAGCCCTTTATGTGAAAAGTCAACATCACTTATGTTTTGACCCATATATAAAAATGTAGAAATTACGTCTCATTAAAAACATATTGACCCTGGTTCTATAGCTAAAATACATATACTTCTGTTAATGTAGAAGCATATTTGGGTTTTAAAAATAAAATTCTGAAAATGATTTAATAGAATGTGGTGGCTTATTCCTGTAATCCTAGCATATTGAGAGGTCAAGGTGGAAGGACTTCTTGCGCCAAGAAGTTTGAGATCAACCTTTGCAACACAGTAAGATCACCATCTCTATAAAAAAATACAAAGTAAAAATATTATCTGGGTGTGGTGGCACATACCTGTAGTCCCAGCTACTTGGGAGGCTGAAGTGGGAGGATAACTTGAGCCGTGATCACACTATCGCATTCGAGCCTGGTTGAGAAAGGTGTCTCAAAAATAATAAATAAATAAATAAATAAATAAATATAACTCAATGACAATTTTAATTTATTAGAAATTTATTACTATTTCTGATGAACAGCCCCATGTTTTATTAGATTAAAGACTTTCAAAAATACGTTGATATTCAGTTGATTTTCATTGACCTTGGCATTTTTATAATGTTAATGAACTAGGCCTGACTATTTTTATAATGAAATTCCCTTAATGCATATTGGCAGGTTTTATCCTACAGATTATATTGTAACAGAATGTTCTTGCCTACTAGTTTTATGAAAGCTAATACAGAATAATTAAGCATGTTTAGTAATGCATAACAAAACACAAATTTCTCTAGAGAACATTTTGTAAAGTTTATTCAATTTTCCATTTTTTTCTTTTTTCTGGAAATACACCATTATCTCACTTAGACGAAGGGGAGAATCTTTGATGGCACAATATTTAGAGTGAATCCACATGGATGAAAATAGAAACAGTACTGATACAGAAGAATATTGTAACATCTCTGAGAATTTTGCCTAAAATTTCTGTGAATACTTCAAAACAAAATAGAACAAAACAAAACAAACAAAAAAAAAAAACGAATGAGAGGCTGTAAAATTGGCACGATTCAGATTCACATTTTGGTGTGATTCATTATTCAATTACTCATAAAAGTTCAGTACTTTTACAACATGTTGTACAAAACTACAACTTTACAGGGAAACAGTATATGGCACTAAAAATATTTCCCTATGTTCAAATTAGAGAAAAATAAAGCAGAAGATGAGTAGTGTAATTCCTTGATTAGGAGTGATAACCTGTCTAGACAATTCAGAACCAGTATCACTGTGCTTTTTAAATACACATTCAAATGTCAACAAGTGGCAATGCATTTTTTAATTATTCAGTCCTTAGCAGCCCAAAGGCATATATAAATTCTGGCATGTAAGTATAAGAATGAGACCTTATGTAGCAACAATACGTGTTTCCAAGTTTTTACTCCCATAGGAGTAAGAGAAATAAGTTGGAAAGGTAAAAAGTTTCATTGCTTTTCTTTCATTTAAAATATTTTGAGAAAAACTCAAAGAAATTTGTTATAAATTTCCTTTTTTTTTCTTTCAGAATATCATCTTGTAAAAGTGACATTGTATTGTCCTCAAGAACACATCTTGGTTAAGAAATGTTGTTTCTCTCCTATGCTCCCTCAGGCTGAGTGATCTGTTTCTCTCTCTCCTTAAACGGCCTGGGTAAATAGGGCTTTCTGGCAAGTGCACACAGCTGAAGCAAATTCATAACTGCTCTTGATTGCACAGTAACATTGTTTTTGCTCCATTCATTATTGCATTAGTTCTTCTGTGTTCTTTTTCCCACTATGAGGGAGAAGGGATCCATTAGGACACACCTCACACGTAATAATTTGAAAAAGTATGCACATGTTCCCTAAGAGTCCCATTCCATTGACAAAGATAGTAGGTTTTACATTAGAAAGTTTCCCACAGTTATAAAAAACTTCAATCACATGATCTTTGCTGGAGAACACACACATGCAATAATTCAGACAAGCATATTCTTTAATGATAGGATTATCTGGTTAAAAGTTTTAATACGTACCTCGTCTTTCTTTTACTTATTTCTTTCTTGTGTATATTATCTTTCAATTCAGTTTAATCCCATTTCAATCTCCTTTTCATTGAGAAAAAATGATATAAAGTTTCTTTTTTCTGACAAATTTTGGTATTCCTTTATCTTATCTACAAGTCTAATAGGAGATGTTTGAATAAAATTGTTAGTGAAACCACTGGGAAAAGAAAACAAATATCTTCAAATCCACATAACATTTATAGGAAAATGCAAAATCATGTGTCAGTCTTCCAGATAGGTTAACCAAAAAATGTCTGTCTGAAAAATTCATTATTTTTTTTTCTCATATTAAGCAATGTCATAAGTGCTATTTTAAGCAGGGCCAGCCTTAGGGGAAAAAATGTGGAAAAGGTGAAGGTTAGAACTGGAGTTCCATAAATGTCAATGCCATCTTCTTTCTCATTCCTGTTGACACTCCACTTTTCTTGTTTCTTTTTGTTCTTCTCTCCTCTCCATGGTAACATGTATTTTGACTTGACTGAAGTTCTGTGTATGGCACTGGTTTTGCTTGGCAGGTGTCTTGATTCCCACTCCTGGGTTTTCTTTACTATGATAATGAGAGACCATTCAGGAGCCTGTGTTAATGAGTAAGGTCCTATCCCAACCCACCATTCCCAACTATCTCTGCCCTGCTTCTCACTCTTCTCTTTCTTCCTCTCTCATCAGGTTCTAATATTCTAAAAATACTATTGCAATCTGTTATTGTTGTTTATAATATATCTCTTCTCACATAGAATATAAACTCTAAGATGGAATATCAGAAGCCACCATTCTCAAGGACGTGAGGAAGGGCTTCGGATGCAGACAGGCCTTAGTATAAATGTTGGGTTATTTTTCAGAAGTATAAAAATTTGGTATGATATTTATTCTTTTAACATATGGCGTCCAATCTATAAAATGATTGACGCACATAATGTCTAACATTTTTTGTTGTTGTTGTTGTTTACAGTAGGTATCGTCTGTTCAATTTAACAGTACTTTTTTTTTCAGTGCAATTCCCTGGTGATCCTCAATTCTCTATGAACCAAATATGGTAAATGGGATTCTTGTTCAAGATTTCAGCCTATTCATAAGATAACTACGGAAACAGCAGCTTGAACATACCTAGGTCCAAATTGTTAAACATTTGCTCATCACTCTGATAAACATTTTGCCGTTGTGTAATGAAATAATGGCCAAAATCTTATTGTGAG
Source organism: Colobus angolensis palliatus (assembly GCF_000951035.1). Lineage (NCBI taxonomy): Eukaryota > Metazoa > Chordata > Mammalia > Primates > Cercopithecidae > Colobus > Colobus angolensis. The sequence goes on from NW_012121043.1 coordinate 1,254,768, forward strand.
TTTATGTGGAAACGTTTTCTCAAAGATTACACAGTCATGCAGGTAAGAGGCAGAAGCAGAATTCAAATCTACTTCATGTCTAATCTATATCTACTGAAATATTAAATGTAGTCACATTGTTTTTATTCTGTAAATGTAATATGATGTTTTGAAAAGTTAAATAAAATTATTTGTTGGGATGTTCAACAAAACACTGAAAATAATTTTATACTTTTAATTAAAAAAGAAGTGTAAAATATGCATTGAGAAATAACTTGTTTATTGAAAGCTCATACTAAAACTCACATTTTCCCCCATTAAATTACAAGCTTCTTCTTTCTATCTTTAATTTAGGAAGGAATTCTGGCAAAAATGGCCAAGCTGTTCTAACAGACTTGACACCATTATGACAAACAAAGTACAGCACGCCCAGAGGCATTAGGGAGCAAGGCTTCCCAAAGATCATGTGTACTTTGACCATCTGTGCATTTTAAATTTTCGAGACCATTAAATCTCACAAAATTGAATATTTTGCACAGATTTTTACATTCTTCCATGCCTTTCTTAGTTTTGAATACAATTTTATGAAACTTATATTTAAAATGTTTCAGTAAATTATAATTCAGGATAAAGAATCTTATTTCCCCTCTATTTTTTTTCTATCAGTTAATATGTTTTCCTGAAAAACTAGAAAGAAAGTTAAATATACGTTAAACTCACATTTAAGAAATCTAAGTTTCAAATATATTTTGGATGCCAATATAATAGTAGTGCTCAAAATAATTTGCAATTAGAAATTAAACGATGGAGAGGTATTTTGACTTCAACAACGGTAATATAATATTCTAAAGGAATAGCAGCAATTATGTAGAATTGAAAATAATTGAATAGCCTCAAATTTTTTTTACATTAAATATTTGCTTCTACAAGGTATTATGGCAAATAATATATAGAACGTAATAGCAATGAACATGAATTGTTTTTAGTCACTGGTTTAAATTAATTGTATCTTTTAATCTTTAAAACAGGCTTTTTGGTTCTATATTCAGCTTTTTTATTTAGGAAAGTACATTTTTAAATAGTTGTACTGAAATTGATATTCAGAATGATTAATTTGTTCATGGCTATATTGTGAAATCACACTTCAAGTCTGAATTCAAATACTTGAACTCAACATTCGTGTCCTCACCCAAATCTCATGTCAAACAATAATCCCCAATGTTGGAGAAAGGACCTGGTGGGAGGTGATTAGATCATGGGGGCAGATTTTACCCTTGCTGTTCTCATGAATATGAGTAAGTTCTCATGAGACCTGATTGCTTGAAATTGTATAACACCTCCCCCTTCCCTCTCTTCCTCCTGCTCCAGCCATGTAAGATATGCCCGTTTCCCTTTCTGCCATGATTGAAATTTTCCTGAGGCCTCCCCAGCCATGCTTCCTGCACAGCCTGTGGAACTGTGAGCTAATTAAACTTACTTTCTTTATAAATTACTCAGTTTCAGGTGTTTCTTTATAGCAGTGCGAGAACAGACTAATACACTCATGGTCTTCACCACTCTACTCTACTGAGTCAATAAAATTCTCTGAGCTTCCTAACATCCTTATTCCTAGAAATTGTAGACTCTCCTGGTGTTTGGAAATAAACATAAATTTCTAAGTTGTATAACAAAGATTAAACTACTAAGAACACTTGAAAGGATGGAAAATAGGAATAAATTTAATGTATAGTTAAGTTAAACCAAAATAAGCCTATTTTGTACAGAATTTTGGCAGGGGAAGTTTGTGAGAATCATATATATATATATATATATATATATCTTTATTTAGGTCTAGCCTGTTTATATGTCTATTTAAAATGAGTATTTCAACAATTTTTAGCCCAAGTTCTTATGAACATGAATTAAAAATTTGTAGGGAATAGCTAATCTTTATATGCACTTGTGCATAGACCTAAGCATATTTATCTCCAAGATACTTTTTATTGTACACATACTCAATAATTAAGAGATTCTGTTATAAAATTACAGTTCTCCCCGATAAACTGGTGGTACTTTTTATTATGGAACAGATAAAGGAATGGTATCTGTCTATCCTTAAGGGGTCCTCCAAGTTCTGAACCAGTAAGCATTGTTCATTTCCAGGAAAATAAAAACAAAACAAAACAGAAACAAAAGTTTTGAAACCCTATATGTTTAGTAAGACTTGCCAGAGATCCACTTCTATGATATGTAGATAGTACTAAAAATATGGCACATATTTTGAAAAGATTATTAATACATAAAAACTCTGGAATGATATAAAACTATAATTCATTCACCAATACATATGCACCGACCCTCGTTATACTAGGTATGTGCTTGGTTTGAGAATTTAATAATGAAAGAGTAGACAATTTCCATGCCATAACCTTACCTATATTTTATACAGTTTTGATTCTAAGGGCAACACATTTCAGATATTAAATTTGTTCCTTTTTTGAATTATTAACTTCTTAGAGTCAATGGGATATAAGCTGAACTTTGAAGTAGAGACAGGATCTGAATGTTTAGAAGAATTATAAAGCATCCTGGCCACAAGCAAAGTGGTAGAAAGAGAAAAGCCATGGCCCTATTGAGAGAAGGATGAGTAAAAAAGAGCCTCAATTTATTTTCTAATATGCAATGCAAGATTATTCAGTGTACCTCATTGTGGCATTGAGAATATTAAGTTAATTTAAACAAATAAAGTTGTTGAGATAATACTTTGAAATGGTAGGTATCCAATAGAAGATGGTCTTCCTTCTTCAGTTGGAATGCATATTGTGAAGAACAGATTGTAACGGACATCGAAAGACTGGTTAAGAAATGTGTACATAATCCCAAGAAAATCATGATACTGTGTATACTCTTGACATATGTTAATTAACAATTAGTCTGACAGTGGCATGCCAGGTGTGTTGAAGCAAAAAATTTGGTTTTCTAAATAGAGATCCTGAATTACGATAAAATATACAGGAAGATATTGTTAATATAACTTTTAAAAACCGTATTATGAAAGAATTCAGATAGTAAGAGTTAGCAACATAAAATATAATCCATCGTTTACAGCTACAGATTTATATTGATAATGTGATATAATCTGTTTTGAAAATGTTGAAGAAAATTTTTATTATTTATTATTTATGTATTTATTTATTTATTTTTGAGACGGAGTCTCTCTCTGTCGCCCAGGCTGCTCACCGCAAGCTCCGCCTCCCGGGTTCCCGCCATTCTCCTGCCTCAGCCTCCCGAGTAGCTGGGACCACAGGCGCCGCCAGGCCCGGTTAATTTTTGTATTTTTAGTAGAGACGGGGTTTCACTGTGTTAGCCAGGATGGTCTTGATCTCCTTACCTTGTGATCTGCCCACCTCGACCTCCCAAGAGTGCTGGGATTACAGGCGTGAGCCACCGCGCCTGGCCTAAATATATATTTTTAACTAAATGTTTACAATTATCTTTATATTCTATGTAATATTTATTGTTGGACCTCATATCAGGGGAATGCAGTGCCTGCATGATGAACAAGACCTGGCATTTTTTTTTTTCCTATGGAGCTCAAGAAATCAAGGAAGACTTTTGAACTACAAAATGTAAAAAAATAGTAATAGTAATGGATAAAATAATTTACTAAGAAGTAGAAGAGGAAAAACATTATTTGAAGAAATACAGCAGGAACCATTGCCATTAGTCATGACTACTGGCTGATTTATACTAGTAGTTATGATTTGCAGTTATCTACCAACATTTAATTGTCTGATTCCTCTATGTGTTTGGTTCCAAGATTGTGTATAGGTGGTATAACCACAATCAATTTAAAAAAAAAAAAAAGTAGACTTAGACAAAGGCAGTATTTGAAAAAATATACAGAGTTTGGTATTTATTACCCATGTGAATTTTGGGAACCACTTATATTCTCTTAAAATAATTTTCTGATTTTGAATTTGAGTGAGATACCTCCCAGTATTATTTACTAATGTTACATGAAACAATAGAATAATTGAAAATTTTTAGTTTGTTTAACAAATAATTTTTACTATTTGTTAAAGTAATATTCTATTATTATTTCTTTTTATGTAAATTTACTTAAAGAAAATTGACATCTTTAGAAATCAAATAACTGCTTAATGCATGATGTTTAACCTGAACACTTAAGTATGTGCAGATCAGGAACTGTGAACATAATCAACTCTTTGTTTTAAAAATTTCAGAGCTCAAATTTCTCTCTTAATAAAGCACCTTGATGGTAAATACCACGTTTTATGCTGCACTAAAAATTCTAGAACGATTATGTACCTTACCTGTGTTAAATAGACCTAAAGAAATATAAATACATACTGAAACATTTTCTTCAAAAGATAATTGCAAATATTTATATTAAAATTACACTAAAAAGGACATATGGATGCCTGTAACATTTTAGCCAATATTCATAATATATATATGTATAAATTAAAATAATCACATAAAGACAATATTCTTTGTATCTCATTTGGTCAATAATGGTACAAACATTGTTCTGGGTCAGCTTATGGCATGGCGTTAGTACATTCACGGTTTCACAGGCTTAGGAGGAGAACTAACTTACAAAAGTCCTAAAAAAGAATTCAGAAATCTGCTTTGAGATTACTTCTAACACAAACAACTCACAGCACATAGTAAACCTAATCAGAAAAGAAACCCTTTCTATGCTTTCATAATCTATATTGAAACACTCGGGCTCACTTTCTTGGCTATATAATCCTCTTCCACCTGCATATAAAGAATATACTCTTCGCAGAAGTATGAGGATTAGTAACAAAAAGGCATTAATGGTATCTTCTATATGCTTCCTTGTTCCCAAAGAGTTCAATATGAGATATTTTTTGTTATTACTTAGAAACTTTCCAAAAGGCATATAGGTAACAGCAATCTTAGAGATAAGAAAACTAAGTTAAAGGGATTAAAACTTTACCAATATGAAGTCAAATATTTGCTTGAAAAGTGTAAAACCAAAATGTTCAATTGGCTGTTTTGCTGGGTCATCAGTAACATGTAGTGGACAAGCAAGTCTTCAATACTGCTATGGAGAAAAGAGCTTTTCTTAACGAACTATTTTAAATCATATACTCTAGATGAACAACGGATCACATAAAACATTGAAAATGGCAGAACCCTGAGATCATCAGCTTCTTGGAATAAAAAAAAAAAAGGATCACCAAGGAAATTCAATGTCTGCTTGGATATAATTAATTGTGATTTTAATAACCCCATACCTGCTGAGATATTAATATTCATATAGTCTAATGAAAATTTTATTCTTCATATATTCTTTCAAACCTGTTAAAAGTTAATTTAATATGATAATTTTTTTCAGAAATACTATTAATTCATTGTCGATATTCTTACACACACACACAGATTACTGTTTTTAGGAAAGTCATTTTACGTCGTCTTTTCCCATAATTTAGCTTTTTCATTAAGATTCTAAAATACGTCTCTCAAGAACCTCTGGTTTACTTTATCAGGTTAGCACAGAATCTCAGAAATTTCAGACTAGAAGAGAAAATAATGATTATCTGATCCCACAACACTTCAGTCTTCTCTATTTAACTGCAGAATGGTTTTCCACACTACATTTGAATGTATCTCTGAGTAAACAAATTGCTTATATGTACAATTGTGTTAGATATGTATTTTTGATGTAGAGTTGAAATTTGTTTTCGTATCTTCCATTTACTGTTTCTGTATCTTATCCTTGTTAGTAAAGAAAACAAGTGTACATTTTGTTTGCCATCCTTCAATATTTGAATATTGACGTAATGTTTTTTTCTTCCCCAAATCTTATTTTTGGTACATTTTTATTAATACAGTAAAAATTTAAATGGCATAACCACCTTTGTTTCTGGTTAAATGTACCTGAATTTCTTACATTCGATTCAAAGATGAACTGCCAAAACTTAATTTCTGAAATCAGGTTTAGAGCATCTTAAGAAGGCAGAATTCTCCCACTCTTGATATAACTGCTAATTTAGATAAAAGTAGCTTATTTAGTGGTTATGTTTCACATATTATAAAATATTTGATTAATTAAAGTTTGATGCATTCTTTCCAAATAGCTGATGTAATTGTGCGACTGGCTTGTCTCACTCTCCAAGTAGTAAAAACTTGATTTCTCTTTGTGAAGTATGATTTGTTATATTTTGACCATTATTCCTGATTAATAATGATTAGTACTGATGCAAGTAAGTATTTTTCCCTTATTACATAAAATAATTTAAAAATGTATAAATGTGCTTCATATGTTTTTAATAGTAAAATGTTGAATATGGCAGAGTCAAGAGTAAGTTTATTTTAAAAAGTCCCTCTCCGTGGGAAGGATTAAAACTATAAGCCATCATATTTGCCCCATTCAGAAGGGTAGTGTTTTTTTATTCCTTTCTTTCTAAAGTCAGTGCCTTGATTTTTTAATCCACCAGAACTTGGATCTAACTTATCCTTCAGTATTTCATCCCAAGGACGGACTAATCATTTACTATAATCCTTGGTCTTTCTCACACACCTCACTTACCAATATGTGGTTTTTATTCTCTTTGGCTATATTACCGTGGCTTTAAAGGGCTTAGAAATGGAAATACTGCAACACATTTATAATGATTATATTTCACATTTTTCTCACTTTCTTATCTGTCATTTCACAATTTTTACAATTATAAATTTTGCTAATAGTATCTTTGTGATTATATTTTCTTCTTTTTCTTTTTCATTCTATTTTGCAGTACCTCATGTTTTCCAGTTCAGATGGATGTGTCTCAAGCCTCTTCATATTCTTTTGAGTAGAGATAACACATTATGTGAACCCATAACTTCTTATTTCTATTTTAAAGTCAGGAATTACAAACTGCTTTAGGCCCAAACTGACCCTCATATCTTTTAGGTAGAGTAGGAAAATGAAATAACTAGCTAACATTTTTGTAAATCCCTTTATAACTTTCTGATTTTAATAAATGCCTCAGAAACCACACTAGGTTTAAGTTGCCTTACTTCTGAAAAGATGCTGCTTATGTACCTATAATATTTCTCATGTTCTTAGGAATTATCTTTAATGTAAGATGTGGCAGAATCATTTTTATTAGTAAATTATTACCTCTCATACCAATTTACTCAAGCCTCCAATAGCAAACAGCAAATGTATAAGAAATCCTTTCAAGCATTTAAGAGGATTATTTGCCTCTTCCAATTTCTCTGCCTTCTTTCCAGGGAGAGTCTCAAACACTTGTCCCCTATTTGAGGCACAGAATATTTATGTTGTTGACATGTTGCCAAAATACATTTTTAAGATGATAACTACTTGCATGTGTGTTTACCATGTGCTGGCCCCTGTGCTAAGATTTTACATTGATGATCTAACCTAAAATACAAATTAATGAATTGATTTTTATCTGTATCGCTATTTTTCAGTTGAAATTTGGAGATGCCAAGTAGCTGTCTGATGGACATAAGTCTATCATGTTATATTATTAGATTTTTGACTCAACATTTCTTCTGCCAGAGCTCTAGCTTTTATTTACTATTTTGAGTGGCATACTTGCTAGAAGTTCACACTTTTTTCTGGTAATCAGGTGTTTTTATCTTTCTTATCTTCTAGTATAAATCTTTGCGTCAATATTTTTAAATGAGTAATTTTGCTTTTTTGTTTTTAGTGTGTTTTATTTCATATCGTATTTCTTTTTCAAAATTAAAGGCTTTAGGAAAAGTGCTTTTATTGTTATTAAACACAATATATTAGCATTTATGTAAATTTCAGGGAGTGGGGAGTGATCGTTCCAAAGACTCTGAGCTCATCTCTTGGTACAACTACAATGCACATAGACATATTTTGGTTTTGTGGAGGATGCTAGAAAGGATAAAGGAATGTTTTAATTTAGCCAAGTAGTTTCATGACTTATAGAACATAAACATCAGGGTGGAAAGCAATGCCTATATCTTTTCCAGTCCACTCTGGCAATATTTACAGCCACATGTTCCAACAGATGCTGCATAATGTTAATAGTTTTCTTTAAAAGGAAGTGCAAAGGAAAAAAAATCATTATATCAAAAGGATACCTGCACTAATGTTTATCAGTCCTATTCACAGTAGGAAATACATGAAATCAACGTGTGTCCATCAACAAATTATTGGAAAAAGAATATGTGGTATATACCATGGAATACTACTCAGCCATAAAAATAACATGTCTTTTTCAGCAACCTGGATGCACTGAAAGCCATTATCTTAAGTGAAATAACTCAGAAATAGAAAGTCAAATACTCACACATGGAATCTAAAAAATGCAGGTACATGGACACAGAGTGTGAAACAATGGACACTGGAGACTCAGAAGAGTGACAGGCTAGGAGTGGGGTGAGGGATGAGAAATTACTTAATCAATACAATGTACACTATCTGGGTAATTGTTACACTTGGTCAGACTATACCACTTTGCAATATATCCGTGTATCAAAACTGTACTTGTATTCTCTAAATCTATCAACGTAAATTGCAAAAGAAAAAACTGATAGGAGAGGAAGGAATATTGGAAAGTAATGGGTTCATTTATTGATTATGTACTAATCATGTATTTTTACATTTTTTACGTATATTTTTACATGTTTACATTTTTATTAAAATGTTCACTATGTTAGCAGTCCATAAGGAAAAAAACATGCAGTGTTTCCATAGTATATTTTACCTTGGGATTACTGTTCTATTAAATACACTTCAGAAATGCTGTTTTAGAGAAAAGAACAGACTAATTCCTTCTGTTCTAAAAATGACTCATCTTTAAATGAAAGAAAATACATTTGAAATGCAAAGATATCCTAGACTTACATAAAATAAAAATAAAAAGAAGTAAGAGTGAAAATTGAAGAGAGTAATACCATAATGGTCAAGTTTTTAGATTGGACGCTCATACTTAATAGAATAGAAATAGACAATTTCTGTGCTCTCAGAGAAGAAAACTAACTCATCCATATTAACCAAACCGATAGGTTATCTGAGTAAATGCCTGTGTACCATAAGCAATCTACATTAATAAAAATTATTCAGATGCAAAATAAAATCCTGGCAAACAAAATGCAACAGCACATCAAAAAGCTTCTCCACCATGATCAAGTTGGCTTCGTCTCTGTGATGCAAGACTGGTTCAACATACACAAATCAATAAATGTAATTCATCACATACACAGATCTAAAGACAAAAACACATGATTATCCCAATAGACACAGAAAAGTATTTTGATAAAATTCAGCTACCCTTTATTTCAAAAACTCTTAATAAGCTAGGTATTGAAGGAATATACCTTAAAATAATGAGAGCCATTCATGACAAACTCATGCCCAATATCATATTGAATAGGCAAAAGATGGAAGCGTTCCCCTTGAAGACCAGCACTAGACAAGGATGCCCTCTTTCACTATTCCTATTCAGCATAGTATTGGAATATCTGGCAAGAGAAAGAAATAAAGAGTATTCAAATAGAAAGAGAGGAAATAAAATTGTCTTTATTTGCAGATGACATGATCTTATATCTAGAAAACCCCATAGACTCAGCTCCTAAGCTTCTTAAGCTGATAAGCAACTTCAGCAAAGTCTCAAGATCCAAAATAAATGTGCAAAAATCACAAGCATTCCTACACACCAACAATAGTCAAGCAGAGAGCCAAATCATGAATAAATTCCCATTCACAATTGCTACAAAGAGAATAAAACACCTAGGAATTCATCTAACAAGGGAAGTGAAGCACCTCTTCAAGGAGAACTACAAACGAATGCTCAAGAAAATCAGAAAGGACACAAACAAATAGAAAAACATTCCATGGTCAAAGACAGGAAGAATCAATATTGTGACAATGGCCATAGTGTTCAATGTAACTTGCAGATTTAATGATATTCCTATTCAACTACCATTGACATTCTTCACAAAATTGGAAGAAACTATTTTAAAATTCATATGGAACCAAAAAAGAGCTTGTATAGCCAAGACAATCCTAAGGAAAAACAACAAAACTGGAGGCATCACACTACCAGACTTCAAACACTACAATGCTACGGTATCCAAATCAGCATGGTACTGTTACAAAAACCGAATAGAGCCATAGAACGGAATAGCGGACTCAGAAATAAGACTGCATTTCTACAACCATCTGATCTTCAACAAACCTCACAAAAACAAGCAATGGGGAAAGGATTCCCTGTTTAATAAACGATTCTGAGAGAACTGGCTAGCCCTATTCAGAAAACCAAAACTGATCCCCTTCCTTACACCTTATACAAAAATTAATTCAAGATAAATTAGAGATATATTGTAAAATCCAAAGCTATAAAACCCTAGAAGAAAATCTAGGCAACACCATTCAGGACATAGGCAGGGGCAAAGATTTCATGATGAAATCAGCAAAAGCAATTGCAACAAAGGCAAAAATGGACAAATAGAATCTAATTAAACAAAAGAGCTTCTGCACAGCAGAAACTATCATCAGAGCAAATAGGCAACCTACAGAGTGGGAGAAAACTTTTGCAATCTACCCATCTGACAAAGGTCTAATATCCAGAATCTGCAAGGAACTTAAACAAATTTAAAAGAAAAAAAAATCAACCCCATTAAAAAATGGGCAAAGGACATGAACAAATACTTCCTAAAGAAGACATTCATGCAGCCAACACACATATGAATAAAAGCTCAACATCGCTAATCATTAGAGAAATGCAAATCAAAACCACAATAAGATATCACCATCTCATACCAGTCAGAATGACTATTACTAAAAAGGCAAGAAACAATAGATGTTGGCAAGGTTGTGGATAAATAGGAACACTTTTTCACTGTTAGTGGGAGTGGAAATCAGTTCAACCATTGTGAAGGCAGTGTAGTGATCCCTCAAAGATGTAGAACCAGAAATATCATTTGACCCAGCAATTCCGTTACTAGGCATATACCCAAATAAATACAAATCATTCTATCACAAAGATATATGCATGCATATGTTCATTAGAACACTATTCACAAGAGCAAAGACAGGGAATCAACCCAAATGTCCATCAATGATAGACTGGATAAAGAAAATGTGGTGCATAACCACCATGGAATACCATGCAGCCATAAAAAGGAACGAGATCATTTCCGTTTCAGGGATATGCATGGAGCTGGAAGCCATTATCCTCAGCATTATCCACATGTTTTCACTTCCAGGTGAGAGCTGAAATGGACAGAGGGAAGAAAACAAAACACCCTAGGGCCCATGTAGGGTGGTGTGGAGGGAAGAAGAGCATTCGAAAAAATAGATAATGCATCCTGGGCTTAATATCTAGGTGATGGGATTATAGGTGTAGCAAACCATCATCGCACACATTTACCTATGTAAAAAACCTATACCCTAGAATTTAAAATAAAAATTAAAAAATAAATAAAAGTCAGACAGAATAAATGAGAGTGCCTGTGATAAGCAAAAGAGATATTAAACATGAGTATAGGTCTAAAATGGAAAGGGAATGTCACATACAACTAATCCATACAAATATCTCCTTACTCTTAATTTTGTCCAAGGTTATTCTCATTTGCCAAGTAAAATTGATACAGTGCTCACTTTACAATAGTGAGTGAAAACTAATATGATTTAAGAGAGTGTAATTAAAGTAATACTAAAATCTCCATTCCTATAAAATATCATTTATTCTGAAATTTCACAATATATTCAGACAAAAGCAAATCTACTTTTTAAATCTTAAATTTTATAATATTCAATATTCTCTTCTTATGCACTCCTTCATTATTTAATGTCTATGAATCATCTAACATCATATTATAGCCTAACTATAATGCTTCTCATTCATATAAGCTTTCCTAGGAAAACATTTGTTAGAATTCTCTATCTGAAAAATTATGAATTTCTAATGAGATAACTTATTTTTAACAATGTTTTTATTAAGCCAAAGAAATGTCAACTTTGTCTGTTAAAATGTAAATAACCAATAAAAACTAAGAGGAAAACATATATAGTATCCTAGATATATGTAGTTTTCTAGCCAGTAGAAGTAAAAACGTACAAAAAATGAAAAAAAAAAGTTTTATAACTACAATTTTCTACTCTCTGGAAAGGTCTGTGGACTGTGCACAGTTAAATATGAGGACAAAATATTGAGGAATGGTAAGAAGGAAATGCATATCTATAAGGTTTTTTGCCCTTACCCTGATCCAGACTGAGCCTGCATGCAAGAAAGAAATAGAAATTCCATTCCAAATTGCCAAAGTCACTGTTTGGCAAACAGTTGCAATTAATGTAAAATGATCCAATTAACGCACCCCACAAAGGACTAAGAACAAATACCAATATCAAACAAGGCTGCAGAAAGAAATCTTTGAAGTAGCTGTTTAGAACAGACTATTAACAACATGAAATTCAGCTGAAATGTAACCAACCAGATGCTAGTGCTTGAATACAGCAAATAAAATAGATTGCTTTGCTATTAGAAAGATCACATAAATTTATCCTCTATGTCACTTAGAGCTACTAAGAGACTCACAGAACAAGAATCTTATTTTTTTGGATCCTTTCTAATTATTCTTATTTTCTATCTTTCATTTAATTCTATTTCGTAATGTTCAGGGTGAATTTTGAGAAATAAAAAAAAATTACTATCTATGTTCCATGTAACATATACCCTTGACTCAACTGAAACAAGGGAAATAATGCAGTGATAAATATTCAATGAAAAAAAAAAGCTTCTGCAGGAAGAAGAATTAAGACTGTTTTTCTTCCATTGTTCAAATACTTTCTATTAGGTATCTGAAGTCTCTCCAATGGACACAGTCTCTTCCTGTTTTGGAAGTGAATCCTTGAGTACAAAGGATTTTAGGGCAGTGAAATTCTTCTGAATGACACAATAATGGTAGACACATGGTGCTATATGTTTGCCAAAACACATATAAAATGCAATGCAGAGTGAACCTTAATTTATGTAAATTATGGACTGTAAGTAATAATAATTTATCAGTATTAACTCATCAGTTGCAGCAAATGTAATACATTAAGAAAATATTTAATAATAAGGACAATTGAGAAAAGCAGTAAGAATGGATATGGAAATTCTGTACTTTCTGTGAATTTAAAACTGTTCCAAAAAGTCTAGTAATTTAAAAAAATGAATACTTGCTAATTGACAAACATCTTAATCTAACCAATAGAATCAGACTCAGTATAGACTCTGGAAAATGTGGCTTTAATAAATTTTGCAGAGCTCAGAACTTTATGAAAGTAGGTAGTTCAAGTAAAAAATAGTCCAGAATTTTTCTGAGAAATATTGTGTTTTATTCAGTACTCTAGCGTTTATTTCCTTTACATTTTTTCCCAACATATCATTTCAAGGCAATGTTGCTTTTTTTCTCTTGTATAAGATATAAACATAACCCTTGCTGTAGACTGAATTGTATCCCCTCACAATTCATGTATTAAACTGCTAACCTCTAACATAAGGTTACTTGGAGATGGGCCTTTGGGAAGTATTAGGTTTAGATAAAGTCATGAAGGTTGGACTCTCGTGATGGGATTATTATCTTTATAAGAGACACAAGATGACTGGCTCAGTCTCTTCACAGATATGAGACTATATCAAGAAGGCAACCATATGCAAGTCAGTTAGAGAACGCTCACCCAAACTGACTATGCTGGAAACCTGTTCTTGAACTTCAGCCTCCAGAACTGTAAGAAAGTGAATTTTTGTTGTTTAAACTACCCAGCCTATAGTATTTTGTTATAGTAACACAAGACGACTAATGCAAACTTTCATTTATTTTAGAATATGTCAAGAAGTAGTGGAAAGACTACTGAGCTAGAATTCAACATTTTGGGCCACATAGAATAATTCTTGCAATAAACCAACTATGGAACATGGTCAGTTATTGTGTCTTTTTAAATCTGAATATTCCCTTGTTTAAAATGAGAAAGTTAGGTTGACTAAGCCATCTCTAGTTTTTCCTATTCAAGTTAAGGTTGCCAGATAAAACATAAGACACTAGTTAAATTTGAATTTCAGATTAAAAAAAAAAAAACTAAGGAATTTTACTATAAATATGTCCCATGCACTATGCAGGACATGCTTCTATTAAAAATTGATCTGTTATTGTCCAGAAATTTAAACTGGAATGTTGTCTTACATTTCCACTGGTTTTGTTTTGTTTTCCAGCAACCTTAAGTCAAGCATAGTAGTTGTAGATTAGTGGTTTTCAAAGCTTAGCATGTAAAAATATTAACCAGACGACTGGAGAAGATGCTAATTTCTGGGTACCACTCTAAGAGTTTCTGATTCACTGAGTCTGGGGAAGGCCCACAAATCTGCATGGTTTTCAAGTTCCCATGCAGTGCTGATGCGAAGAGAACCTGGACGAGATTGGACCCATGAGCGTTAATATCCCTTTAAATTTTTTAAATGCTGTCACTCCATTAATCTGTATTTTGTCACCTGTGGATAACATTTTGTTTAGTATATTTATTAAATAATCATTTAAAAATTATAACTCTTTATATATAAATATTCTCGAAATATTTCACAATGACATAATATGTTCAAATATATTTAAATTAATTACATGATTGTTACTTTAAAAAAGTATAATTAATATTCTGTGCATGCTCTAGCCAATAGTTTCTCCAAGTTAGGATGCATATAATATATTAAATATGCTTTCTAAATATACTCTGTGTTATCTGTAACCTTGACACAATCTTACTTTTTCTCCTTTCCTTTGAGTCCGAACTCTCTAATGAACGTTGGAGTTATATATCTTCTGCAGTTCAAATAAATCCTGACGAAACAAATAGCTTTGGTGATAAAATAGCCTTAAGCTATTTTGCCGTTTTAGAAGATTTGTATGTGGGAAATACTTTGTCTCTCTTGAAAAGTTTCTTCATTCTTTCTGTTTCTCATCAAATGTATAAATCACTTATCCTAACCCTTTACTTAACAGCTTTATCTAGGATCTCCTTGTCATGAACATGCCTGTGAGAAAAGTACCTTATGTGCTGTGGATCCCTGTCAGTTTCTAGCCTATGATCTTTTGTCCCTGTGGAAACATGTGAGGCACATAAATCAGTTCTGAATTTCTTTATCCAAAGGAGTACACTAATATGTTTATGTTACTTTTCAACCAAAATTACTATATGTATATTCAAAATTTCCCACTCCCAGCAGAGATCATAAATGTAGGATATAAGTAAATATTTAATTATTAGGAATTATAGTCTCAAACTTAATTGCAACAACTGTGTTTACGGACTTATAATTCTCACAAAATAATTAAAGAGGAAAATAGGTAAACATAATGATAAAACACTAAAATTGTCAGAAATTATGAGTTACTCTAATATTTCATTAAATAATTTTAGGGCAGTGAAGTTTGTCTAAAGCCAATGTATAAAAACATTACCCTATATAATATATGTAAAATAATTGGTCAAATATATTGATTTCTGAGCAGGCACCAACATAATCTGTTTACAAAATTTCATATAATTCTCAACAAAACCCTACAAGAAGGTACTAATGTTGACCTCATTTTCTAGAATACTAAAGGACCACTTAGAAAAACAAATTAAATGTTCAAGGCCATATGTTTAGAAAGAGGCACATATAATCTCAGAATTTAGATCCTGCATCCTTAACTTCTAAGCTGTACAGCTAAAATTCGTCAGAATTCTCCAGAAAAACAGAATAGGATAGATAGATAGATGGAATAGCAGAAATATAGATACACCTAACATATAATATATAGTGTATTATATATAGAGAGATTTATTTATATATAAAGATATTTATGAGTAATGCCAGCAAGATGGCAGAATAAGAGTTCCTAGGTTTCACTTCCATCCATAAAAAGTTCAACTAGTACTACTAGCCACAGACAAGAACATCTTTGTGAAAACTCTGCAACTTGAGAATACGACTGAGATGACTGCATGAACCACAGAACTGAACAAAATGCCACAAGAGGGGGTAAGAAAAATGATCTCACTGACTACATTGTCCTTTCCCTCCTGAAAATTGGCGTGGCACCACACAGAGAGAAATCTCCAGGGCTCATGGTTTCTGCAGTGGGAAAAGATAATTACCAGGAGACATCAAACTTCCTTAGTGAAGTTCTGAGACACTTCTCAATATGCTCACTTCAGTCTCAACTCATGGGGAACACAGAGGGTAATGGCATAGCTAAACCACTGGGGTCAGGTAGAAACAAAGCAAGAAGGCAGAGTTCACAGTGACTGGTGCACAGATCTTGGTGGTAACTCTGTACCTTCCAGTGGTGGTACCCGATCAGATGTACTACACAATAACATAGTCTGCCCACAAAGCCAAGCTGGTCATTGAACAGCCAGCATTCAGGTGCCGCCTCAGACCCTACCTGAAATCCTTTCCCTAGGAAGGGGATGCTCACCACAATGCACTTCTACAAACAGCAGGTGTTAGGGCTCAGTCTGACCTCAAAACCTGCCACAACACCCCAACTAGGGAAAAAGATAACCACAACAGTGCATTTTAGCAGAGGAGTGACTAGTTCTGCCACACACAAGAGTTTAAACTATACTCATCTCATCCTCAAAGTTTATCCCAAGGTCCCTCCCAGAAAGGAAGATGACCACCACAGTGCATTTCAGTTAGTTCGCTATAATCTTAAAAGAGCCTCTTACAAGTATAAGAGATTTTATGTAGCCTCATAATAGTAACAAACGAAAAATCTATAGTAGACTTAGAAAACATAAACAAGAAGGGTTCAAAGCATACCACTGTAGAAAACAATCAAATTATAAAGGAAGAGAGAAACAAAAGAAGAGGCAAAATATACTCAAAGCAACCAGAAAACAAATTACAAAGCCATTTACTAAGTACTTATCTATCAATAATGACTTGTAAATGAATTAAATTATCTGATAAAAAGACAGAGTGGCTGCAGTGAATTTTTTAAAACAACAAGACTCAACTAGATGCTGCCTACAAGAGACTTACCTCACCTTTAAAGATATGCATAGCTGAAAGGGAAGGGATGGAAAGAATATTACTTACAGACTGGGCACAGTGGCTCACATATGTAATACCAGCATTCTGGGAGGCCAAGGCAGGTGGATCACCTGAGGTCAGAAGTTCAAGACCAGCCTGGCCAACACTGTGAAATCCCTCCTCTACTAAAAAATAATACAACATTGACCAGGTGTGGTGGCACTTGCCTGTAGTCCTAGCTACTCAGGAGGCTGAGACAGGAGAATTGCTTGAATCTGGGAGGCGGAGGGTGCAGTGAGCTGAGATTGTGTCACTGAACTCCAGCCTGGGTGAGACAGTGAGAGTCTATCTTAAAAAAAAAAAGAAGAAAGAAAGAAGAAAGAAAGAAAGAAAGAAAGAAAGAAAGAAAGAAAGAAAGAAAGAAAGAAAGAAAGAAAGAAAGAAAGAAAGAAAGGAAGAAAGAGAAAGAAAGAAGAAAGAAAGAAAGAGAAAGAAAGAGAAAGAAAGAAGAAAGAAAGAAAGAAAGAAAGAAAGAAAGAAAGAAAGAAAGAAAGAAAGAAAGAAAGAAAGAAAGAAAGAAAGAAAGGAGGGAGGGAGGAAACCAAAAGTAGCTACATTTTTATCATGAAAAAACTTTAAGATGTAAACTATATGAAGGAAAATAATCATTAAGTAATGATTAAACGGTCAAATAATGAAGAATGTATAACAATCATAAATATACATGCCCCCAACATTGGAGCACCTAAATATATTTATAAAAAATTAACTGCATGTTCTTACTCATAAGTGAGAGCTTAAAAATGAGAATACATGGATGCAGGGAGGGAAAAAACACACACCAGGGAATGTTCAGGGGGAGGTGAGGGGAAGGAGAGCATCAGGACAAATAGTTAATACATGTGGGGCTTAAAACCTAGGTGATGGTTTGATGGGTGCAGCAAACCACCATGGAACACGTATACCTATGTAACAAACCTGCACATTCTGCACATGCATGCCAGAACCTAAAGTAAAAATAAAAATTAATTAATTAATTAATTAATTAAAGACTGCCATGAGACAGAAATTGCAATACAATCATACTATAGGACTTTAATAACCAAAAAAAAAGAAAAAAGAAATACTGCAGTGAGAGAGAGATTGCAATACAATCATATTATGGGACTTTAATAACCAACTCTCAACAAGGGACACATAATCCAGACCAATAATTAATAAAGAATAACAATGGTGAAGCAAGATGGTGGAGAAAAGGGCACCACTGATTGTCTCCCATGCAGGAACACTGAATTTAATAGCTATCTACATTTAAAAAGTGCCTTCAGGGTTTGAGGGCAATCTGGCTGCAACATCTGTGACCCAACTGATTGTCATGCTTGATTCAGCTGACCTGACTGGCTAGGCAGGTGTCCCCTTTTCTCCCTCATTGCTCCATGAATTTCGCTTCCAAATCTGCGAGCTTGGTCAAAGAGGATGTCCACCCCCCATGGCGGAGGACTGGTCTTCAGTCAAGGATATACAAATAGCTGTGTTCCCCTGCTAGAACCTCCAAACAAGCTCTCGCATAAAGCACCTTCATAAGAACCAAAAATCAGTTAAGAACTCAGAATACCTGGTTCTAACTTCATATTACCAAAAGAGGCATGGAAAAGGATAAGAAAGCCAGTCTTGAAATGCTGATGCCACCCCTCCCTCATTCTCCAGCAGCAGTCATATGGTGCTGAGAAATCTGTGCATTTGGGAGAGGGAGAGCACAGTGATGGTGAGACTTTGCATTGAACATAGGGTTGCCATGTGACAGGGGAAAGCAGAATTGGGCTGAACTCAGTTGATGTCTGCCCATGAAGGGAACATTTAGATAAACCCTAGCAAGAAGAGAATTGCCTATTCCCGCACTTGGACCTTGAGTTATAGTAAGTCCTGCAACCAAAACAAAAGTGCTCTGGGGTCTTAAATAAACTTGAAAGGCAGTTTAGGCCATAGAGACTGCAAGACCTAGTTCTGATTTGGGCTTGGAGCCAATGGACTTGGGAACATGTGACCTATTGAGACACCAGCTGGGCCAAGTAAGAAAGTGCTTACATCACCGCTTCCCCAACCCCAGACGCAAAGCTTGTGGCTCCAAAAGAGACCTCTTTTTTCTGCTTGAGGAGAGTAGAGGAAAGTGTAAAGAGGACTTGTGTCTTGCATCTTCAATACCAGCTCAGCCATAGCACGATAGGGCAATGGTCAGAGTTGTGAGGCTCCCCATTCTAGATCTCAGTTTCTGTATATTTTTAGAAACAACCTGGGCAAGACAAGGTCCCATTGCCTTCAAGGGAAGGACCCAGTCCTGGCAGGAACTATCACTTGCTAAATAATGAGCTCCTGAGCCCTGAATAACCAGTAGTGATATGTAGGTAGTATACTGTGGCCTTGAGTGAAACCATGAGATTTGCTGGGTTCAGGTGACACCGACCACGTTCCTACCTGTGGTGGCTCTGGTGAAAGAATACTTCTGCTTGGGAAAAGAAGAGAAAATAGTAAAGGGGACTTTGTCTTGTACTTTAGTTGCCAGTTTGGCCACCGTGGGGTAAAGCACCAATTTTAGTCCCCGGCTTTTGGACAGCATTCCTGGACATGCTGTAGATCAGAGGGGAGCCCACTAATGTGAGGAGTAAGTCCAAGGCCTTGCAGCATTCACCACAAGCTGACGCCGAGCCCTTGGAACTTAAGTGAACCCTGGAAATAGCTTGGAAGTACTCCCTGTGGGCCTGTGGTGATGGTGGCCATGGAGTGAGACTTTTCTGCTTGGGGCAAGGGGAAACAAGGGTGGGAAGAATTGTGTTTCATGGTTTGAGGGCCAGCTCAGCCACAGTGGAATAGAACATGAGGTAGACTTCTAAGGTTTTTGACTCTATTCTCTGGCTCTGGACACACCTGATGTCTAGGGCAACTTGTGACCCTGAAGGGAAGAACACAAGCCTGGCTAGCCTTACAACCTGTTGATTGTAGAGCTGTAGGGCCTTGAGAGAATGTAGGCCATATCAAGGTCATGGTTACAGCGGGCATTGGGTGAGACCCAGTGATGTTCTTGCTTCAGGTCTCTCCTAGCACAGTCCCAGTGGCAATGGCCACAGGGGTGCTTGAATCACATCACCCCACGTCCCAGGTGAATCAGAAAAGAGTGAGAGAGAGATTTCATATGTATGGGAGAAAGGATGGGAAGAGAATAATGTCTCTGCATGATAATTTAGAGAATTCATGTGGATCTTATCCAAGACCACCAAGGTAGTATCCCTATGAGTCTTCAGAACCACAGCATGGCTGGGCTTGGCATGCCCCATAGTGCAGATATGGCTTAGATTATCACATTAAAGTCCTTTTGAATACCTGGTAAGTCTTCCAAAGATACATGGATACAGACAAACCCAGGCTCTGAAGATTAAACTAAATACCTAACCCTTCAACACCTAGACACTGAAAAACATCAATAAGCATCAAGACCATTCAGAAAAGCATGACCTTACTAAATGAACTAAATAAGCTATTGGGACCACTTTTTGAGAAACAGAGATCCTTGACCTTTTAGACAGAAAATTCAAAATAGCTATTTGAGGAAACTCAAAGAAATTCAAGATAACACAGAGAACGAATTCAGAATTCTATCAGATAGATTAACAAAGACACTGAAATCATGGAAATAATCAAGTTGAATTTCTGGAGTGAGAAAATGTAACTGACATACTGAAGAATGTGTTAGAGTCTCTTAATAGCAGAATTGATCAAGCTCAGGAAATAAGTAGTGAGCTTAAAGACAGACTATTTGAAAATAGACAGAGGATACAAAATAATAAAGAAGAAAGAAGAAAGAAACATGCCTGCAAGATCTAAAAAAGGCCTCAAAATGGCAAATCTAAGAAATAATGGCCTTAATAAGAAGGTAAACAAAGTAGTAGAGATAATGGCCCTAAAGAGAAGGTAAAGAAATAGTAGCAGAAAGTTTATTCAAAGGGATAATAACAGAGAACTTCCAAAACCCAAAGAAAGATATCAATATTTAAGTGCAAGAAGATCATAGAACACCAAGCATTTTAACCCAAAGACTACCTCAAGAAATTTAATAATCAAACTCCCAAAGGTTAATGATAAAGAAAATAACCTAAAAGCAGAAAGAGAAAAGAAATAACATGCAGTGGGGCTTCAATATATCTGGCAGCACTCTTTTCAGCAGAAACCTTAAAGGCCAGGAGAGAGTGGAAGGATGTATACTGAAGGAAAAAAAAAAAAAACAAAAACCTTTTAACCTGGCATGTTATATTTAGCAAAAATATTCTTCCAACAAAAAGGAGAAGTAAAGACTTTCTTAAATAAACAAAAGCTGAGGGATTTTTATCAATACCAGCCGTATCTTACAAGAAATGCTAAAGGGAATTCTTCAATTGGAAAAAAAGGAACTGTACTGAACAGTTAAGAAACCATCTGAAGATACAGAATTCACTGGCAGCAGCAAGTACACAGACAGGATGGAGAGGATGTGGAGAAATAGGAACACTTTTACACTGTTGGTGGGATTGTAAACTAGTTCAACCATTATGGTAAACAGTATGGTGATTCCTCAAGGATCTAAAACTAGAAGTACCGTATGACCCAGCCATCTCATTACTGGGTATATACCCAAAGGATTATAAATCATGCTGCTATAAAGACACATGCACACGTATGTTCATTGAGGCACTATTCGCAATAGCAAAGACTTGGAATCAACCCAAATGTCCATCAGTGACAGACTGGATTAAGAAAATGTGGCACATATACACCATGGAATACTATGCAGCCATAAAAAAGGATGAGTTTACGTCCTTTATAGGGACATGGATGCAGCTGGAAACCATAATTCTCAGCAAACTATCGCAAGAACAGAAAATCAAACACTGCATGTTCTCACTCATAGGTGGGAATTGAGCAATGAGATCACTTGGACACAGGAAGGGCAACATCACACACTGGGGCCTATTGTAGGGAGAGGGTAGAGAGGAGGAATAGCATTAGGAGATATATCTAATGTAAATGATGAGTTAATGGATGCAGCACACCAACGTGGCACATGTATATATATGTAACAAACCTGCATGTTGTGCACATGTATCCTAGAACTGAAAGAATAATAAAAAATAAAAAAATAAAAATAAATAAAAAATACTTTGAGACAAACAGAAATAGATGTGCACATACCAAAAATTATGAGATGCAGCAAAAGCAGCCTTAAGAGAGAAATTTACAGCAATAAATGTCTATTTTAAAAAAGAAGACATATTTCAAGTCAATAACCTAACATTGCATCTCAAGGCACTAGAAAAAGAACTGAATCCAAAATTATCAGAAAGAAGGAAATAAAAGGGACATGAAAGCAGAAATCAATAAAACAAAGACAAAAAATAGAAAAAAACAAATTGTTGGTTTTTTATAGAGAATAAACGAAACTGACAAAAAATTAGCTATACTAACTGAGAAAAATAAAAAGAAGTCTCAAATAACACTAGAAATGAAAGAGAAATGACAATTGAAACCACCGATATGCACAACATCATAAAGGATTACTATGAACAGTTTTATGAGGAGAAATTAGGTAACCCCTAAGAAACATATAAATTCCTAAAAATATATCACCTACCAAATCTGAATTATAAAGAAATTAAAAATCTAAACAAACCAATAGTGGGTAAGGAGATTGAACCAATAATTATAAGTCTCTAATGAAAGAAAAACTCAGGGAATAATGGCTTCTTTCTGAATTCTACCAAATATTTGAGAACTGATACCAATCCTTCTCAAAATCTTACAAAGAATAATTTCTGGTTATTTTTTCTATGAGGCCAGCATCATTCAGATACCAAAACCAGACAAGGACGTTACAAAAAAAAAAAAAAAAAAAAAAAAAATCAGGCCAATAACACTGATGAACATAGATTTAAAAATCCTCATCAAAATACTAGCAACCCAATTCAAAAGCACATTGAAAAAATAATTTACCTTGATTAAGTGGGATTTTCCCCAGGAATTCAAGGATGGTTTAACAGATGTATATCTATGAATGTGATATACCACATTAACATAATGAAAGATGAAAACTATGCAATCATATCATTAGACGCAGAAACAGCATTTGAAAAAAATAAACATCTTTTTGTTATAAAAAAATTGTCAACAGATTAGGTACAGAAGAAATGTCCCTAAACACGATAAAGGCCATATATGACAAACTGGCACATAACATTACAATCAACAGTGAAACGTTTAAAGCTTTTCCTCTAAGATCAGAAGCAGAACAAGAATATTCTCTTTTGCCATTTCTATTTAATATAGTACTGGAAGTCTTAGAACTATTAGGCAAATGAATAATTAAAAGGCATTTGAACAGAAAAGGAATAAATGAAATTGTTGCCTTTTGCTGATGATATGATCTTTCATATTAAAAAAAATATTAAATAAAGACTCCACCAAAATGCTGTTGGAATTAATAAATGAATAAAGTTGCAGGTTTCAAAATCAGCATACTAAAATTAATAGCATTTTTACACACTTGTTCACAAAATGTACAAAAAAATTAAAATAGAAATAAAATTTAATCAAGGAGGGGGAAAATTTATACACTGAAAATGACTAAACTTTGAAAAATAAAATTGAAAAAGGCACAAATATGTGGAAACCTTCTTTGTTTATGGATTGAAAGAATGTATATTGTTAGAATTTTATAATATCCAAAGTGATGCATATGTTTTATGCAATCCCTTTCAAAATTCTAATATTGCTTTTTAGAGAAATAGAAAAAAATCCAAAATTCATATGTAAATATGAAAACTACTCAATAGCTAGAGAAATCTCACATGAAAAGAACAAAGCTGGAATGTCACATTACCCGAATTCAAAATATATTACAAAGCTATAGTAATTGAAACAACATGGTACTGATATAAAAATAGACACATCAACCAAAGAAACAAAACACAAATTCCAAAATAAGTTATATATTTATTTTAATTGATTTTCAACAAAGGTACTAAGAATACACAAATGAGAAAAAAATTGCTTATTATGAAAAAGGTGCTGAGAAAACTAAATATCCATTGGCAGAGGAGTGAGATTGGACCCTTATCTTACACCATATACAAAAAATGACACAAAATTGATTAAAGGCTTAAATGTAACATCTGAATCTAAAACTACTCGAAGAAAACATAAAAGAAAAAGCTTCATAACATTACCCTTGGCAGTGATTTTTTTTAATTTGACCTCAAAAGGTGAGGCAACAGCAACAAAAAAGACAAATGAAATTTTATCAAATGTGAGAGTTTGTGTATAGCAAAGCAAAAACATTAAAAGAGTAAAGAGGAAGCCTACAGAATTAAACACCTTGTAAACCATGCATGTGGTAAGGGTCAATGTCTAAAATTATAAGGACCTCAAATAACTCAATAGCAAAAACAAAAAATAAAAACTCAATTAAAAAATGGACCAATGACCAAGTAGGACATCTCTCAATGGAAGGCATACAAATAACCAACAGATACTTGAAAATATGCTCAATACTACTAATCATTAAGAAATGTAAATTAAAACCCCAATGAAATATCACCTGACACCTGTGAGAATGGCTATTATCAAAAAGATGAAAGATAAGTGTTGATGAGGATGTGGAGAAAATTGACCACTAGCACACTGTTGATAGGAATTTAAATTAGTATAAACATTATGGGAAACAATATAGAGGTTTCTTACAGAAGTAAAAATAGAGTTACTATATGATCCAGCAATCCCACTTCTGTATATATATTCAAATACTTTGAAATCGATATATCTAAGAGATACTGCATTCCCATTTTTATTGCATCATTATTCACAACAATCAAGATATAGAAACAACCTAAGTGTCCATCAACAGATGAACAGAAGAAAATGCATTATATATTCACAACAGAATACCACTTAGCCCTAAAAAAGAGGGATATTATGCCATTTCTACTAACATGGATGAACAAGGAGAACGTTATACTCAGTGAAATAAGCTGGGCACAGTAAAACAAATATTGTATGTTCTCATATTCATGTGAAAGATTAAAAAATGAACACACAGAAACAGCGAATCATGGTTACCAGAGCCTGAGGAGTGGGAAGAATGGGAAGATTTTGTTTAAAGATTACAAAACATTCAGTTAGACAGTAAGAATGAATGATAGGTATTTGAAGAGATGGCTATCTTAATTAGCTTGACTCAATCTTTCCACACTGCATACATATATCATAGCCTCACTTTGTACCCCACAAATATGTTCAACTATAATTTTTCAATAGCCAATAAATAAGTCAAAAACAAACAAACAAAAATGATTTATTTTGAGGAGTGGTCTCATGCAATTATGAAGATTGCCAAGTCCCACAATCTGCTGTTTCGCAGGCTGGAGACCCGGGAAAGCCAGTGGTGTTTTTTCAGTCTGAGTGTGAAAGCCTGAGAACCAGAAAAGCTGATGGTGTAAATCTCAGTCCAAAGGCAGAATATTTATGTCCCAGCTACAGAAGGAAGGCAGAAAGTAGAAAGGAGCAAATTCTCCTTTCTCAGTCTTCTGTATTATTCAGACCCTCAAGGAACTGGATGGTGCCTACTGGCATAGAAGAAGACAATGTACTTTACTGAATCCACCAATTCAAACGTGAATCCGATCTAAAAATAACCTTCAGAGACACGTTCAGAATTAATGTTTAACCTGGGCACCTGTTATCCCTATAAAGTTGATACATAAAATTAACCATCATGTACTAGTAGAACCAGAGCTTCTGAATATTGTAGGAGATAAGTTTGTTGATATACCACCAGAAAATATCCTCAATTTTCTGCTTAAATTAGGATATGAATAGTCAGCAAATTTTCTTCTGATCAAAAATTTTTATGTTACTTAACAGTAACTATTGGAACACAGAAGCATTTCTGAGTACAAACTAAAAAAAAAAATTCAGTATCCACCACTAGTATCAAACTACAATGAATGTAAAAGCAGATTTTACCACTTCGTTTTTATTGCTATTACTATTATCGTTCTACTTTAATTTCTGGAATACGTGTGCAGAATGTGCAGATTGGTTACATAGGTGTACACGTGCCATGGTGGCTGGCTGCACCCATTAAGCCATAATCTACATTAGTTATTTCTCCTAATGCTATCCCTCCCCTAGTCCCCCACCCCTGGATGGTCCCTGTGTGTGATATTCGTCTCCCTGTATCCATGTGTTCTCATTGTTCAACTCCCACTTATGAGTGAGAACGTGCAGTGTTTGGTTTTCCGTTCCTATGTTAGTTTGCTGAGAATGATGATTTCCAGCCTCATCCATGTCCCTGCAAAGGACAAGAACTCATCATTTTTAGTTACTTATTATACTTTATGTTCTGGGGTACATGTGCAGAACGTGCAGGTTTGTTACATAGGTATACACGTGCCATGGCAGTTTGCTGCACCCATCAACCTGCCATCTGCATTAGGTATTTCTACTAATGCTATTCCTTCCCTAGCCCCCTCCCCCATCACCCCCGACAGGCTCCTGTGTGTGATGTTCCTCTCCCTGTGTCCATGTGTTCTCATTGTTCAACTCCCACTTATGAATGAGAGCATGCAGTGTTGTTTTTCTTTTCTTGTGTTAGCTTGCAGAGAATGATGGTTTCCAGCTTCATCCATGTCCCTGCAAAGGACACAAACTCATCCTTTTTTATGGCTGTATAGTATTCCATGGTTCCTATGTGCCACATTTTCTTTATCCAGTCTATCACTTATGGGCATTTCAGTTGGTTCCAACTCTTTCTATTGTGAAGAGTGCTGCTATAAATATACATGTGCATGTGTCTTCAGAGTAGAATGATTTATAATTCTTTGGGTATATACCCAGTAATGGGATTGCTGTGTCAAATGGTATTTCTGGTTCTAGATCCTTGAGAAATCACCACACTGCCTTCCACAATGTTTGAACTAATTTACAGTCCTACCAACAATGTAAAAGTTTTACCATTTCTCCACATCCTCTACAGCATCTGTTGTTTCCTGACTATTTAATGATCGCCATTCTAACAGGTGTGAGATGGTATCTCATTGTGGTTTTGATTTGCATTTCTCTAACGACCAGTGATAATGAGCTTTTTTCATATGTTTGTTAGCCACATACATTTCTTTTTTTGAGAAGTGTCTGTTCATATCATTGGCCCACTTTTTAATGGGGTTGTTTGCGTTGTTCTTGTAAATTTGTTCAAGTTTCTTGTCAATTCCGGATATTAGCCCTCTGTCAGATGGATAGATTGCAAAATTTTTCTCCCATTCTGTAGGTTGCCTGTTTACCCTGATGATAGTTTCTTTTGCTGTGCAGAAGCTCTTTAGCTTAATCAGATTCCATTTGTCAATTGTGGCTTTTGTTAACATTGCTTTTGGTGTTTTAGTCATGAAGTTTTTGCCCATGCCTATTTCCTGAATGGTATTGCCTAGGTTTTCTTCTAGGGATTTTATGGTTTTAGTTTTACATTTGCATCTAAAATCCATCTTGAGTTACTTTTTGCATAAGGTGTAAGGAAGGGTTCAAGTTTCAGTTTTCTGCATATGGCTAGCCAGTTTTTCTAACACCATTTATAAAATAGGAAATCCTTTCCCTATTGCTTTTTTCATGTTTATCAAAGATCAGATGGTTTTAGACATGTGGTGTTATTTCTGAGGCTTCTGTTCTTTTCCATTGTTCTATATATCTGTTTTGGTATCAGTAATATGCGGTTTTGGTTACTGTAGTCTTGTAGTATAGTTTGAAGTCAGGTAGCTTGATGCCTCCAGCTTTGTTCTTTTTGCTTAGGATTGTCTTGGCTATATGGGTTCTCTTTTGGTTCCATACGAAATTTAAAGTAGCTTTTTTCTAATTCTGTGAAGAAAGTCAGCGGTAACTTGATGGGGATAGTACTGAACCTAAAACTTACTTCGAACACTGTTGCCCTTTTTATGATACTGACTCTTCTTATCCATGAGCTTGGAATGTTTTTCCATTTGTTTGTGTCCTCTCTTATTTCGTAGAGCAGTGGTTTGTAGTTCTTCTTGAAGAGGTCCTTCACATCCCTTGTAAGTTGTATCCCTATGTATTTCATTCTCTTTGTACCAATTGTGAATGGGAGTTCACTCAAGATCTGGCTCTCTGTTTGTCTATTATTGGTGTATATGAATGCTTGTGATTTTTGCACATTGTTTTTTTATCCTAAGGTTTTGCTGAAGTTGCTTATCTGCTTAAGGGGATTTGGGGCTGAGATGATGGGTTTTATAAATATACAGTCATATCATCTGCAAACAGAGACAATTTGGCTTCTTCTCTCCCTATTTGAATACCCTTTATTTCTTTCTCTTGCCTGATTGCCCTGGCCAGAACTTCCAATACTATGTTGCATAGGAGTGGTGAGAGAGGGCATCCTTGTCTTGTGCTGGTTTTCAAAGGGAAAGCTTCAAGTTTTGGCCATTCAGTATAATATTTGCTGTGGGTTTGTCATAAATAACTCTTATTATTTTGAGGTACATTTCATCAATACCAAGTTTATTGAGAGTTTTTAGCATGAAGGGCTGTTGCATTTTATCAAAGGCGTTTTCCGATCTATTGAGATAAAGAAGAAAAGAGAGAATAATCAAATAGACACAGTAAAAAATGATAAAGGGGATATCACCACTGATCCCACAGAAAGACAAACTACCATCAGAGAGTACTATAACCACCTCTATGAAAATAATCTAGAAAATCTAGAACACATGGATAAATTCCTAGACACATACACCCTCCCAAGACTAAACCAGGAAGAATTCGAATCTCTGAATAGACCAATCAGAAGTTCTGAAATTAAGGCAGTAATTAATAGCCTACTAACCAAAAAAATCCCAGGACCAGAGGAAGTCACAGCCAAATTCTACCAGCGGTACAAAGAGGAGCTGGTACCATGACTTCTGAAACTATTCCAAACAATAGAAAAGAGGGACTCCTCCCTAACTCATTTTATGAGGCCAGCATCATTCTGATACTAAAACCTGGCAGAGACAGAACAAAAAGAGAAAATTTTAGACCAATATCCCTGATGAACATTAATGTGAAAATCCTCAATAAAATAGTGGCAAATCGAATCTGGCAGCACATCAAAATAGCTTATCCACCACGATCAAGTGGGCTTAATTCCTGGGATGCAAGGCTGATTCAACATACGCAAATCAATATACCTAAACAGAATCAATGACACACATAAACAGAATGAATGACAAATACTACTTAGTTTTAAAGGTCATTTGTGTGCTCACAAAGTGCAAGTTTAAAAAGTTAGATTCCATCAAGCTTTAAATAGAAAATCAAAGCTTTGTATTAGCTTTATTCAATGTTGCTTCCATTCTTCCATCTCATTAGAAAAGACTTCATGAAATTTCTGCTGAGTTTCTTTTAATAAAAATTGCCCAAGGCAAAGTACCAGAGAAATAGTTAAAAGTTATTCATAATTTAAAGAAAAATAAGTTTATCAGTGTATAAATTTAATCCATTAAGGAAAGTTTATTGTAATTACTATTCCTTTAAAAACCTGTAGCCTAAAATAAACATTTAAGAGTAACTAACTTCAGGTTATTGTTCTTTAGTCTAAAATGTTATGATAGTCACGACTTTTTCATTTTAAAATGTTTTCAAATTAATAGTACTGACTTTTGTCTTTTTTTATAAAATACTTTCTGTTGGACTTACCAATACACCAGCCTTTTGTCTTCCAAGTGTTTTTCCTTTTGCTTTGAATTGAAGATTGTCCTGTAATGAAGGCAGTCTTAATTTCTGTGATATATGTGTTTGGTTTCAGAAGACCCAAAGTATGTTAGTTGTGAAGATGACAAGACCAATTTCATCTACCTGTCAAAAATAACATCTATGTTCATGACTTTATTACAATTAAGAATGAGGTGAGATTCTCTAAAGTAAAGAACTTGAAATACTGTTGGGAAGTAAAATGATTCAGAGTAAGAGCCACATAGGAGAATAGCAAGAACCATTTGTAATAATTGCCTAGGATACCTCTTTTTTTCACTTTGCCTGTTTGCAAAAACATGTGATGAAAAAATGGTCTCAAAGGACAAATTAGGATTTTAAGTCTCCACCAAAGCAGAAACAGCAGAAAATAATAATGTGTTATGCACCCAAGTGAATTTAAGAAGATCAAAGAGAATGGTTAGTTGTCTTGCCCTGTGCTGCACACAGCATAAAATAAAAACTGCAACTTCCAACAAAGCACTGCATGGACAAACCGACAAAGATGTAAGACGTCTCAAGACTAGAAAACATCAATCTCAAACATTATCTTCAGTGAGTATGTTTGAGAGTAAATGTCATTCACCTATATAGATGTGAGACAGATGATCATTTTAGTCTCTTTGTACGTTTAGGTATTACAGCCATTAGAAAAGATTAGCCTGTAGGTACACTGTACTAAAATGTGAGACTAATATTAACTAGGATTCAATATTGTGTAAAGTCAGACTCCATATGAAGTTTAAAGCAGTTTTTTCCAATTCTGTGAAGAAAGTCGTTGGTAGCTTAATGCAGATGGCATTGAATCTATAAATTACCTTGGGCAGTATGGCCATTTTCACAATGTTGATTCCTCCTATCCATGAGCATGGGATGTTCTTCTATTTGTTTGTGTCCTCTTTTATTACACTGAGCAGTGGCTTGTAGTTCTCCTTGAAGAGGTCCTTTACATCCCTCATAAGTTGGATTCCTAGGTATTTTGTTCTCTTTGAAGCTATTGTGAATGGGAGTTCAGTCATGATTTGG
>NW_012121043.1:1286158-1298743 GCF_000951035.1 Colobus angolensis palliatus
ATTTGGTTTGCCAGTATTTTATTGAGGATTTTTGCATTGATGTTCATCAGGGATATTGGTCTAAAATTCTCTTTTTTTGTTGTATATCTG
This sequence comes from Colobus angolensis palliatus, assembly GCF_000951035.1. Classification (NCBI taxonomy): domain Eukaryota; kingdom Metazoa; phylum Chordata; class Mammalia; order Primates; family Cercopithecidae; genus Colobus; species Colobus angolensis. The sequence goes on from NW_012121043.1 coordinate 1,286,249, forward strand.
TCAGGCTTTAAGAATGGGGTAAATAAATTTAGCTCAACAGCCACTCTCTTTCCCTTTAATCACAATGGAAAACAAGGTGACTTACATATAAGGAGTAAAAATTTGTTTCTTTCAAATTTGTAATTCTGGGAAATGGTGGTTTGGATAGAAATATAAGCTTCCATTGTTGTCCTTTATTATTTGTACTACTTTCTTTGATAAAGACAGCTTAAAAAGCAAACTGAAGGATAATATCAGAGAGCATAGTTCAACTAAATGGTATTTTATTCAATGATCTGTTCATAAAATATGCCTAATTTTTATGACTATATAATAAAATATCTGACAAAAACAAATGGAATGTGAAATGAGTTTATCTACATTTCTATAGATTTTACACAGAGCTTCAGAGAAATGTGAGGTGTAAAATAGGATTCAGGAAACACATAGAAGGCTCTTCACTTGCATATATTCTCTTACACAGTTGTAACAGTGACCTCTCTATTTTCCTAAATTCTAAGTTTATCACACCCTTTTTGTCCTGAGGAAAGTATTTATAGTTTTCTCAACCTATCAGGTTTACCTTACTCCTGAGACAGGCTTAGACCTATTAGTTACATGACTTGATACTCTTTTATTGTGTTTTAACTGTGAAAAGAAGTTTGAATTTTCAAAGCAGCCACATTCAAAACTAATTTGAAATGTGATCATTTTTATTCAAGGTTTGTAATGTCCAGGCACTTGTCACTTTTACAGTCACACATAGACAAGTAGGCATGGCTGCTGCCAAAGTCAGAATTAAAACAAAACTGAAGTAAAATTTTCTATTGTATTTTTTCATTTTTTGAAACCTACACATTATGTTTCTGCTTTTACGTGTCATTCACCTATTCTTTAAATGTCAAAGGAAATAAACATCCCTGAAATTATCAATGTCACTATTGCTTTATGCCTTTCCAAGATCAGAACAAAAGGAATCTTGTGAACATTCTGGTTTAGATAACAATAACTTAAATTTGTAATATAACAAATATGTTAAAGGAACCAAAGAAAACTTGGAAACATCTCAAAATACAGAACATTGCAAATACACAGTAAACATGAAATGACTAACAATCAATCTAGTGACAAAATTGGGTGAGAATTCAAAGTACCTTAAAATAAAAACTATCAAAGTCCACTGATGTTTTAAATAATACCAGATATTCAAAATTAAAGTATATTTGCTTTCTTCATGGCTTCTTTGCTTATAGGATAAAATGAATAACTGAACTATGCAATTAATTGCTAACTGATTCACTGCAGGTCAGAAAACTTTCACAAAACAGAGCAAAATGAATGCATATGGTAGAACTCATATACCCCACACACACCCCCTACACACATATACATAGAAATCAGATACTATTGTTCCCTTTTCCATGTTGCTCCCATAGTATAAAAGGGCTCTACTGTTTCTGATCTCTGGTCCTTGCTCCCCTAACCAATTGTATGGGATGAGACTTTTTGTTGTTGTATCATCAAGATTTAGTCTTTATCTTTTACATTTCCTCATATGGATTTAATAGTTGATGGCAGTACTCAATAAGTTTCCAGGGTGGGAGCAGAAATTGGAGAAGTAGAACTAGAACCATGTATGATTTCATGTAGAGGGACTGCCTTACTAGTAACAAAAATTGGGAAAGGCAGCAAGCAATAATAAGTCTAAATACTGAAAGCATTTTGGGAGTGACTGCCTAGAGTAGGAAAAGTATATTTGTCTGCTCAGGCTGCAATAACAAAATACCACAGGTCAGGTGAGGTGGTTCATGCCTACAGTCCCAGCACTCTGGGAGGCCGTGATGTATCGATAGCTTGAGCTCAGGTGTTGGAGACCATGATGTATCGATAGCTTGAGCTCAGGTGGCCAACATGGCAAAAATCCATCTCTTCAGGAAAAAAAAAAAAAATTTGTTAGGTATGGTGGAGTTGGAGTATGCCTGTGATCTCAGCTACTCTGCAGACTGAGGAGGGAGGATCACTTGAGCCCTGAAGTTTAAGGCTGTCCTAGACAACAGAGTGAGACCTTGTCTCAAAACTAAACAAGAAAAAAAAAGAAAAACCGAGACTGCATGGCTTACACAACAGAAATTTATTTTCTCATAGTTCTTAATGCTGGAAAGTCGATGATCAAGGTTTGGCATGGTTTGGTTCCTTGTGAAGACTCTCTTCCTGGCTAGTAAATGAGCACTTTTTCCTCGTATGGCTTTTCCTATGTGTCTCTAGAGAGAGAGCACAAGCTCTTTGGTATCTCTTCTGATAAGTACACTAAGATGGGGAAAGAGACTAAAGTAATCGTGTAATGCTGAGTTTCAGAATGACTCTCAGAGCAGGGAGGAAATAGCATTGTTTATTGTTAAAGAGATTTGTCTGCCTTCAAAGACTTGACCTTAATAATCAAAATACAGGAGGTACTATTGCCTAGCATCAAAATAATGCAATATTAAGCCCCTAGAATGATCTAATTTCAATACTTTTGTAGAAATTATGTGGGTGTCAGCAATTTGCTTTATCAAAAAATTAAAATTAGGCATTTCACAGAACATCCTAGATGAATTAGTCGTAACTTTTTGAGGAGAACTTGAATTCTGAAATTCTTGAACATGGTTAAATGAAGGATGCTGGAAATTTCTAGGTGATGTTTGAAGTATGTAAAAACACTTAGCAAATCAGAAATGATGGTTGGCTTCGAGAGACACCAAACTGGGTGCCCTGTGTGAACGTGAGTTGTTTCTTAAAAAAAAAAGTGCTTTCTGTCTTAAAAAAAAATGGGATACATGTGCAGAACATGCAGGTTTGTTACATAGATGTACGTGTGCCATGGTGGTTGGCTGCACCCATTGACCCGTCCTCTAAGTTCCCTCCCCTCACCCACACCCCACAGCAGGTCCTGGTGTGTATTGCTTTCCTCTCTGCACCCATGTGTTCTCAATGTTGAACTCCCACTTGTGAGTGAGAACATGTAGTATTTGGTTTTCTGTTCCTGTGTTAGTTTACTGAGGATGATGGTTTCCAGCTTCATCCATGTCCCTGCAAAGGACGTAATCTCATTCCTTGTATATCTGCATAGTATTCCATCCTGTACATGTACCACATTTTCTTTATCCAGTCTATCCTTGATGGGCATTTGGGGTGGTTCCATGTCTCTGCTATTGTAAACAATGCTGCAGTAAACATATGTGTGCATGTGTCTTTATAGTAGAATGATTTATTTTCATTTGGGTATATACCCAGTAAGGGGATTGCTGGGTCAAATGGTATTTCTCTTTCCAGATCCTTGAGGAATCGCTGTACTATCTTCCACAATGGCTGAAGTAATTTACATTCCCACCAACAGTGTAAAAACCTTCCTATTTCTTCACAGCTTTGCCAGCATCTATTGTTTCCTGACTTTTTAATAACTGCCATTCTGATTGCCATGAGATGGTATCTCATGGCTTTGATTTGCATTTCTTTGATGATCAATGATGATGAGCTTTTTTATTCATATGTTTTTGGCTGCATAAATATCTTTTGAGAAGTGTCTGTTCATATCCTTTGCCAACTTATTTATTTATTTATTTATTTTTCTTGTAACTATGTTTAAGTTCCTTGTTAATTCTGGATATTATACCTTTGTCAGATGGGTCTGCAAATATTTTCTCCCATTCCATAGGTTGTCTGTTCACCCTGATGATAGTTTCTCTTGCTGTACAGAAGCTTTTTAGTTTAATTAGATCCCATTTGTCAATTTTGTCTTCCGTTACAATTTTTTTGTTTGTTTGTTTTTATCATGAAGTCTTTGCCCATTCCTATGTCTTGAATGGTATTGTCTAGGTTTTCTTCTAGGATTTTTATGGTTTTGGATTTTACATTTAAGTCTTTAATCCACTTCGAGTTAGTTTTTGTATAAAGTTCAAGGAAAGGATCTGGTTTTAGTTTTCTGCATCCCTTCTAAAACCAGTATAAGACAAGGATGCCTCCTCTCTCCACTCCTATTCAACATAGTGTTGGAATTCTGGCCAGGGCAATCAGGTAAGGGAAAGAAATAAAGGGTATTCAAACAGGAAGGTGGAGGTCAAGTTGTCTCTGTCTGCAGATGATATGATTTTATATTTAGAAAACCCCATCCTCTCAGCCCCAAAACTGCTGGAACTGGTAAGAAACTTCAGCAAAGTCTCAGGATACAAAATCAATGTGCAAAAATCACAAGCATTCTTTTACGCAAACAATAGGCAAGCAGACATCAAATCATGAATAAATTCCCATTCACAATTGCTACAAAGAGAAAAAAAATGCCTAGGAATATAGCTAACAAGGGATGCGAAGGATCTCTTCAAGGAGCACTACAAACCACTGCTCAAGGAAATGAGGGAGGACACAAACAAATGGAAACACATTCCATCATCATAGATAGGAAGAATCAATATGAAGAAAATGGCCATACTGCCTAAAGTAATGTATGGATTCAATTCTATTCCCATCAAACTCCCACTGACATTCTACAAAGAATTAGAGAGAAAAAAAAACTATTTTAAATTTCATATGGAATCAGGTCCCCGTATAGACAAGACAATCCTAAGCAAAAAGAGCAAAGCTGGAGGCATGCACGCTGCCTGACTTCAAACCATACTACAAGGCTACAGTAACCGAAACAGCATGGTACTGGTACCAAACCAGACATATAGGCCAATGGAGCAGAACAGTGACCTCAGGAATAACACTACACATCTACAACCATCTGATCTTCGACAAACCTGACAAAAACTGGGAATGGAGAAAGAATCTCTTATTCAGTAAATGGTGCTGTGCTGTTTCTTAAACCCAGGAAAAAAATTAAATTTACATCAAAATAAAACAAATATTTCTGTATAACTTTCTGGAATTCAATTACTCTTGATGTATATGCATAGGTCTCAAAGTAAGAGTCAGTATTCTGGGTCTATCTGAAAACAGTCATTAATTGGGAATCAAAAAGCGCATCACTCTTCCTTATTTTTAAGTCAAGATTTTGGTGTTACTGCTAATAATTCCCTGCTGTTACTTTACTTTCTATTACTTTATTGTAAGCAGAAACATTAACGTACACACAACATATATGCTCACATACATGAAACTGACACAAAGCATATTTAAAGTGTTATTTAAACTACCACAAAACATTCACATACACTGGATCCCGCAGGACGCTGAAAGACATAAGAGATTCTTAAGGTGTTTTCATAGTGCCAACACTGTGTATTACAAAATTGTAATAGCTTTGAATTCTGTCATCTTAATGAGCTATGGTACCCTTTTTAGTTTGTGTTTTGTATGTATGTTTGTTTGTGTATGCATGTGTTTGTATATCATTTATGTATGTTTGTATGTGTTTTGAATACTAGAAATTTTAGCATATTTTTGTTTTTGCCTCCAACTATGTAACTATTCATCAACTCTCTGAGATGGAGAAATGTAAAATAATGTGTAGAGTTAAAAACAATAAAAACATCTTCGAGATGTATTAGCTAAAATTTATGCTCTTTGTTACATGTGTACATACATTCCATTAAACATAACGAGTTCTGAAACTGCCATCGTCTTGTATTTGAAGCTTATGTTGCGGTGTTTCCTGTGTTGGACTTACCAACGTCAGCACTAACTGGGTAGATACTGCCTGAATAAGAGCTAACAGAATTACAAATTTCATTATAGGTATGCTGTGCTATCAATTTTGTGTATCGTTGTAATCAGAGCTATTTCTCATAAACAAACATGAATATAAAGTCACTTCAACATTTAAACAATTCCTTTCATTCTTTAGATCATATACATTAAAATAAGAGTATTCAAAAGTTGTACTTTGCTTCTGAAATATTTAAAAGTGATTAAATATTTAACTCAATGATAGATTTTTAAATGTCAGTATGACAGTAGCACTCCATCTACATGTGCACAGGATTAATGAAGAAAAAAGGCTCTCTTTTAGAACTTGGACACATTTTTAAAGTTATTTTTCTGTATCTTAAATATAAATGAATACACAATGCTGGCAAAATGAAAGCAGAGACAGGAAGGAAGGAAGAAAAGAAGAAGGGAAGGAAGGGGTGGAGAGAGTGAGGGAGGAAAAGAGAACAAGAAGGAAGAGGAAAGAAAGAATATGGGGAATGAAGGAGAGCAGACCTGAATGTAATCAGTTAGTTGATATCCCATAAGATATCAGCTACATGTGACAACTCTACAACTCCAAATACACAGCTACACAGAGTAATACATACAAAGATTTAAGACATTTCTCCAAAATTGATGGTTCATTTTATAAATATGTAGTCATTAAGAAAACTACTATTTGCATTTTTATTGCTACAATAAATCTTCATTAAGAAAACTATTTTTATTTTTAATTTTGAAACTTTTTTCATTTGTAAAATTTGTATTCATTCAAGAAAGCAATGTTAGCTTGACAACAGCTTAATTTTAGTTCTTTTACACCAAATCAGTTATTACTAGTGGAAATTCTCAGGTAAATTTTAAACACTTATATGCTAACACACACAGCCACACTACCAGCCTAACTAACAAATACCAGTAAAAAGTATTTCTCTCACACCCATTTCACAGGAAATCCAAAACACTACTCTGGTATAATTAACTCAGGGTCTATCATTAGATAAGAGAAACATCAGTTTCTTTTCTAAAATTAGAAAATTCATGCAGAAAAAGTGAGAAATGCAATTCAACTCTATTAGTTTGAGGTATAAATATTCAACATACCGATGATATGTAATGATATTACAAATCATTATGGTTAATTTTCCATGTAAACTTGCCTCAATCACAGCACTTAGACATTTAATCAAAAACCAATCTAGATTTTCTGTGAGGGTATTTTGTAGATGAGAATAACATTAAAGCAGTAGACTTTGAGTCCTTAATGTGGGTAGGCCTCATCCAATCAGTTGAAAGTTTGAAGAGTAAAAACTGAGGTCCTAGTGGACAAGCGAATTCTGCCTCCAGATTACCTTCAGACTAAAGCTGGAATGTCACTCTAATATACAAACAATCTTTCACTCTGGCATACTATGCCAAATAAATTAATCCGGCAAAATAAAAATACAATCAACTTTAAAAATAATAAAATATCAAATGACTAGATGAACATTTCACACAATAAATTTAATGACTCTTTTGTGCTTTTTCTTCATAGGTGTCATTTATGTTATGTCTTAAGTAATTTGAGACAGCATTCTGTACCAAATTATATACTACTCACTTTCTTTTACATGACACAACTCACGTAAAGTTTGTTATCTAAAGTGTACAAAAATAATAAATAGTAAGTTATAAAAATTAACAAAATTAATAATAAAAATGTTTTTATTTTAGTTTTATTTTTGAGGTGAAAAATGTTAACAAAAACACTGATAAATTCAGAACTTATTAAAAAACATAAAACTTATTTCAAACCATGTACTATTTATAGTAAGATATATTTATTACACATGTTTTCATGTATTTCAAACAACAGAATATCTAGGAAAATCTAAATGAAATTATAAGCCAGTGGTAACTATGAATCAGGAAAATTACATTTGTATTTGATACATTAGTACTTTTAACTTTTACATTTACAGCAGTTCCCTAGTCTGAATCCTAATTTTAAGGAGAGATGCATCACCTTAGTATTTAATGCATGAAAGTTGAGTGACAGTAAAACATGTAAAAAAGAATTTTTTCACTATTTCTTACAACTGCTAGGGCAATTTTCCAGGATTCCCAACACATATAACCAAATATGCTGAAAAATTTTATTCTTCTAGAAAACATTCTTCAAAGAACTTAATGAATAAGATAATTGGAAAGTGCTAATAAACTGAGAGTGCTATAGCATTAACAGTTTTCAACATAATAATCATATTACTTTTTAATAAGATTACTGCTATTTATGAGATATGATCATTTAAAAATAAATTTGGAGATACATTCTTACAGGATAAGAAGGAGAGAGAGAGATACAAAGAGATAGACCAATAACTAACATTAAGAATTTCTGCTCAAATTTCTCTTTATCATATTAGTTTTCCTTTTGCTTTTGTTCTGGGAAAGTTTAAATCTGATATTCATTTAATTTCAAACCTCAATTTAGAAACAGAACAAATGATTGAATATTTTCACAACTATAGTAGTCACTAATGTCAATGGCCTTTAACGAGAAACCACAAGGAACACATCAGCAGCTTCAGCAAGAAAGAAGATCCCCAGGAGGGACCCTCAGGCATCTCAGTAGGAGGGTTTTAGGACTTACAGGTTTTGCACTCTCATTCTGTGATTTTGGAAAGACTTTATGGCGTCATGGATTCACTCTTGAATTTGTTTCACTCTCAGGCAGCAGGATTGATTCCATGTATCTCTTTATCTAGAAGGATAAAGAGGCAGCAGTCCTTCATCCTAGCCAGAATAGGGGGATGTTGACCATTTTTATGGCTTGGACGATGTTCAGTGTCTATGTTCAGACATGAGAACAGAGTGGTCTGGTTTTGTCTTGAATCATATGGGCAGGGAGTGATCTTACCGATGTTAATATTCAGTGAAGCTGTGTGTTCAACAGAAGAACATCAGGGCCTAACTACAAGTACAAGGCTAGATCTCCTGTTATGGAGTTGCTTTTCTCTTTCTCATTAGTCCATGTAAGATTTCTCTCAGATGATTTATACATCCCATTCCGAGTACTGACAAAGAATATCAGGTGGAAGTGTCTTTCTGATTAAATCCTATGATAATGAGTTCAAGAGAGCCCTTTGATGCAGTATATACGTCAAATTCCTAAGGTGAGAACAGAGAATAGTGGACAAAGAGTTTGCAAGAGGACTTGAAACTGTCTAACTGAGAAAGTTACTCTTCCAACACTATGTTGAATAGGAGTGGTGAGAGAGGGCATCCCCGTCTTGTGACAGTTTTCCAAGGGGAATGCTTCCAGTTTTTGCCCATTGAGTATGATATTGACTGTGGGTTTGTCATAAATAGCTCTTATTATTTTGAGGTACGTTCCATCAATACCGAATCTAGTGAGAATTTTTAGCATGAAGGGCTGTTGAATTTTGTCAAAGGCCTTTTCTGCATCTATTGAGATAATCATGTGTTTTTTTCTGCATCTATTGAGATAATCATGCGGTTTCTGTCTTTGTTTCTGTTTATATGCTGGATCGCATTTATTGATTTGCATATATTGAACCAGCCTTGTATCCCAGGGATAAAGCCCACTTGATCATGGTGGATAAGCTTTTTGATGTGCTGCTGGATTCGGTTTGCCAGTATTTTATTGAGGGTTTTTGCATTGATGTTCATCAGGGATATTGGTCTAAAATTCTCTTTTTCTGTTGTGTCTCTGCCAGGCTTTGGTATCAGAATGATATGAACAGACACTTCTCAAAAAAAAGACATTTATGCAGCCAACAGACACATGAAAAAATGCTCATCATCACTGGCCATCCGAGAAATGCAAATCAAAACCGCAATGAGATACCATCTCACACCAGTTAGAATGGCAATCATTAAAAAGTCAGGAAACAACAGGTGCTGGAGAGGATATGGAGAAATAGGAACACTTTTACACTGTTGGTGGGATTGTAAACTAGTTCAACCATTATGAAAAACAGTATGGCGATTCCTCAAGGATCTAGAACTAGAAGTACCATATGACCCAGCCATCCCATTACTGGGTATATACCCAAAATATTATAAATCATGCTGCTATAAAGACACATGCACACGTATGTTTATTGTGGCACTATTCACAATAACAGAGACTTGGAACCAACCCAGTAACAGACTGAATTAAGAAAATGTAGCACGTATACACCATGGAATACTATGCAGCAATAAAAAAGGATGAGTTCATGTCCTTTGTAGGGACATGGATGCAGCTGGAAACTATCATTCTCAGCAAACTACCTCAAGAACAGAAAACCAAACACCTCATGTTCTCACTCATAGGTGGGAATTGAACAATGAGAACACTTGGACACAGGAAGGGGAACATCACACACTGGGGCCTGTTGTAGGGTGGCGGGAGTGGGGAGGGATAGCATTAGGAGATATACCTGGCCGGGCGCGGTGGCTCAAGCCTGTAATCCCAGCACTTTGGGAGGCCGAGACAGGCAGATCACGAGGTCAGGAGATCGAGACTATCCTGGCTAAGATGGTGAAACCCCGTCTCTACTAAAAAATACAAAAAACTAGCCAGGCGAGGTGGCGGGTGCCTGTAGTCCCAGCTACACAGGAGGCTGAGGCAGGAGAATGGCGTGAACCCGGGAGGCGGAGCTTGCAGTGAGCTGAGATCCGGTCACTGCACTCCAGCCCTGGCGACAGACCGAGACTCCGTCTCAAAAAAAAAAAAAAGGAGATATACCTAATGTAAAAGACTAGTTAATGGGTGCAGCACACCAACATGGCACATGTATACATATGTAACAAACCTGCATGTTGTGCACATGTACCCTAGAACATAAAGTATAATAAAAAATAAAATAAAATAAAATCAAAGAAAGTTACTCTGTCTGACTTCCAAAAAGAAAAAAAAGTCTGGTAGCAATAAACTAATAAATGAGGAATTTTTGAATAGTTACTTTAGAAGTGGTTTTGTACTGGTGAGTTTTTATTGGTCTTTTGCTAAAAGTTTTCTCTTAAAAACATTTTCTGCAACATTTAATGATTTAAAGTTTTTAAATCATGAATAAATATAAAAATATAAATAGACCCTTATAAATATATAAAAGCTAGATAGACAAAGAAATTATAGTCCTTTCAAACTCAACTTGTTTAAACAGAACTTTTTCTGTTCTTCCAAAATAATAATTCTCCTTTGTCCCCACATCTGATCTATTAACAAATTTTGACACTCTGCTAAAAAGTTATTGAATCCATCTGCTCTTCCCAAACCCCACATTGACTATCTTCAGCTATAATGGTAGAATTTCTGGCCATAATTATTGTCAGCCTCCCAGTTTTCTTTTTCACTTTCCATCTTATTCTTTTCCCACTCAGCCCTCACAGTGACTTAAGAACACATTCTGAGTATGCCCCTTTCTCTGCTTATAACTCCACGGTGATGTCTGTCTCCCTTCAGAACAAAGTCCAGCTTCCTTGCCAAGGGTTAAAAGGGTCTTAAGTTCCTTAACGTCCCCGATTCTTCCTCAAAGTTTGAGGGGAAAGCAAGTTTGAGAGGCTCTACCTCGTTAGCCTGACCCAACCAATACTGTTATGTAGAAAATGGCCACTTAATCATTTGATGTAAAGGGTGAAGCAAATACGTTCTCAAGGTTTTCTTTCCAAACATACTGATGCTCCTAAATTCTTCCTTTGAGCCCTCCATTACAAATGAGGGTTTCCCTCAATGAGCACACACACTTACACACATTATCACCCTATGCTCCAACTGCAATGTATTTATTTTATTTCTCATATTGTGACATTTTTCCCCCTTTGGGAGTTAGCTCACAAGTTACTTCTGATCAGAGCACTTTGCCGCTGTTACCTTTGTTTTACTGTCCCGCCCCCCTCAAATTCTGTGGATACATCTAACTTACTATTTGTAACCCAGCCTAGCAATCACTTTATCCTATTTGTGGAAGAAAGAACTGCCATAAAAGGCCTCTCTCTTCTGTTAATTTGGGAGCTCACTGAGAGTTAATGAGATCTATGTCTTTATAGTTTCAGTATTCACAACTGTATTTGAAAATAAAGTTATCTTAATATTAGTGAGAATTTAGCATCTTTGAACATAAAATTATTTTCACTTTTTAAATGTATGATTATTAACACATTTCTTGGGGGGACACAAAATAATCACACTTTTAAATTTCTGATGTAACCTGTCCAATTTGACATTCAAATACAGGGTAATATACCTCTGTGTTTTTCTCCCCTAACACTCATCAGTCATCATTAATCTTTGACATCTTCTGAGTTAATAATAATCAAGAATCATCACTCTTTTATTTTGGCTCACATCATTTTCCTTTCTTTTTGAAATGTAAATATGTACCATCATAAAACAGAAAAGATCAGGAATAAAAATATCAGAAAATTGCCATTCAAAAGTGTTGTCACTAAAATACAGAAGAGATTTTTGTTTTTGTCACTGTGAAAACGATCCAAATATAAAATGTAAAAGAGCTATCTTTGATGCTCTTTCTTGATCTCTTTTTGTGTTTATATTTTTGGGAATATTTTTCTAACTGTATTTGGCACTAGCAAAAGTTAATCTAACGTTAACCTGCTTTCAACAATAGCCAAAAAATTAATTGATAGCAAAGAGGTTGATCTTTCTGACAAAGATAGAGTGTAATATTTATACCTTTGCCTTCTGTTCCACAGAAATTTGGTACAATTGTAATTATTGCAAAAAAGAGTGATAGTGGATTTGAAAATTATTTAAGCTTTTAGAGAAAGTTTATTTTAAAAATGCCAAATTTCCTGCACCTAACAATAGCAATATTTTATTAAATAAATTAATTAAAT
>NW_012121043.1:1299974-1308924 GCF_000951035.1 Colobus angolensis palliatus
ACACACATATATACATGGGAGGGTGTGTCTGTGTGTATATTCAAAATGTCCTTTAATGACAAGTTCTACATTACCTAGCTTTCACATACCACATTCTGATGCACCATACACAGGTTCTTGGGTGTGGGGGGGTACTTCTGTAGTATAAAAAGCATTTGAAGAAATGTTTTTGTTTTGTTTCAGAGATAGAATTTCTCTCTATCACCTAGGCTGAAGTGTAGTAGTGCAATTATAGCTCATCGCAGCCTTGAACTTCTGGAATCAAGTCACCCACTGACCTTGGCATCCCAAATATCTGTGACGAAAGGCTCATGTCACCATACTTAGCTAATATTTCAAGCTATTTTTAGAGATAAGAACTCGCTCTCTTGCCCAGCTTGGTCATGAGCTGTTGACCCTCACCAATCCTTTTGCCTGGGCGTCCAAGTAAGAAAGTTTGTAAGAGTTTGAATGTAAATCCTTCTAGGTTTGTTTCTCACTTTCTCTAATATTAATGATTAATGTGTTTCTAGTCACAACTTTTGTTAGATATTCTCTTGAATCTCACGTCATATTTGTAATTATGTATATATATTTGTAATTATGTATATATGTAATTATATATATATAATTATGTATATATATTTGTAAATATGTATATATCCATAATTGTGTGTGTGTGTGTGTGTGTGTGTGTATATATATATACCCTTACATAATTACTAGCTGATACGGCATAAACAATTTTGGGATTCATGCTTTTTACCTGTTGAAAACCAGAGTACATAGGACACAGGAGATTCCCAATGCATATTTAGGATGCCGTAGACGTCAGTCAGTATATGCCACAGTGGGAAACAAGGACGTTAGATAATCTGGAAAGACTGCTAAGTGGACATTCTTTACGTGACTTTTTACTGTTTCAACGCCTGTAAGTAAAAGTAGTTAGATTACTTAAACTGTTTTCAAATCTCACCAAACATTGCGTGTGTTTTATGTATAAGATGCATCAAATATACAAATTAAAGTTCTCATTATTATTGCTGAAATCAGACATCCCAAGGATTTGTATACATTCTATATATTAGAAAAAATAATTACAATGTTTGATGTGTTATGAGCTGAATATTTTTGTTATTAATAACAAAAACCACAGTTTATTAAAATATTTAAGGAAGTCTTTTACGTATTTTCCAAGAAATTTCAATGTCCAACAAAATGAAATCTAAACCTTAAACATGATGGTTATCACAATAATTCTTTGTTATTAATTTTATTAATAAAAACTATCACTAGCACCAATAGTCAAGCAGTAGATCACTCACTCCTGAATTAATGCATGCGCCTCCTTCTTTTAAAATATGTCTTTCACATGAATCCCACCTGCTTTTAGTGTAATTAATCAAAGATGGGGTTATGTCTTCTCCATTATTGTATTCCAACTGTAAATAATAGAGTCAGTTATATAATACGCATTTGATAAACATTTGCTGATTAAATAGATGTATTCATTTACTTTGACATATATCAAATACTTTAGAAATTCCTTTTGAAGTTTAAAAGTTTGGAAATACATGAAAAGAAGAAATTAAAGTTTATTTTCTTTTTTTTTTTTTTTTGACAGTGTCTTGCTCTGTGGCCCAGGCTGGAGTGCAGTGGCCGGATCTCAGCTCACTGCAAGCTCCGCCTCCCGGGTTCACGCCATTCTCCTGCCTCAGCTTCCCGAGCAGCTGGGACTACAGGCGCCCGCCACCTCGCCTGGCTAGTTTTTTGTATTTTTTACTAGAGACGGGGTTTCACCGTGTTAGCCAGGGTGGTCTCGATCTCCTGACCTCGTGATCCGCCCGTCTCGGCCTCCCAAAGTGCTGGGATTACAGGCTTGAGCCACCGCGCCCGGCCTAAAGTTTATTTTCTTGCAAATTATAACTAAAATTATCTTCCTTTTTCATATAATTTACTTTATTATCATATTAAGCAAATAGCTTAACCTTTCTATCTCAGTTTCTTTTGTAAAATGAGATATTGGACTAGGTAATTTTTATGACTATATCTGCAACATTCTGTAATAACAAATACACAACACTCTTTTCTCAGCATTTCACACTTGCAATAATTTATAGGAGTTTATTTAACTTTTAGTTTTGGTTTCCTCTCTGAGTGCCTGAAGACATGGAATCCTCTGTATTCTACTAGATTCTTTTAGTCCTGCTATAGAATAAAAAATTCAGTAAGAACCTTCTTAAAAGCTAAAAGGAAAAAAAAAAAAATGTATGTGCAATGTGGAATCTCAATATTCTAGTAAAAAAAAAAAGAGAGAGCGAGAGAAGCTCTTAGCAGGAGAATCAATAGGGAACAAAAAGTTTAAAAAAAAAAATGTGAATACAGTCCCAGGGAGATGAATCAAAGTGGCTCACACAAAGACATAGCACTGATCACATTAATCAATTAGAAAAGGTTTATAGAAAAGATGTCACAATTCTCATAATAAAGGTAAGAGTTGAGAAAAGGCTTCAAGAAAATACGTAGATATTGGTTGAACTCCCAGAGGGCACAAGACAGCCAACTATGGAAGTTTTTACAAAACAAAGAAATAAAAGCAAACACTGTCTGAAAGATTTCACTACACACTGACCCAGACTTCCCACCTTGAAAGTTTCGTTAGAACACCAATAGCTAAATGGTGGGAAAGGGCCATTGTATTAAGCTGACTCCCTTAGGAAAGATAAGACTACTGGGGCTGATAAAAGCTCTTACAAACATACCATATTTAGTTTCTAATAATAGCTATGTAGAACTATTCAACAGGATTTTGAAATACATACTATGTTCTTGAAATTTGAGGTGTAAAAATATTTTTCTAAATTAATAAATATATTGCTCTATTCTCAGGCCTAACAATGCCTTGAAATCCATGGAATTTAAAAATGGAGGATGAAACCTCTGATTTCACAGCATGAAAGAAGAAAAGGTAAAATAAGATGGATGTATCGAAAGTATATGTTCAGTTTATTTTAAAAATCCAGACGGGAAACCACGAGGGGATATATAAAAACAGACCAATTTTAATATAGATGGATGAAGACAGGCATTCAGAGATGAGAAAAGATTTAGCAAAACTCAAGGGAATATCATGTCTGTCTCTGCTTTAAAAAGTAGAGACTCTAAACTTACAGAGTAAGAACTCTACATTTACAGAGTTCTTATTGTTTAAAGAGTCGAAAAATAATTTGACTTAGCATCAAAATTGAATGTACTCTAATTTCATAGGAAAGGAAGGAGAAAAAAGAAAGAGAGAGAGGGAGGTTTTATCAAAGATTCACGTAGGTCTCCTGTGAGAAGCAGACAAAAGTGTTGCAGATCTCCTGTAAAAGAAGATCCATACTTCAGAAGGAATGCCCATAGTGTAAAATCTAAAAGGTGTTCTTATATTCTCCCACACTGGTCCTACAGACATATATTTAAATCTTATAAGAGATGCTGATTTAAGTCTTCAGGTTATTCAGTCCGTACATAATGTTTTGTCACAAATATTCAGTAAAATGTAAGATATAGCAGTATGTTCTTTAATAAGAGTTAGAATTTATTTTGCATTGGAACCTTAACCTTAAAGTGTTAACTTCTGTAACATTAAAAAACTGCAACTTTCTATAATATAATAGATAATGTAAAGATCAATGCGAAATTATATAGATTGTGCATTTCGTACTGGGAATAGTATACAAAGTAAAACCTACTGATTCTCAGCACATGACCCGAATTATAAAAAGTTTGAACGCCCTCCACATTTGAAAAAGAAAAGAATTATAGGCATCTATTTACATTGTATAATGAATGATGAATAGTAGAATTAAGTCATCGAGCTACAATTAAGTTGTCTTCAGATAATATGACAAATACAAATTATAAAAGGAATAATAAATTGGCCTATGGCTTTCACTCTATATGAATAGTTAGCTATCAAGTGTCATGAAAATGCCAAACATTTCTTAAAATACAACTCATTTTAATGTAATGAATGAATACATTATTATGCACTTTTTAGAAGGTAGGAGAAGGGCAGTATATCTATACAAAGAAAGAATATGACACAGCCTAGTTTTTAAAAAATCCGACAATGCTTTAATTGAATTTGTACTCAATTTTTTAAATTTGTGAAATAGAATCATTTGAGTTTAGAGCTATATACTTCATAGATACATTTTTTAAAAGTTGAAACACATTCTGAATAGCAAAAGAACAGATATAAGAAAAATGAAGAATTTACTATTAAATCTTGTTTTTTTATCATCATACCACAATTCCTTAAAAAATGATTTAACACACTAAAGTAATACATGCTCCTTTCTTGTTGCTGTTCATTAAATAATTTTCAGGTTTTTATCTGTTAAGTACCACTAACTTTTTCATAATTTTGCAAACAATTATATGATAACTAAGACAGAATTTTCTACCAGACAATATTTAGCTTTACAACGTGATCAAACAACTTATAACTTACCTAATTCATTTTGCTTAAGAAATTATTAGTTGAACTGTGATGTTCCAAGGTAATATAAAAATGTTGTAAATCAAAGACAAAAGTAAATAATGGTAATCTTATATCTTTTTACATACCTATGAAGTTAGATTTTTCTCATTTAAACACTCCAGAGAACTCTCTCAGAGCACACAATAACTATGTTCTCATTAAATTAATTGTCCAGTACTTCCTAGTTTGAATACATTTTATATAGGTGATATTATATCACCATTCTCCATCATTCAGTTATCCATATTTCATCATATTTCATATGGTTTTTTATTTTTATACTATATTCTTTATTGTTATACTATAATTATATGCATTGTATAGCTTCAATAAAGATTGTTCCATTTGCCTATCAAATATTTACGCTAAACCTACATATAATTGCTTGATTATTTACAGAGCAGCTGCAATCATTTAACCTAGCTACTAAAAGAACAATTTGACTAAAGGTCTACATTCTTGCTATTTCCCCTTTGGGGTTATGCTTGTAGCAATATGGAAAGGGAAAAAGGGACTGCGAGAAATTAAATCATTTATAAAAATAGAAAATTATTTTATGATAACATAAGGGCATTTTATGATAACAGTAGTGCATGTGTACTCCTGTGTTTGTATCTCTATGTGATCTGTTTTCCCTACCCTCTCCTCCCCTTCTTTCTCATCTCCTTCCCTTACCACCTTCTCCCCCTGTATCTTTCTCTCTTTCTCTCACCATCCATATATTCATTTATCCACTCATTTATTTATTTATACATCAATGCATCAGCTACATGTCTGCATCTGTGTGTGTGTGTGTGTGTGTGTGTGTGTGTGTATGTGTATGTACATATGTATCTACCTATACTTACTGGTCTATGTTTATCTATCTGTCTATCATCTATCTGTCTTTCTGTCTATTTATTTATCTCTCCATTATCTTCCTAAATATCTGAAAATCATTATATTGTCATGACAAATCCAAAGCTTTAGTTAATAAATCTAAACTTATTTCCAACCTAAATTAGAAATTTACTTAAATGTAAGGCTTGACTCTGGAGGTCATCAACATCAGTTAGTGTGTATCTAGAGAAAATTTCTAAGTACGTTATTTTTACAATAGAGACTCAAATGTGCATGGACCCCAAACCACTGCCACATCTAAAATGTTAAAAATTCTAGTATTAACTACCCAGTCAGTATTTGCCTTTCTAGAGTTATCTTATATCCACTGTTATAACAATTTGTTTCAGTCGGGAAGAACAGTAACAAAAAGCTATTATCTTGCCATTTATACTTCCCTAAAACTTTTAAAAAATCTATGATTGTCCCTCTCTCCATTCTGATTATTTTACACGCTTGTTGAAGAAAGTAAGCTGTTCCTTTTGTGGAGCTGTAATTTGACTAAGTAGTCCTTCACACTTTCCTTCAACATACTGCTCTGTCACCTGAAATTTCGTTAAACTGATGTTAGCTCTGTTGTGTTGGTCTGATCCTGTCCCCTCACCCCCGAGATACCTTCAGAGATGGTGTAGGGTTTCCATCAGGAAGCACATAAATGGTGATCATTCTATTTTATATTCTGTAATGAAATAAGGAACTTAACTGCCCAGATTCATTATTTCATTATGGAATGCAAAATGTTGAATTTCTAATTCTAGTATTTTTTTTTTTTTAACTGGAACACCGTTAAGAACAATGTGCCCTTAAGAATTACTTGGCTATTCTGAGGCAGAGTTTCTACACGGAAAGCAGAGTAAAAGGTCGATGATTTTTCTTCATTTGCCAGTACAAACATGTGTTGCTTAATGATGGGGATATGTTCTGAGGAGTGCATCATTAGGCAGTTTTGTCCTGTGCACATCCTAGACGGTACTTTCACAAACCTAGCTGGTACAGCATGGTACAAACCTAGTCTATATGTGATAACCTATTACTTCTAGGCTACAAACTTGTACAGCATGTTATGGTACTGAATACTGTAGGCAACTGTAACACAACAGTAATTATTTGTGAACCAAAACATACCTATACATAAAAAAGTTACAGTAAAAATATGGTACAAAAGATTAAAAATGGTGCACCAATATAGGGCACTTATCATAATTGAAACTTACAGGACTAGATGTTGCCCTGGGTGAGTCAGTGAGTAAATGTGACGGTCCAGGACATTCCCGTGTACTACCGTAGACTTTATATAAATATTGTACCTTTGGGCTACACTAAATTAATTTTAAAAAGTTATTTTCTTGATAATAATTTAGTCGTAGCTTACTGTAACATTTCACTTTACAAACATTTTCATTTTAAAACTTTTTGACTCTTGTAATAATGCTTAGCTTAGAACGCAAACACATCATACTGCTGTACAAAATTATTTCTTTTTATATTCCTAATCTCTAAGCTTTATGCAATGTTTAATGTTTTCAACTCTATAAACATTTAGTTAAAAACTAGGACACAAACACACATAGTAGCCTAGCCCTGCGCGGGGTCAGAGTAATAAATGTCATTGTCTTCTATCTCCATGTCTTGTCCCACTGGAAGTTCTTCAGGTGCAGTAATATGCATGGAGCTGTCATTTCCTATGATAACAATGACTTCCTCTAAAACACCTCCTGAAGGACTTGCCAGAGGCTATTTTAAAGTTAACTTTTTAACAATTATGTAGAATTACTATGTGAAAATAATAACAAGACACTTAGTGTAGTAAATACATAAACCAGTAACATGCTTGTTTACTATCATTATCAAGTTTTATGTGCCATACATAACGGTACGTGCTATACTTTTATACAAGTGGCAGTGCACTAAGTGTGTTTACACCAGCATCACCACAAGCACATCTGTACGGCATTGCACTATCACTTTACAAAGGCTACGACATCATTGGGTGATAGAAATTTTTTAGCTCCCTTATAATTTTATGGGACCACTGTGGTGTGTACAGTTTGTCCTCGACCAAAACGTTGTTATGCCGCACATGACTGTATTTGGAATATAGAGTTGCTCTCCTCACATGCATTTTTTACTAATATAATCTCCCGGATTCAAATATATTTAATGTTTCAATACTTTATGACGATGATGCTTATTGATGCTCCTGTGTTGTCCTTTATCTGGGCAATGGGAGCAAATGCAAGATAGCTTTTAAATGTTCTTGACATGACCTTTAATCTTTGACAATTTTCTTATTTCTGGTATGTTAAAATGTTTGTATTATTTTTATCATATAACTGGAATCAGCTATTTCTTCTAGAAATCTTCATCCTTACTAGTGAGAAAATCAGAGGACATTAATCTCACTGCTATTAAATTCATCATAATTTCTATTCTCTTTCAGGACATAAACCTAAAAAAGACACATACATATATACTTTAGTGATAAAATACATACATTCATTCTGTTTTTTCTAGATCATATCTAAGCTTCTGGATTTTCACTTACTTGATTTTATGTGTCCGTGCCATTGATACTTACAACCTTGATTAATAACAAAGTTGTCTTAATTAATGGCTTGCTTTAACCTACGTGCCAGTTTCAGGAAACAATACCAGCACTACTAATAACAATATGATTAGAAAAAATCAGGGTTCTTTTGTGTTGTTGTTTTGGGTTTTGTTTGTTTGTGTGTTTACTTTTTTGAGACAGAGTTTCACTCTTGTTGCCCAGGTTGGAGTGCAATGGTGTAACCACAGCTCAACGCAACCACTGCCTCCTGGGTTCAAGTGATTCTCCTGCCTCAGCCTCCCTATTAGCTAAGATTACAGGCATCTGCTACCATGCCCAGCTAATTTTGTGTTTTTAGTAGAGATGGGGTTTCTCCATGTTGGTCAGGCTGGTCTCAAACTCCTAACCTCAGGTGATCCATCCACCTTGGCCTCCCAAAGTGCTGGGATTACAGGCATGAGCCACCGGAAAGAATTGTTCAAAACAAATGAAAGTTAGCAGACGTAAGACACTTATAAATAAGAGTTCAAAAGGCATAATTAGAGTTTCAGGTAATAAATTTTATTATCACATAAAGACTCTCAAGAATATTAAAGCTATTAACAAATTTGAGGGAGAAATCTTATCCATATATTATGTTTGATTACAGATTAAATCAATGTCATTTTACAAGAATAAAAATAAAATTTTCTAAAACGATTCAGATGTAAGACGGAAAATAACAAACCAAATACCACATGTTCTCACTCATAGGTGGGAACTGAACAATGAGATCACTTGGACTCAGGAAGGGAAACATCACACACACCGGGTCCTATTGTGGGGAGGGGGGAGGGGAGGGAGAGCGTTAGGAGATATACTTAATGTCAATGACGAGTTAGTGGGTGCAGCACATCAACGTGGCACATGTATACATATGTAACAAACCTGCACATTGTGCACATGTACCCTAGAACTTAGAGTATAATAATAACAAAAGAAAGAAGAAAGAAGAAAAGAAAGAAAGAAAGAAAGAA
>NW_012121043.1:1308974-1356036 GCF_000951035.1 Colobus angolensis palliatus
CTGACAGGTTCAATAGCAAAAACTTTATTACATCCACATGAAAATAGATTCTAGAACAAAGAATTTTGGACTGGAAACTCAATCCCTTCATTAAAGAAAGAAAGAAAGAAAGAAAGAAATAAAGAAAGAAAGAAAGAAAGAAAGAAAGAAAGAAAGAAAGAAAGAAAGAGAGAGAGAGAAAAAAGAAAATGCTCACTTTTGGATCATTACACCAGGAAAAGATTTGGGAAAATATATAAACTCAGATCTATGCCTGACAGGTTCAATAGCAAAAACTTTATTACATCCACATGAAAATAGATTCTAGAACAAAGAATTTTGGACTGGAAACTCAATCCCTTCATTAAAACAGTGAATGGAAACTGATAAATGGAGACCCTATGTCAAGTGTCCAAAAGTCAATGAAAAAAAATCACTTAAGATTGTAACGATGACTGACTGTGTATACATTTCTTTTACTACTACTTGCTATATACAAGTCATATTTAAAGGATTTTCTATATGTGAAATGAATGAAGTCAATAAAAGCTAACATTTTTATGGTGCTTAATCTACTTCAGGCACTATTCTAAGTACTTTCAAACATTAATTCATAAAATCTTTATGACAATCTTTTGTTGTCAAGCTTCACATTTTGGCAATGTCTCTATTTGCCTAGACCCACATTGGGGTCCTAGAAACTGGTCTTCAACTACTGCCCTACACCTAAATCCAAATTTTGATGTGATAAATATTTAATTTTGCAAAATTTTGGAATGTACAAGCCACCCTTGTTTTTTATATGAACTGCAATTTGGGGGGTCCTCAAGAGCACCATCCAGTGTAATAATTCATTATGACTCACAGAACTCACTGAAAGCCATTATAAATACAGTGACTATTTAAAATATGCCATTAAAATCAGCCACAAAAAGAGATGAATGGGGAAGAGTGCAGGAGGTTTCCAAATATGAAGCTTCCAGTAGTACTCTTCCAGTGATGTCATGGACAACACTCACTGCTCTCAGCAATGATGTGTAGCAATATGCATGGAGTATGGCCAGCACAGGAAGCTCACCTAAGCCTTTTTTTCCAGGTTTTTTTTTTTTATTTGATCCTGTAGACATCACTACCCATGTGGCTGACCTTAGCCTCCAGCCCCTCCAGAGGTTAAGTTGACACCTTGTGGCTCAGAGGTCCCACCATAAATTATTGTTAGCATAGACTATTAGGCATGACCCAATCCCCACAGGTAAACAAAGCCACTCTTATCAGGCAGGATATTCAAAGGACTTAAAGATTAGCTCTCAGAAAAAAGGAGCAAAAACCGGACCTCTCTTTTGGAGAGGTTAATTTTTTCCTACTTTAGTCCACAGATATGATGCATCTGTATTGGGCTTTAATCGATCGCATAATTATATTAGGTAAACAGGAAAATACCTTTTCAGATTTTCTTAAATTAAATCTTAAGAATACTAAAGATAAATGCACAAAAATCATATGTAGTTTCACATTCCATCTTAACCAAATATGCCACCTTTTGAATGCGGCAAAATTAAATTATTTTCAAATTATTGTTGTATGACTTCAGAAATGTCCTGCACAATTTGATGTGCCTAAATAATGAGAACTATCCCTGGAAAGAGAAATATACACCTGAAATGATTATTACAATTTGTTTTCCTCTCACTTTGCTTCCAAACGACTTGTAAGAAAGATGCAACTTAACAATACAATAACAAGTAAGTATGCTGCAATTTCATGTCTTGGGAATCTAGTATCTTTCTTAATTATGAATACAACTCTTATTAGCAATATATTTGGAAGAGCTGCAAAGGACATGCATAAACCCTTACTTTGAAGTCACTATAAAGTAAAAGAATGACAAAGTAGGGTAAGTGTAGTGCAGAGTAGAAAAGCTGTCTTGGCACAATTGTCACTGTCTCATAGAATTATTTTTTCCTGAGTATACCTTTAACTAAGCTTAGTATGCCAGGCTAAACATGGCAAACTCTATGTGTTGGTGAACAAATATGTCTATTGGTATTATTATATGAATGTCCCTAAATAAAATATCTTTCTAATTTTAAATACTATGCAGAGTGTGGTAATGTGAAATTTCCTTTCAATATCTGTAGTATAGCTGTAAGGAAATAGTAGCGGGTAGCGTTCTGACTTCTAGTCTTAATAACTACTTTCACTGAAAATAAAATGCATCATTTTAGACATTCATTTTCAATTTCATCTGCCAAATGAAATGTTATCATTTACAAATCAATAAAGTGATCTGATCAAACACCAATTCGATTATACTCTCTCTTCCACGCTAAAATTTAAACCTACAGTAGCACATAATACATAATTCAAAGGTATCCAATTTTTGCAGCATTTCCTACAGTGCACAAGAAAATTTCTCTTTGCAAGCCACTAAAATCCAACTAATTGAATATTTTATTTAATACTACCTTCATTAAGGTTATATTTATCATGTTATTGATCAACTTTCTCATTTTGTGTTAACAAATTCAAAGTAAAGAACTCATACTTTTTTATATTAACTGTTTTGTTCACTGAACCTCTTTTAAAAGTATAGTTATTTTTCAGAGACGTCTCATATAGGTAATTTCAGAGGAGCAAATATTATGTAGAGGTCTTTGTCTACCCATGTGCAATATTTGGATGCCTTAGCCAATATCAAAATCATGTACAAAGAATAATTTTACAATAAAATTAAGTATATGTGTTCAACTTATAAATTGTGATAAATCTAATGCTATATTATTATACCATTACATGACATTATGTATTATTTGTTCCTTATTCTTATATTTAAAAGTGTATATATTCTCCATAGTAATTTATGTTGGCTGATTTGTTGTCTATTGTCATATTAGAATAAGAAAACCTTTTATCTTTACAGCTGAATTGTTGTTTTTAATTTTTTTACTGTGGTAAAATACACATAGCATAAATTTTCCATTTTAAACATTTTAAGCATACAATCCAGTGTCATCGATTACTTTTACAATGTCATATATCCATGGCTTGTATTTCCCAAGATTACACCTCATCCCAATCAGAGACTCTCTACCCACAAACAATATCTCCTCCTGTCTTTGTATGATTACTTTTTATTTTAAGGATCTGTTTATAATCCAATTTTGTTTAACGCTTAATTACTGTATGCATAAATAAGAAGACTTTTGGCTAAACCATGAGCCTACAATTTCTGGTTATTAAAGTATAAAAATATATTTTAGCAACTGTTGAAAATATATCTTAAACACACGGTGGTATTGTGGGCAGGGAAGGGAAAGGATATCTTGAGTTCCTGGTAAACATTGGTCACACAAATGGTGTTGAAGGAATATATTTTGAATTAAATTCATTTAGATACATGCTATAGGACTGCAATAAACAGATATCCAAGAACTTCCTCAGGCTTCTAGAAAGTGTTAAACATTCTCGTGATAACTATTCCAATAAGCGTCTAATAATAGAATCAAAGACTTTGTCACCACCTATTAGTTTCCTTTCCTTTTTACAACACTCATTTTGCCCACACTTATCAAAGCGCAACTATCAGATCCGCATATCTGGCAACACTTTCTTAAGTCATCTACTGTTAACTTAGAGAATCCAAAACACACGTCGCGGTTAAATAAGAACCACACATTGATGCTGCTAATTGTGTCTTGCCACAAATATCAGAAAAGTACTTAGTTCTAAAACCATGAGAAGAAAATGGATTTAATCAGAGACAACATATTTGTCCTCTCAAAGATTTTTATTTTTATTTTTTTGGATGAAGAAGAAACAAATGTATTTGTTTATAACAAACTCCATACAGGCAAAACTGGGCCAACTTCAATACGATGGAATATCCTTGTTTGCAACAAATAATCACTTGGGTGTCACAGCAGGAGAAAATGCTTTATTTTCTAATTCCTAAGTCTAATTTATATTCATTTTAAAATATAATTTATTTGCATTATTATTTTCTACAAATATGGCTACTCAACATAGTTGAACAGATAGAAGCATTTTTGTTTTTCCAGAAGACCAATAGAATTATAGTTTGTTCTAATGTTTATTTAAAAGTGTTTTCATGCCACATTCTACACATTCATCTTTTAAAAAGTACAAAGATTTATTTTTGAAGTATACAACCAATAATCCTTCATTTTCTTCCATAAATTGTAAGAACTGTAATGAAATTACCTACATCTGATATACTTTGATTTTATTTTTTAAATTATAATTTAATTTAAAATCAAATTATAGTCTAGTACTCAGTGGAATTCTCCTACCTGTCCCTGTGCTTTGACATATAGAAAAGTCCTCTATATTATAACTCAAGTCAATGTGCCTGTATCTGAGTCCATTTGTCCACCAAACCAAATTTGCTAGTGCTTGTGTTTCTCCCCTCAGATTGTCGAAAGGAATGATTATCTGCAGCAACTACCCCATTGCCTAGCACAGAAGCCTATGCTTCATGATTCACTGACCCATTTCCTTTTTTTACTACAATATCTAATGAACCACATGTGGATTCTATCTTCTAAAACACCCTATTTTTCTCCTAGCACTTGCACTAATCTGGTCATGTTGTCATTAATTCCTCTTTGATCTGCTGCAAATTATCACTGTTTTCTTCGTTTCCCAAACTGTCGACAAATCATGTCACTGCCCCTCCATAATAAATATTTAAATTAATATTTAGCCATGTCATTGTTACCAAAGTACCATGTGTCTTCTTATTTTTTCCACAGACATATTATTTAAGCATATAATTTTTACAAAGCATTGAGATTACATATTTGGTTTTTTCTTTGTTTAGGTGTTTAAGGACATTATCCCTTAAAATAGGTAACCTTTTTAAGACAGTTGGCTTCAAAAGTATCCTGGATATTTTTCTGTGCCTGGAAATGAACAAATAGCTTTGGTGGGCAGGGTGAGGTGACTCACGCCTGTAATCCCAGCACTTTGGGAGGCCAAGACAGGTGGATAACTTGAGGTCAGGCATTTGAGACCAGCCTGGTCAACATGATGAAACACTGTCTCTATTAAAAACACAAAAATTAGCCAGGCATGGTGGTGTGCACCTGTAGTCCCAGCTACTCAGGAGGCTGAGGTGGGAGAATCACTTGAGCCCGGGAGGTGGAGGTTGCAGTGAGCTGAGATCACACCACTGCACTCCAGCCTGGGCAACAGAGGGAGACTACATCTCAAAAAAAGAAAAAAAAAAAATAATAATAATAATAGAATGAAATAAAAAGATGTGTACTTCCATCTTTACCACTTATCAGCTTACCAGAGGGGTAATATTGGCCAAGTAACTAGACTATGCTGTACCTCAATTTTCTCATCTGTAAATTGGATATAACAATAAAATATATCAGGCGGGGTTGTTGTGAAGATTACATAGTTTAATATGTAAAAGCACATAGAATAGTGCATAAAACTCATAAGCCCTATCTAAATTTTAGCCATTATTTCATAAGTAGCATATGAAGACAAGGAATATTTCTTATTTATTATTTTTCTTTCTAACCAGAACAGTAATTCTTATAGGGCTTATGTTCCATGAATATGTGTTAACAGGTAAGTCCTCAACTAAGTTAGTTAATGCGTTAATAAATTCAAGGGAAATTATTATTAAATAAAACAACAGATGTTACTCTCCCACCCAAAAAATTGGAGAATAATTCTATAATACAGAATTGTTATTCAAAAAATTATATAGTCTTAATGTGAGTAATGATTATATGCCATAAATATATTACATAAAATGTAGTTATCTTTTATTAAGTCCATAATCTTGTTCAGAAATTATACATAAGCAATTTTATTTCTATTATTTTTATAATTGGTTGAATTTTTACTCAAGATAACCAAGCTACCATGCTATTTTGTATCCACAGGCATTATGTTTCCAGGCATACAGATTTCTATCAATTATCATTAAAATAATAATTAGTATGGAATTCTTTCTCATTCTTTATTTTAGAAGGCATAATCCTATATTACTCTGATATTATTATGGGCCTTGCACATAATTAAGCTACATATATTCATAGTGCAATTTCAGCACTGCTCGCAAAGTCCTTCTACAAGTAAGAACCCCACTATGAAATTATAAAGCAAATATGGCCTAATGTGTGAGAAGTGCAATATTACATGATTAGTCTCTGTAAATGTATTTTATCAGACTCTTCTCAAAACACTACCTTGAAGCATTTTCTCTAAATGAATGGCAGTTTCTTATTATAGAAAAACAAACGAAAAGAAGTAGGTATTTTGGAATATGGGGCAGTCTCTTGAAAAGTCTAGATCAAAACAATAAAGTTCCAGATAGCCAGAGAGAGCAGCAGGGGATCCCTACACACAGTAAAATTTAACAATTTCTAGTTACAGATTTATTAACTTTTTCACGAGAGTGATTGATGAATAAGCTATAACAGGTAATCTTGTGCAAGCTTTCTCTTTGCCATTCCAATACTGTGCTTGGCTAATCTCTGTTCACCTATAAGACGTCACCCTGGGGAAGCTGTCATCCTGGATTCTCTGTCCTACTCTGCGGTATACTGCTTAATTGGGGTAAAACAATCTTACATTATATGATAAAATTCTAAATATACTTTCCATAGAGACCAAGCCAAGAGCTCTAATTAACAATAACGAAAAGGTTGCAATCAACACTATTCTTCTATTATATCAAGTTAATAGTATTTTTGAACTAGCCTCGACAACTAATCACCACTGACAATATCCTTTCTTAGAATAAGACAATCTTGCATTCCAAATTACTAAATTTCTTCACCAGAGACTTTTAGAACATATTAGAAATGTACATTGACGATATTCCCAAAATTATATCCAACAGTTAAAAGTGTGTACCATGACTCTGGCCACGATGCAATGAACTATTTATTAGCTCTTACTGCACTGAGTTCAGTGGCTGAAAAAAATTACTGAGGCTGAGTGTTTACAGCTACTTTTAATTTCGGATTAGTCCCTATTCTTTTAGAAATACAAAGACCAGGCCCAGTGACTCACACTTGTAATCCCAGCACTTTGGGAAGCCGAGGCAGGAGGATCACTTGAGACTAGGAGTTTGAGACCAGACAGGCAACATATTATGGCCTCATCTCTACAAACACTAAAAAATTAGCTACGTATGGTGGTTTATGTGTATATTCCCAGCTGTTAGGGAGGCTGAGACTGGAGGATCATTTGAGTCCAAGAGCTGGAAACTGCAATGAGCCATGGCCATGCCACTGCACTACAGCCTGGGCAACAAAGTGAAACTCTCTCTCAAAAAAATAAAAAAAGAAAAAAGAAAAAAGAAAGAAAGAAAAGAGAAAGAAGAAAAAAGAAAAAAGAAGAAAGGAAAGAAGAGAGGAAGAGGGGAAGGGAGGAAGAGACAGAGAAGAGAAGGGAGGGAGAGAGGTAGAGAGGAAGAAATTAAAAATACAGAAAAAGTGAAATATATAAAATTTATTTGTATGAGTATTGGTTAAATTCTTGAAAAGGGGAAATTTAGAATATTAAAACAGATTAACTAGATTTTTAAAAATTATGGCTAGATTTAATTTACCAAGAATATCATTGCCAACAAATAACATACATTATTAAATTCTAACTGCTGGAAGGTGATGAGAAGAGAATTAATCAATACATAAATCAATAATGAATGAAGAAAATAGTATTTTAGTGTTCAGTAAATATGTCAGGCAAAACTTAAAAACACTATTACAACAATTTGGCAAGAAAATTCAGTTATTAAAATATATTCACTAAAGTTCTTCCCTTCGTCTAAGAATCACGCTGCAATTACTTTACTACAGCACCTCTGGTTTTGAACTTTTATTAACCGTGAAAAAAAGCAAATTGGGATTATTGGCCAGAGTTTTTCATAGTTATTTCCACATCACCAACTCCTCATCAATCAAGAAATTGCCATTTTTTCCATAGAGTATATTGAAGTTCATATTGTCTAAATGTCAGTGAGAAAAAGACTTAATTCTCCTTGGCAAGACGATCATGTACTTTCACTCTTGCTCCATAATTTTCAGTGAGAAAAAAGACTTAATTCTCTTTGGCAAGATGATCATGTACTTTCACTCTTGCTCCATAATTTTCAGCCATTATGGCACTTTCATTCTGGAAATGTGTGCACACATGAAAGCAGCAGTAGAGACTGAAATGGCAGAGGCTTTCTTATAATCCAGAGAGATGAAAATCCCCAGTGTGCTGTGAGCAGTATCTGAATGAAACAAACTCCAGCAATTAATTCATGGGAATCATTTTCAAAGTTCCCTTGGATTGTCCTGATAGTTTCTACGTAAATAATTCAACTTTACATGTTAAGAACATTTCTAAGCATCTCTGTATTCAAAAGATGATTGTATTATCAGTAACATATTTCTTGCTTTATGAGTTTTTACAAATAACCCAAATATCCTTGTCATTTAACCAATATGTTATATGTCTGAGACTTTTATACTAATTCTAGAATTATAATGGAAATTATGTTTGTATTTTGTCATTGGGTTTCCTCGGGCTCACTGATTTTTTTTAAGTAAAGTGCAAGGATTTTTATGTATTTTGTATCCTGCATCTACTGTTTAAAAATTGAAGTATTCATGTATATATCCTTTTTATAATATATCACAGGAAACTTTATGCCATCCAATAATTTTCATAAAGATTTATTTGGCTAATTGCCTAATTAATATAAATCCTACTTTAAAAGTTTCACAGGCCTGTGCAAATCCATACTGATAACTTTATTAAAAATATAAGCCTGTACATGAATGTATGTATGTATATATAAATATACTTGCACATACTTAAAATGTAGAGCTTAATCTATTTTAGGAGCTAATCCATAATTTAATACATTTGGATGCATATGGAAAGTAGGAGAAGGTGTTTCTTCATGATATTTAGTGCAAGAGCACAATGTGTTGTGTTTGTTTAGCACCTGCTGTGCCGCCACATGCCAATCTACACTCTCTTCATCACCCTCACTTGTACAAACAGCAGAAAGAAGGGACATTGAGTAGGATGATTTTATTTGGAATGAATGTATCACTTTATGTTAAAGTACATAACGGCACTTTAGGTCACTTACAAACTCTGCTCATTTTCAAGGTCTAGTACATCTCTCAACTTTTTTTTATGCAGAATTCCCAAATACTGATAATCCCCACGGAAGTTTCCTTTCACAGAAGTGTAATGCTTTTAAGAATTAGTAAGTTCTCCAAACATGTCCTTCCTTAATTGACCTTCAGCATCTTTTTCGATTGTTTAGTGCTAAAATCTTGACTGTTTTGTATGGTTCCATATCCCCATATCTGTTCTTTTTACCTGATATTTTGAAGATAGTATTCAAGGATTTTTTTTTAGTATTTTATATGTATATGGAAAGGGACAATGACTGAGTGGAATATTTCCAGATAAGGCAATCTGACTGTAGAAAAACATGAAGATTTGAGAAACTTATCATATTTAATTGAAAAAGATTTGGAGGGTAATTTGATCACTGCACTGATATCATTCAAAATGTTTTTCATAGATAAGAGGGTAGATATATTCTGTGTTGCTTCAGAGAGTCATACATGAATAATTGAAATCAATATACAATTACATTTTTGAGGAAGGAGAGTGTAGCCTATTATCTAAGTACCAATTAGATCAGTGGAGAGCTTGGAAATTGAACAGAGAACAAATAAGAAAACATATCAGGAAGGCATAAGGACTAGAGGCATGAGAAAGGATTTTCATTAGTCAATTAATTAGTCAATTTGTTAACATTCCAGAAATCAAGAGTCAATAACACAAAGATGTATTACTTTTCTCCTCCCTCCAATTACCACTGTGCTGTTCTCAGCCAAGCTGAGTATCTTCCCTACAGGTCTCCTGACTGAATGAGACTTGGCAGCCCAGTGGAGAACAATGGGAACTCTACTGAGTTCTGTCATTAACAAAGCAAATGGTCCCTCAGTTGCTTCTCTTGTTCACTGTGTCTGAAAAACCAAGTTTACATGTTAACTCATATTTCTGGGATTTTTACAACTTATTTCTTAACTCCACAGGGAACATAATAATGAGTGTTCCTGAAAACATCTGTTTTAAGGTAAAACTCTAAATGGCTAATTTAGAAGAAATAAGGAAATATGCTAAATACAAAAACACAATGATAGAAAGGAAGGAAGAATCAATATTTGAGAGATATTCAGGAACATTTGAATTATGGCTGAATATTGGAGAAAGCTAAAGGAAGTTGTAAATTTTGTTCTTTCTCACGTATTCTTCAATACAGGCTATATTACAGAAGACAAATATTTGGTGAGATGATGAACCGAGTATGGAATATATTCGATTTTACATATCTGTGGGAAATTTGATTAGGAGATGGAACAAGTAACTGTGTATATAGACCATGATATGAATAGAAAGTTCTAGACTTTTAGTCAACAATAATTGGAGAGTGAGTATAGAGGAGATTGTCCATATGAATAACTGGTATGAAAGAGAGAATTCAGAATAATTAACTGGAGGAGAAGAGAAAACTACTGAGAATGTTTGCTTATAACACCAGACATTTAAACCTTTGGCAGAGGAAGAGAATCAGTCATGCAAGAATAGAAATAATGAGTAAAGAAAGCAACAAACAAGTAAATTGTCTAAGTATTACAATTTAGAGATATTTCAAGAAGGATAAAATGAAGAAAATTATTTAACAATTGAGAGATAGTAAATAAGATGAAATATGAAAAATGTTTCCCAGGATTTAGGAATAAAGATATCATTGATGCTTTGTTTGAACTATAATCCTGTGGAAAAGACGATTTATTAATGGGTATGGCTTTTAATCATTGTTCTATGCACATGTTTATTTTTATTTATATATTTTTAAAATTTTTATTTTAGGTTTGGGGGTACACGTGAAGATGTGTTACATAGATAAACATGTGTCACGGGAGTTTGTTGTACATAATATTACATCACCCAGGTATTAATCTCAGTACTCCATAATTATCTCTTCCACTTCTCTCCCTCTCCCCAACCTCCCTCCTCAAGTACACCTCAGCATCTGTGATTTTCTTCTTTGTCATTTAGCTCCCACTTATAAGTAAGAACATATGGTATTTGATTTTCTATTGCTGTGTTAATTTGTGATATGGGTTGGCTGTGTCCCCACTCAAATCTCATATTGAATTGTAACTCCCATAATCTCCACATGTCATGGAAGGAACCCGGTGGAAGGTATTTGAATTATGGGAGTGGCCCATGCTGTTCCTGTGATAGTGAATTAGTCCCAAGATATATGATGGTTTTATAAAGATGAGTTCCCTCGCCTGCCACCGTGGAGGATGTGCTGTTGCTCCTCCTTCACCTTTTAATATGATTGTGAGGCCTCCTCAGCCATGTGGAACTGTGAGTCCATTAAACCTCTTTTTCTTTATAAATTATCCAGTCTCATGTATTTCTTCATGTCAGTATGAAAATATACTAATACAGTTTGCTAAGGATAATAGCCTCCAACTCCATCCATGTTCCCACAAAAGACATGTCTTGTTCTTTTTTATGGTTGTGTAACATGCAAAATTATTTATTGTGTATCATAAATGCTTTACCTAACTTTTATTTAGAAACTACAGTTAATTTTTACATGTATAACTATTTGCAAGTAATGTTTTTAAAGACAGAATATTAATAAGAATGAGGAATACCTTTGCTATTTTTTAGCTCAATATTATAGTGTTTTAAATTTTCCACTATTAGAAATAATACTACAACGTGCATGTCTACATATAAATTCTTCTGTAGTTCCTATATCTTGACAATAATGTTCCAGGCAGGATTAGGAGTATAACCCAAATTTTGAATTAGCAATATAAATTATATAACACAACAAGGGCCCCAATGTATTTTGCTAAAATAATTTTCTAGTATCCAATACTTATTTATAGTTCTGTCAATGAATTAATGGCATTCTTATTAGCATTGATAAGTTTTTTAAACATTATATCTTAATAGTTTATAGAATATGAAAAGATATACAATAAAGACAAAATAGAATATTTGAAATAAAGGCAAAAATTAATCACAATAATGTGTTAATCTATAAAGATCAAAAAAACGGATATTTGGGAGGGGGATGGGAAATTAACAACTGCTAGTTTCATAATAACAAAATTACAACACAGTCAACATCCCAATTTTCAAATATACTACAGTGTATTAAATTAAAGTTCATTAATCCACAAAGTACAGGAAGCTAGAAAACAAAGAACAATTAAAGTTCATTAATCCATAAAATACAGAAAGCTAGAAAACAATATTTTCCATAAGATAAACAGATTCATGATCACTGAGAAGGAGAAAGTACTTCAAACTTGAATTGCTGAACGTTTTATTAAAAAGGTAAATCATGACAAGACTTTCAAAATTTCATACAACTTTTTTACTTAAAAACACTAAAGACTGAGAATCTTTCATTTTGTTTCAAAACTATGAATATGAGTACACCAATAGGAGAGTTCAAATGTTTACTTTAGAGAGGCAGTGAATGTAGAGGTTAGTAGCACAGATTCTGAAGTGGCACTCCCTCTCTTCACATCCAGCTCAGCTAACCTCTAGTTCTGTGACCTTAGACAAGTTATTGAAGCCACCTTTTCTTTTGTTTTCTCTTGCATAAATTGGAGAATATAATTGTATCTGTCTCTTCGAATTTTTATGAAGATTAAAACTTTAACATGTAAAAATGGTTCAGAATGATGCCTGACACATGTCATCTGTTATATATAGACTGCCATTATTATTACTATTATTACTGTCATAATTCTTATTACTACAAATAAATCTTAGTGAAAATAAAATTTTAAAATGTATTATAATAAAACAGAAGAATAATAAATTGATGAACTTAAATTCTCTTCTAAAGGTAAAGGGGAGGCATTGGATATTTTCAACAGAGATGTGACCATATAAACATTTGTCTGATTTTTACCAAAATGAATTTGACAATAGTAAACAAAATAGTTTAGCAATAAATCAGTTAAGAGTTAATGAAGAAATAGGTAGGGATAGCAAATACGGGAAAAAACAAGGCAAAGACTGCAATATCATTCTCAATCACTTTTCCTAGTATGTGCATTGAGCACAAACTACACAGCAGATACTCTACATGCAAAGAGTTATCATCTCAGACTCTGTTCTTTTAGAAAAAATAAACATCTAAATGTCCATTGCGACATCAGATCACAGGCTACAAAACAGATGAAACCAATACACCTGCTGTTTAAAATGTTAAAGCTCAAATACTTTAATATTTTATAAACTGTGTTGTTTCCAAGACGTTATACATGAAAACATCATTCACCAATTCTATGCGTATCTGTATAGCAGCACTTAGCAATCACATTGATGCCCTTGGGATAGTCTCCCTTCTTTATCTCTTAAAATTGATTCTCTCTTCATGACATTTGCACCTTTTTTGTTATAGGATATGGATTTTAAAGGAGTCTTCAGTCTTCCTCAAACTTGACACCCGGGGGATATATCTTAATTAAAATGAAAATTTTTCTTTTAGCACTTTAGATTTTATGAAAAAGTTGAGCACAGTAAGACCATAATG
The DNA here is from genome assembly GCF_000951035.1 of Colobus angolensis palliatus. Taxonomy (NCBI): domain Eukaryota; kingdom Metazoa; phylum Chordata; class Mammalia; order Primates; family Cercopithecidae; genus Colobus; species Colobus angolensis. The sequence goes on from NW_012121043.1 coordinate 1,322,605, forward strand.
AAATGCAAATTTCTTTAACGTTAGCTCCTGAGTGTGGAAAAAAAAAAATGTTTATAGCAGTAACCTTCATATGGCCGTCAATATCTACACAGAAGCTAAATAATCTTTGGTCTGCCCTTGTAGTTCTTGTCTTTATTATTTCACAGTGAATATGCAGAATATAAAAGCTATTTTGCAAGAGAGAAAACTAAAACATATATAGCTTCTCTTTTCCGGTAGACTTCACATTGTTAAAAACCAAAATGACCTACTAATTAAGTCAAATATAAAATTAACCTAGTAAAAATATTATTTAGCCCAATTATCACAGGTAAACAAAAAAGCAAGCTGATTTATTATTACATTTTGATTTAATTACTACTGTTATTAAAGTGGCTGCTTTAAGTAAATATAAGTTAATGTAATTAAAGAATTAATATAATCCTATGAAAATTAATCTATTTGTTAAAATAAAAGAAAAATAATGTGGTAACTGAACCTAAGACTACTCTAAAAAGTGAAGTATATTAAAAATATTAATGTGGTGGTAAGTTTCTTTGATATTCTTCTTGCCTCATATACTCCACATAGAGCTGAAGCATGCAGTTATCTAGAAATGTCAAATAACACAGAGAAAAAAAAAATCCCCAACAAAAATGGCAAAGGGGGGCAGTTTAGCAATAAAAAAAAGAAAAACAAATCTGTTAGATGATAAACAATCTACTCCAACAGTACACCATAAATATCAGTTGCACCACCACCTCCCAGGCCAGGAAAGTGAAACGGGTAGCTGAGACCTCCACCCTCATGATGGTATAATGAGTTATCTTACAGATCCACCAGAATGTGTCAGAGAAGGCTTGTAGAATATTCTGGTTTTTACTATCACATAGAGCTAACTAGGAGACCCTCAATGTGGAGATTCCATGACAAGACAAAATTTCTACACTTGCCAAGCAGCAATCAGGAGCCCCACCACCTTGTGTGTCAATTAGAGGCCAAGCAGTGAGCCTGGACTTTTATGGCCAGTTGGACATGTCAAGATGGTGATCCTCTTTGCTCTTCTAAAGTGGCATTGAAAATAGCTAGCTAAAACAGAAGGGTTAGTTAAGATTCAGTCTTATAGCATAATGCCTAAAATCGGGTTTTAAAAAATCTTCTAAAAGTAACATTATTTAAGCTGATGAATCATAGTTATATACATTTATGGGATAAAATGTGATCTTTTGATGCATGTATACAATGTGGACTGATTAAATCAAGTTAATTAGTATATCCAACCAGGTCTTGATATAAAATGGTCATGTCAAAAACTAGGAAAATCTCAAACTGAATGCAAAAAGACAATAGATGGCATAATTGATATGGGGGAAATGCTAGAATAATCTGGCAATAATTTTAAAGCAGTCATGATTAAAAAATGCTTCCATAATTATAAATTTTTGCAACAAATGTGAAAACAGAAAGCCACAGCAGAGAAATAAAAGATATAAAAAAGAACCAAATGGATATTTAAGAACTGAAAAATATAATAATCAATATAAAAATTTCAGTGGATGGAAAGAGGAAAAATTGATAAACTGAAGAATAGAAAAATAAAAATTAACCAATGCAAATACTAGAGAAAAAATTAGATTAAAAAATAGAGACTTAGGAACTTGTAAGAGGATAACAAAAGATCTAACATTCCTGCCAGTGGAATTACAGAAGGAGGAAAAGATGATAGAGCTGAAGAAGTACCTGAAGAAATTAGGGCTGAAAATGTTCCAGTTTTGTCCAGAGATACAAAGCTACAGATTTATCATGAATGAAGCAGTGTGTTACTCTTTTTTTTTTTTTTTTTTTTTGAGAAGGAGTCTGGCTCTGTCGCCCGGAGTGGAGTGAGTGGCTCACTGCAAGCTCCGCCCCCCGGGTTCCCGCCATTCTCCTGCCTCAGCCTCCCGAGGAGCTGGGACCACAGGCGCCGCCACTACGCCCGGCTAATTTTTTGTATTTTTAGTAGAGACGGGGTTTCACTGTGTTAGCCAGGATGGCCTCCATCTCCTGACATTGTGATCTTTCCACCTCGTCCTCCCAAAGTGCTGGGAGTACAGGCGTGAGCCACTGCGCCAGGCCAAGCAGTGTGTTACTCTTAGTGAATGAAACTGATGCTTACTTGGGATATAGACTTGCATTTCCTGCATGTAATGCTTCTGGAAAAAAAAAATATATATATATATATATATATATATATATATACAATCAATTGGTTTACAGAATGCTTGTCTACCATTATGGTATGCCAAACTGCATTGCTTCTGATCAAGACATTTACTGCACAGCAAATAAAGTCTTGTAATGAGCCCATTCTCGTAAAATTCACTTGTCTTATCATGTGTTCCTGTATTTTGAGGTAGCTGACTTTATAGGGGAGGAAAACAGCTTTTTGAAGACTCAGTTACAATGCCAGCTAGGTTAGAATACCTTGTAGGGCTGGGACAAGGCTCTCTAGGAGACTTTATGGTCTTTGAAACAGCATCCAAAATATAGCGCTACTTTTCCAATACACAGGATTCACGGGTCCAGGAGTCAAGGAGTAAAAATAGAAGTGGAACAAGTCACTATTGCCCCTGTTGACCTACTAGCAAAATATTTGCTTTCTATCCCCATGACCTTATTCTCTGCTGCCTAGAGGGCTTAGTTCCAAAGGAAGGAGTGGTTCTAGCAGAAGATACACCGTAATTTAATTGAACTAGATGTTAAGACTGCTACCTGGCAATTTTGGGCTCCTCATGCCTCTGAATCCACAGGCAAAACAGGGAGTAACTGTGGTGGCTGCCTGGATTAATTCTGACTGTCAAGGTAAATTAGACTACTATCTTTAAAATGGAAGATAAGAAAAAAATATGTATAGAAATCCTTTAGGGTGCCTCTTAGTATCACTATTACCTGTGTTTAAAGTCAATAGGAAACTGCAATAACCCTACTCAGGCAGAACACTTACGGCCCAGAGCCTTCAAGAATGAATATTTGAGTCCCTCTTTTAGGTAAGAATTACAAATTTGTATTCCAGTTTTTAAGTATTATTTACATTATAGAATTTACATTACAGAATATCAAAGAAAAAAGTGACGATCATTCATGGATTTACATTCCTATCTAGGGAAAAGATTAATGTGTTTTTACACAGAATACTATATTATGTTAAGTAGAAGTGTGATCCTGCCATTGTTTTTATTTGAAGATTAGGTATTAAGGAGTTCTATATGGGTTTCAAGCTACAAAGGCATGGACTTATAATAGTTAATTTTATACGTCAGCATAACTGGGACACAGTACCTTGATATTTGGTCAAATAACACTCTACCAAAGATCTTTGTGAAGGTATTTTTAGATGAGATTTAATCATTAAGCCTTGAGTAAAAAAGATGATCCTTCATAATGTAGATGGACTTCATTCAATCAGTTGAAGTTCTTAAGAAAAAAAAAGACCAAAGTTCCTGGAGGTAAAGAGATTTCTGCCTCCAGGTTGTAGTCAGACTTGAGCTACAACAGCTCCCCAGGACTCTAGCCTACTGGACATCCTCCTGGTTATATTTCTCTGGAGAACTTTGACACATCACCTAAGTAAACTTACACAAAATTTGTCCTTTTGCGATTGCCATATTTCATGTAGCAGAATGTCTTGCAGGTTTATGTGCATTGTCACGTGTGTTAGAATTTTCTTCACATTTTACGGCTGAATCTTGTATTCCATTGTTTGTTGTCTTAGTCCATTTTACATTGCAGTAACAGAATACCGTAGACTGGATTATGCATGAAGAAAATAAATTTGTTTCTCAGAGTCCTAGAGGTTGGGATGTCCAATATCGAAGTGCCAGCTTCTGGTGAGGACCACCATGGCAGAAGTTGGAAGGGCAAGAGAGTACAAAAGGGTAAACAGGAAAGTGGCCACATTCACTCCTGAACTCACTCCTGAAGTAACACCATTACTTCATTCATGAGTGCAGAACTCTCAGGACCTAATTACTTTCAAATTCTCCACCCCTCAACACTGTTGCATTGGGGAATGAGCTGACAACAAATGAACTTTGGGTGACACGTTCAAGCCAGAGCATATGTAAATAACACATTGATTTTATTCATTCATCCATTTTAAAGAATACTTTGTTGCTTGCACCTTTTGGCTCTTATGAATAATCTTGCAAAAAATAACAGTGTACAAATACCTATTATTGTCTGGTTTCCATCCCTTTGAGTATCTACCCAAATGTGGAATTTCTGGTTCAAACAGTAATTCTAGTGTGAACTTTTCAGGAATTGTCATCCTGTTTTCCATAGCAGCTATAATATTTTATTTTCCTACTGGTAGTATGCAAGAGTTTAAACTTCTCCACATCTTTGTAAATACTTGTGATTATTTATTTTTTAAAAAATAATGGTGATTGTAATGATATAAAATATTATCTTTTGGGAGCTCTTTTTGTATTTCCTCAGTGATCAGCAATATTAGTCACTCTTTTGTGTGCTTATTAGTCATTTATATGCCTTCTTTGGAGAAACATCTATTCAAAGGCTTTATCTAGTTAATGTGATAGACATATATTTTTAAGTTGTAGGAATTTTTTTTTTTCATTTTCTGGATATCAATTAATCATCAGCTGTAAAATTGATAAATATTTTCAGTCCATAGGTTACTTTTTCACTCTGTTCAGAGTGTATTCTATATACAAATATTTTTAATTTTGCCTGGGCTTATGATTTCATATCCAAGAAATCATTGTGAGATCCAATGTCATGAGGTTTCCTCAGTTTTCTGTTAAGAATTTTATAATATTAGTGCACACATTTAGTTATTTAATCAATTTTGAGTTAATTTCTGTATATGTCATAAGGTAAGATTCCAACTTTATTATTTTAAATATGGATATACAATTTCCCCTAAATCATTTGTTTAAAAGACTGTATTTTTTTTTCCATTGAATAACGCTGGCATGTAGAACACATATGTGAACCATTATTTCTGGAATCTCTATTTTATTTCATTTATATATATATATATATATATATATATATATATATGTCTTTATGTCAGTACTACAAGTTCTTATAATTATTGCTGAATCCATGTAGTAAGTTTTAAAATTAAATGTGCAACATCCAACTTTTTATTTTTCAATATAGTTTTGGTTATTACATGTCCTTTGAGATTCCGTGTAAACTTTGGAATAAATTTTTTCATATTTTCAACAAAACATCATTGGACTTTTGACAGTGATTGTATTCAATCTGTAGATTGCTTTAAGTAGTATTAATACCTTAAAAATACTAAGGCATCCAATTTATGAACATGGGATGCCTTTACATTTATTTTTATCTTTAACTTTTCTTAACAGTGTTTTATCTTTTACCCGTGATATAGTTTGGCTCTGTATCCCCACCTAAACCTCACCCTGAATTTTACTTTCATTATTCCCACATGTTGTGGGAGGGACCTGGTGGGAGATAATGAAATGTGGAGGCAATTTTTTCCATACTGTTCTCATAGGAATGAATAATTCTCATTCATAATTCTCATGGTTTTATTAGGAGTTTCTGCTTTTGCATCTTCCTCATTTTCTCTCGCTGCTGCCATGTAAGACATGCCTTTGCCTCCTCTCATGATTCTGAGGCCTCCCCAGCCATGTAGAACTGTAAGTCAATTAAACCTCTTTTCTTTCCCAGTCTCAGCTATGTCTTTATCAGCAGCGTGAAAACAGACTAACACAGTAAATTGATACCAGTAGAGTGGGGCATTGCTGCAAAGATACCCAAAATGTAGAAGCAACTTTGGGACTGGGTAACAGGCAGAGGTTGGAACAGTTAGGAGGCCTCAGAGGAAGGCAGAAACATCTCGGAAAGTTTGAAACTTCCTAGAAATTTGTTGAATGGCTTTGACCAAACACCTGGTAGTGATACGGACTATAAGGTCCAGGCTGAGGTGGTCTCAGATGGAGATGATGTACTTGTTGAGAACTAGAGAAAAGATGACTCTTGTTATGTTTTAGCAAAGAGGCTAGAGGCGTTTTACTCCTGCCCTAGAGATTTGTGGGACTTTGAACTTGAGAGAGATGATTTAGGGTATCTGGTGAAAGAAATTTCTAAGCAGCAAAGCATTCAAGCTGTGACATATGTGCTTTTAAAGGCATTCAGTTTTATAAGGGAAACAGAGCATAAAAGTTCAGGAAATTTGCAGCTTGACAATGCGATAGAAAAGAAAAACCCATTTTCTAAGGAGAAATTCAAGCTGGCTGCAGACGTTTGCATAAGTAACAAAGAGCCAAATGTTAATCCCCAAGACAATGGAAAAAATATCTCCAGGGCATTTCAGAGGCCTTCATGGCAGCCCCTCCCATCACAGGCCTGGATGCCTGGAAGAAAATGGTTTCATGGTCCAGGTCCAGGGTCCTCGTGCTGTGTGCAGCCTAGGATCTTAGTGCTCTGCATTCCAGCCACTCCAGGCATGCTTGAAAAGGGCCAATGTAGAGCTTGGGCCGTGGCTTTAGAGTGTGCAAGCCCCTTGGCAGCTTCCATATGGTGCTGAGCCTGCGAGTGCACAGAAGAATTAAGGTTTGGGAACTTCTGCCTAGATTTCAGAAGATGTATAGAAACACCTGGATGCCCAGGCAGAAGTTTGCTGCAGGGGCAGGGCGCTCATGGAAAACCTTTACTAGCACAGTGCAGAAGCAAAATGTGGGGTCAGAGCCCCAAAACAGAGTCCCTACTTGGGCACCACCTAGTGGAGCTGTGAGAAGAGGGCCACCGTTCTCCAGACCCCGGAATAATAGACCAAATGACAGCTTACACCATTCACCTGGAAAAGCCAGACAATGCCAGCCTGTGCAAGCAGCTGGGAGGGAGGCTGTATCCTGCAAAGCCACAGGGGCAGAGCTCTCAGAGATCATGGGAAGCAATCTTTTGCATCAGCATGACCTGGATGTGAGACCTGGAGTCAAAGCAGATATTTTTAGAGCTTTAAAATGTGACTACCCTGTTGATTTTGGACTGGAATGGGGCCTTTGTTTTGGCCAAATTCTTCCTTTTGGAATGGCTGTATTTACCGAAAACCTGCAACCCCATTGTATCTAGGAAGTAACTAGCTTGCCTTTGATTTTACAGGCACACAGGCAGAAGGGGCTTGCCTTGTCTCGGGTAAGACTTTGGACTGTGCGCTTTGGGTTAATGCAGAAATTAGATAAGATCTTGGGGAACTGTTGAGAAGGCGTGATTGGTCTTAAAATGTGAGGATATGAGATTTGGAGGGACCAAGGGCAGAATGATACGGTTTGGCTCTGTGTTGCCAGCCAAATGTCATCTTGAATTGTATTCCCATAATTCCCACGTATTGCGGGAGGGATTTGGTGGGAAGTAAATTAAATCATGGGGACAATTTCCTCAATATTGTTCTTGTGGTAGTGAATAAGTCTCACGAGATCTGATGGTTTTATCAGAGGTTTCTGCTTTTGCATCTTCCTCATTTTCTCTTGCCACTACCATGTAAGAAGTGCCTTTCGCCTCCTGACATGATTCTGAGGTCTTCCCAGCCATGTAAAACTCTAAGTCCAATTAAACCTTATTTTCCTTCCCAGTCTTTGGTTTGTCTTTATTAGCAGTATTAAAATGATCTAATACAACCCTCTTGGTTAAATTTATTCCAAAGCATTTTGTTCTTTTTGATGCTATTGTACATGAAATTGTTCTTAATATTTTTCAAATTGTTCATTCTTAGTGTATAAAAGCACAATTGATTTTTTGTCTTATATCTTGCAATTTTGCTCAATGTCCTTATTTGTCGTAATAGTCTTGTCTTCATGGAAACATTATGGTTCTCTACATATAATGTTATGCCATCTGAGTTCAGAGATAATGTTAATTATCTCTTTTCAATTTTGATCTTTTTTATATTTTTTTCTATCTTAATTGCTCGTCTAGGGAATTATAGTACTATGATGAATGCAAGTGGCAAAAGTACTCATTTTTTATTTTGTTCCTAATCTTTTAGAAAAATATTTCCGTTTTTGGTATTGACTATAATTAGTTAGCTGAAGGATTTTCATATATAACCTTTATAATATTGATGTAGTTTTTGTATGCTTAGTTTTGTATGCTGCTTCTATTCAAAAGTGTTGAATTTTGTAAAAGCCTTTTTTTCTGCATTTAATGGAGGTTATGTGGGTTTTTTTCTCCATTCTGTTAACATGCTATTTAAGTTTATTTTACTATGTTGAACCATCTTTGCATTCCATAATATAAATGCAACTTAAGTTATTGTTTATAATATCTTTAATCTGATGAATTTATGTTGAATATTGTTTCCTAGTATTTTAATAAGCATTTTTATTAATATTCATAAGGTATATTGGTCAGTACTTTTTTTTGTACTATCTTTGACTGGCTTTGGTATCAAGGTAATACTGAACTCATAAAATAATTTGAAGTATTTTTTTTTTCATGTAAGTCTTTTCAAGCTTCTGTGACAAAATACCAGTTTGTGTGGTTTAAAGAAAAAATATTTATTTTTCACAGTTCTAAGGCTGAGAGGCCCAAGAAAAGCTGCTGCTCAGGTGCCTCTTCCTAACTTGTAGATGACCACCTCCTTGCTGTGTTCTCATGTGGTACAGGGAGAGTGTTTTCTCTGTTTTTTCTCTTATAAAGCATTAATCCCACCACTAGGGACCCACTCTCATGACCTCATCTAACCCTAATTGGCCTCCAAAGACCACATCTCCAAATACAGGTACATTATGGTCTAGGCGGTTAGCATATACATTTTTGAGGAAACAATTCAGTCCATAATACCTCATTTTCAATTTTTCGAAGTTTGAGAAATATTAGGGTTAATTATCTTTTAAATGTTTTGTCAAATTTACCAGCAAAGTTATCTGTTTCTGAGATTTCCCTTGTTTGGAGGTTTTTGATTACTGATAGTGTTATTGATCTATTCATATTTTCCATTTCTTCAAAATTCAATTTTGATGGGTTATGTTTTTCTAGGAATGTGTTCATTATTTCTAGATTACTCAAAATATTAGAATACAATTGTTTGTATTACACATTTATAATTTTACAAACACAGATTTAAAATTATTTCTATGATTGCCTTTAAAATTTGATAGAATAAAAAATTTAATTAAAACCAAAGAATTTTATATTTTTATATGACTTTAAGTTACTGTCTAATGTCCTTTTCATTTTAATTCTCAGTTGACTTTCTTTCTTTCAGCACTTTAGATATATACTTCTATTCTCTTGGCCTGCAAGCTTACCACAGAGGAATCTTCTGCTAGTCTACTTGAGGATGCCTTGTACATAAAAAGTCATTTTTTTATTGCTGCTTTTACAATTCCCTCCTTATTTTTCAGTAGTTTGATTATAATGTATCTCATTATGAGTAACTTTGAATTTTATTGTACTAGTGCTTTTGGAGTTTCCTGAATTTGTATATCCATGACTTTTTTTTGTTCAAATTTGGAAAGTTTTCAGTCATTACTTTTTTCCAATAAGTTCTTTGTCTCTTGCTCTCTCTGTCTTTACTTGCCTATTAAAGTCTACTGTTAGACCCCAGCTTTTATTTGGTTTAGCTCTTGAATTTCTGTTTATTTCTTTATTTGCAATTCTTAGCTGTTTGCTGATATTTTAATTATGTTCATATGTTATTTTCCTGACTTCCTTTATCTCTTTGAGCATATTTAGTACAGTTAATTTAAAGTCTTTGTCTAGCAAATACAATATCTGTGTTTCTTCTGTGGTGGTTTCTGAATATTAATGTTACTTTAAATGGGCCGTGTTTTCATATTTTTTTGCATACTTTGTGATTGTTTGTTAGAAACTTGGCATTTGTCAAAACAACCACTGATTCCAGTCTTTATAGAATTGCTATGTGCAAGGAAATACATTTACTTTTGGCACATAGTTTTGAGGTTTCCTCAGACTTATATGGAAAATGCATCTTCCATGAGTGTGCTTGCATTATTTTTTTAATTACCCTGTACATGTAGCTGCTTTCTAAATGCTGATTTCACAATGAATCACATAGCTGCTTCTCCTAATTGACTTCACTTTTCTATTGTATTCCACAAACAGTATTCTCTTGCCCCAGTCTTATGTGAGTCTGTAACTCCCTTGATATTTTTGGGAGAAATCTGCTTCCTGTAGACTTCTGTAGCTTGAGATCTAAACTGTGATAGTTTTGGCTATTTGAACTGTAAATTACACAAAGCAGAAACTCTCAGGTAGATCTTAGACATGTTAAAGTGCTACACATTAGGTTCAGTTTTGGTAAGCAGAAGGGAATTGGGTTGCTGCTTTCCCCAAAATAGGTCATGCAGAAAATGTTTCTGTCATTTTTAATGTGCCTTTAACTTGATTGGGCACTTGGCTTCTTGCTATAGATATTTTATAGATTTTTAGAGCCATTGTAAGGTTATTTAAAATAATCTCTGCTTATTTAATGTTTTCATGGATAACAGAGACTTGAAGCTAACTAATCTACTATCCTGCTGATGTCGTGATGTCATTACTAAGTCTGTTTTTGTTTTGTTTTGTTTTTTGTATTTTGTTTTTTTGAGATGGAACCTCTCTCTGTCACCAGGCTGGAATGCAGTGGCACGATATTGACTCACTGCAACCTCTGTCTCCTGGGTTCAAGTGATTCTCCTGCCTCAGCTTCCCAAGTAGCTGGCACTTCAGGCATGCACCACCATGCTCAGCTAATTTTTGTGTTTTTAGAAGAGATGGGGTTTTACCATGTTGGCCAGAATGGTCTCAATCTCTTGACCCCATGATCCACCCGGACCAGCCTTCCAAAGTACTGGGATTACAGGCGTGAGCTACTGCACCGGCCTGTTAATATTTTTAATTTTTTTAATGTGCTAGAAATAAAACCATGGTTGTTAAAATTAAAAATCAAACACAATTCACAATTGCACATAAAGAGAAATCCTATTGTCTTTGCCTAAGTGCTGGGATTAGAGATGTGAGTCACTGTGCCTAGCCTGCATTATTTCTTATAACTGCATATTAATTTACAATTATTTCTAATAAGAACTTTACTATTTTTAAAAACTGCTTGTTTATGTAGCTGTACAAGATGGAATATCATCTATTAAAATTATAAAAGTATATTTTTAAACATAAAATAAGATCAGTGGGGTATCCTTAACGTCTTTGTTTTATATAAGAAAATAAAAAATATGGCCGGGCATGGTGGCTCAAGCCTGTAATCCTAGCACTTTGGGAGGCCGAGACGGGCGGATCATGAGGTCAGGAGATCGAGACCATCCTGGCTAACACAATGAAACCCCGTCTCTACTAAAAAATACAAAAAACTAGACAGGTGTGGTGGCGGTGACTGTAGTCCCAGCTACTCGGGAGGCTGAGGCAGGAGAACGGCGGGAACCCAGGAGGCGGAGCTTGCAGTGAGCTGAGATCCGGCCACTGCACTCCAGCCTGGGCCACAGAGCGAGACTCTGTCTCAAAAGAAAAAAAAAGAAAAGAAAAGAAAAAATATAATGCCATATGGTCAAAGAAATGTAATAACTTTGTTGTGGGAATGACCCATAACAGAGAACAAAATAGTAGAATTTCAAATTAATGACAAAAGCTATTTCTTCATTTGATGACTGCAATATAAATGAGTACAACATGTTGTTAGATAATATTAAGAATATCTTGAAATAAGAAATAGTGAAAGCTGAAATAAAAACAAATTGAATAAATTTGAATTTTATGTTTTATTCAAAATTCTAACAGTAATTATGTGACATATGATTTGATGTTCAGACCATAAAAGTTAGCTGGAATTTTTTAAATTTAAAACATATTGTCATCTCTATAAATCAATAATATAATTAGCTTGAAACCACTACTTTAAAATACATGCACATTTCATAGAAGATAACATATAAGAAAGACAGTATTTGTGTTCAAGTAGTAGAACTTCAGATGAGGTCTTTCTAATTCTCTACTTCGTAAATTTTCTTCAGCACAATCCTGTTATCACAGGAATAACTAGGGCCGGGCGCGGTGACTCATGCCTGTAATCCCAGCACTTTGGAGGCCCAGGCGGGCAGATCACCTGAGGTCGGGAGTTCAAGAACGGCTTGACCAAGATGGAGAAACCATGTCCCTACTAAAAATACAAAATTAGCCGGGCGTGGTGACAATCGCCTGTAATCCCAGCTACTAGGGAGGCCGAGGCAGGAGAATGGCTTGAGCCCGATAGGCGGAGGTTGCAGTGAGCCGAGATCGCCCCAGTTGCACTCCAGCCTGGGAAACAAGAGCGAAACGCCGTCTCAAAAAAAAAAAAAAGAAAGAAAGACAAAGAAAAAAAAATAACTTTAGGCATCCTACCAGAGAAAGTTAAATCCTGCTTAATGTAGACAGAGGGGCAGAAGGTGAAAATGGGGAGCTTATTTTGCAGTCAGCCTCGATATCTCAGGGGCACCTGAAAATATTGCCAAGGGGGAATTCTAAGGCAAACTAAAAAAGAATGTGCAATAATACACTGTGGCACAAACCTTTGAAGTCACTGACAACACATATCTTTGAATTACCCTGCAGATATTTCAGCTCATAATATGGAAAAAGTATCGTGCTAAATCGGCCTGGTCCAGAAACGGTGTTGGTTAAGGCTACAGATTGGACCTACTGAAGATTGGGGAGCCAAGAAATTTATTGCTCAGAACTGACTGGGTCTATAATTTGTTGTTTGCACTTGAAAATAGGCAAGTATGTTGTCAGTTTCCAAAACAGTGAAGAGAGACACAGGATTGTACAAAAATCCCTCAGAGGAGAATGAAGACTTCTTAATGAGCACAACAAACATCTTAATAGACAGGAGGAGATCCTCTTTCTGCTCCGAGATTATCATAAGTACCGGCCAAATTTGTGAAGACTTGAAAGTCAGGGAAAATAGTGCCTCCTGGCAATAAATCTTGTATTTTTTCCCAGACCTTGTCTGATTGTTTTCTTAGCTCTGTAGACATCTTTCCAATAAATAAGTTAAATAATTGGGAAAACTGTGCAAATGGAAATCAAAATGTGTGAAGTATTCGTCTCCCTCAGCTGGGCTTGTAGTCTATCTGGTGACTCAGAAACACCAGAATTATCATACTTTCAAACAGATATGAAAAATTAAAAATGCCAAATGAGTTCTGACTTCAGAATGCTCAATTCTAGCTGCCAAAGATATTCTACAGGAAAAGATGTGAATTCATCTTCTCCCAAATGGTTTAAGAGGAATTGTATAGATGGGAGAGACAGAAATTTGCATGAAGAAATTCATAGGGTTGAAAAATGTAAGATATGTCAGCGAGAAGTAGATCAGTGTAAATGGAATGAAAGGCTCATGCTTTTTCTATTATACCATTGATATCAGGTCCTTTAGTTGACTAACAATTGATGACTCCTATGCATGTCACTTAAGTGTGAATGAAAATAAAAGGCTTGTATATGGTCAAATAGGATTATATTTTCTTAGTATAGGATCAAGGTCCCCTTCACAAAATTTCTAAAATATCTGTTTAACTAAATATCTAGATAAATAGTTGTTTAACAGTCTGATTTTATTTTACAGGAAAAAAATGTGCTTTTCTAGAGCTACAAAATTTTACATTGGTACAAATATGCTAGTATCCTTTAATTAACTTGCTTTTCCAATATACTTAATACTGAAATTGGCATTTGTTAATTAGGAAATATTGATAAATATTTTATTTGTTGATAGAAGAATATATATATATATACACACACACACAATATTTAGTCCATTTATGGAAGTAAACCATTATGTCACAAAAATCAACTTATCTTAAACGACAAACATATTTATTGTTAGGATGTAGGAGAATTGCAGAACTGAAGAACAAATGCTACTAGAAAGACTGGTAACACTCCAAAGACAGACTGAATATAAACCAGAGGGTGGAAAAGAAACATGGACAGCAAGCCGTAGCCGTTGCCGAGATGGATTTAAGCCCTCATAAAATGTTGGCTCTCCCCAGGCAATCTTGAAATCTTATTGACCATAAAAGACACAGTTACTTTCTATCATTGTCATCTCTATCCATTAACTATGTAAGGTGAACAACAGACACACGCTAGCCTGATATACATATGCACAATAAAATCTAGTTTTAAAAAATATTTATTTGGTTAAATTACCAAGAAGACATCTCAGGAAGGAAATATAAATATTTTTTCTGTGGGATGTGTTTTCTGATGCAGATGAACTTCTTCCTCCTATTCAAACTTTTATAACACTCTCCCTTTTTTGTATTAAACTCATACTTCATTGCATACCATGTTTTTTTGTTTTTGTTTTTGTTTTGCCCTTAAATAGGTACAACTTGCTATTGTTCTGCCTAAATGCAATTCCTTTTACCCCTATTATGGCTGCCCACTTCTCAACGTTTAGGATTCTCTGCACATCCCTTCATCACATTGTTATATAAAACTTCTCGTTTGTTTTCTGATTAGCTTTTATCACAATACCAATATATTTTGTGTGTGTTTACTGTCTTGCTGATTGACTTCTGATAATGTCATGAGTGTTGAAGTGTCGGTAGGCCCAGACCAACATGGCACCTGGCTTACAGTATGTGACACTCTTTTATAGTCAATTACATTGCAAAATTGCTTAGGAGAGAGCCAAGACTTTATATTGCTGATAAAGCCACTATAGTAACTATCACAGTGCTGAATATCTAATTGGTATTTAACATTATTGACCAATTGACCAAGTTGCATCTGTTAATTGCATACATGTCATTAAATACCTGTAGACTAAATGAGTGAATGATGCTTCACCCTTTAGAAATTATGGGACTACCCAGCACTTTGGGAGGTTGAGGCAGATGGATCACCTGAGGTCAGGAGTTCGAGACCAGCCTGACCAATATGGTGAAACCCTATCTCTACAAAAAATACAAGAATTAGGTGGGAGTGTTGTCGGATGCCTGTAATCCCAGCTACTCATGAGGCTGAGGCAGGAGAATCACTTGAGCCCAGGAGGCAGAGGTTGTAGTGAGCTGAGATCACACCTTTGCACTCCAGCTTGGGTGACAAGAGCAAAGCTCCATCTCAAAAAAAAAAAGAAAAGAAAAGAAATTATGAGACTTGATCACTAGCCTGAAACTTAAATATAATTTGTAAATACTGATTTGCAGAAAGAAATAAGAATAATAATAAATTTTCTTGTGCTTTATAGTAGGTGAGAGTGCTTCTCATTTCTCAAAGAATATACTATTTCTAGATGTGCAAATTCATATTTTGTGTAAGGTTAAACAGTATAAAATACAGTTCGTGCTAAAACTGAAAATAAATTTGGACATGACTATTTTCCCCAAATCAAGGCAGAAACATTTAAATCCATTTGAATCAATTCTTTGAAATATTACAGCTGTAGCAAATGTCAATACAGAGTGGCAGAGGCAGCTGCTGGATGATCTCAAGGGCCAAACATTCAATGTGTTCTGTTGTTCAAGATGTGAAAATTCTTTGGCCACAGTACGTAAGGACTTGAGGCTTTCATTCACTGTGTGGGGAGAGTGGAGAGCGTGGAAGAACTCCATATCAAATTTTTAACTACTAACCCAAATGAAGGTGAAAACGTCTCCAGTAATGTTGACAGCTTAGGGTAAAGATTATAACAAAAGCAGTGACTAAAGTAGAAACGCTTATGGACTGTGTGGGTTGGCAGAAGACTTTTACAAGATGAACTATTTATAATAAAACATTAGAGGTAATGAAAAAAGGTCTGGTTCTTAATTACTCATCATTGATAAAAATGATTAAAGAACACAACAAATTAGCTACTAAGAATTGTTTGCAGAGGGAAAGGTAATAAGGTAAGTATTCTGTGCTATCGGTTGGGTATTCAAAATGAGAATAGAGAAGAGTTTGGTATACAATTTTACAATCTAATGGGTGAAATTCACACTTTTGCCCATCTTGTTACTTTATTTAACCTTGGGAAATTAGAGCTATAGCAATAAAAAGTTTGAGAAAAGTTCAACTATCATTTCTTATTCTGGCAAATTAAATGGATGAAAGCAAATTGCTCTTATTTGGAAATTTAATTTATGTCATACGTATGTATCAATACTTCTGCAAACAAACCACATCACAACCCAATGGATTCAAACAATAATTTATTATCTTTTTTTCTTCTATGGGTTGACTGGATTCAACTATATGGTTCTCCCTTGGGTTATGTCAAGCGGTTGTGGTAAGATACTATAGTCATTTGAAGTTTTCTCTTCAGGGGATGTTGAAGAAGGCTTATTCATGTGGTGGCAGTTGATGCTCATTATCGCCTGGTAGCTGTTATGTTCCTGACAACCAGAGGATGATAATGGGATCATTCTATGGGATTATTTCGGCTTCCTACACTGTGGTGGCTGAATTCTCAAAAACAGTGTCACCAAGAAAGGATTCCAAGGACCCTTTTAAGAACTGGACCCAATGCATATACACAGTCACCTGCTAAACTTTTGTTGGGTAAAGCAGTAATGAAATTTGTATGATTATAAAGTGAAGTGGCAGAAATCCTGCTTTTCAACTGGAAAAACATCAAAGAATCTATAGTCACTTTAAATTTTCCTTTAGAAATGGGATTTAATAGTGATGCTTAGAAACCGTTATATTTAAATAAGGATCGGAAAACAAAAATCTTACATGCTTTGAAAGACTTAACTCTTTGGCCACAAGAAAATTACTTATCAGTGTCAATGTATTGTATGAATATGTATTCATGTATTCATTTTCAAAGCTTCATGTGTGATGGAATAGTTTCATTGCATTGTTGTGCCAAGAATATTGCACCATTGCTAAAATTTATGGTCACATACAAGGAAGAAAAATCAATTTATATTGATTTGGGAATACTGTAAACAGAAACATAGTATCAAAATCCATCCTGACTTGAAATTTGAAATTATATTGTCAGAGACATAGACATGTTTTTTTGTTTTTGTTTTTGTTTTTTGTTTTTTTTCCGATTGTTTATAACAAAAGACTTCAGAATGAGAAGATATTTTCTGTACACCCTGAGAAATTTTACTTCAGTAGCTCCACAGGACCTGTAGAATGAAAAACATATCTGAAGACTAAACTTATTTTTATGTCTTCACTGTCTTTAACTCAGGAAGGATACTTGGAATGTACCCAGGGAAGTGAATTCCCTATTCAACTATATTCCTGTGTTATGAAATAGATCTCCATGGTGGACTTCAAATAATACACATTAATGCAGGACAAGGAAAAAACTTTGCTTCCAGAAAATTTTACCAAAGATATGCCACAAGGTATTTTGAGAACCACCTTTCAGAGCATAATGGAAAGTTAGATCAATGAGCCAATTGCTAGATTCTATTAATCTACATGAATCAGATCAATAAATTTTGGAAACCTGGAAAAATGTGAGATGGGAACATTAATAGTACTATATGAGATGAAAAGTTGGGGTTAACATGTATATTTCAAGAAATTTTTTATATTTATTTGCTCATCTTTTTTATTTGGATTGTTGTTTGACTATGGAAGTTATTTCAAATTTCAAAAGCAGTCTGGTTGTTTGAAGAACTTGGAGTGTACAGGACACAAAAAAGAAATAAGTAAAGGATAAAGTGTATATATATATATTTCCTTTGCTGTGGAAACCTGGAGGCTGTTGAAGTGAAATCGGATTCTCAATTACTCAAGGTTGATAAAAAATAAATCTATGGGGGTGAACATAAATGTCTTATTATGTTAAGATGAATAAAATTAAATAAATTAAATACATGACAAAGAGTTTATTATATTTAATACTAAGATTTTACCTAAAATGATACATATTTGTTAAATTCATTTCATAGGCTCCTATATACATGATGTGCAGGTGCCGTGAATTTGTCTGTATAAGTTCTAGCATGCAGTAAATTTATGAACCTTACTTTTATAATATTACTTATTTATAAAGTTCAAAAATTATGAAAACTACATATGCAAAGGATAAAGAGAATTCTGTGAGGAGAAAGAATTTTCCATCATATGTTAATTTTTCCTGAAGTAATACTAAATGTTTAAATATCGTACTGAAGCTTCTGTTTATTTACAAACAATAAAGAGAAAGTAGTTGAACTTGCTTGATAATTGAGGTAAAACATATGAGATGGAAGCAACCTGATAAAGAGGGCTATTCTTGGTCCTGCTTGAGTGTCAGGTACTGTACTTTCAAATCTTTACAGATGGTTTTCTCTACAGTCTTGGATACTGGCTTAAAAACTTCTCAAGCAAGTAAACCATGGTAAATGTATGCTTTAATCATTTTGAACCATTAATCATTAAATGAAATCATTAATCGCTTTAATCGTTTTGTTTCCTGTCTCTTAGGTTTCACTCTCCTTCATTGGCTGATACCCCGTGTCATACAAAGTGCAGTTTCATATATATTACTTCCTTTTTATCTACGTTTTGTGTTCGTTTACTTTTGTATTTATTTTGCTCTGTTTTGTTTTGGACAGCACAGGAACTCTGGTCCTTGTTACTCTATGTTGGCTGAAAGTAGAAGTGTATTTTATCCAATAACTGTATATCTTATGGTAAAAATAGTTCTACTTTTAATCTCCAAATACCCAAAATTCTGAACACCTTAATCATGTAATTTATTTGTTTAAAAGTTATTATTTAATTTATTGCTAAATTATAATTACATAATAAAAATAATGGTAATGGTACCTAACAGAAATTAAGTACTCAAAAATATTATATTATATTAACCATTCTAGGACGTACTCCCAACCCTCTCCTATCCACTGATAAAAACTTTCTCTAGAACCGCACTTCAGTTTGGCTTCTCTGAAACTTCTTCTAGAATAGGCCTCAAACTTGGGCTTCCATGTGCGTCCTTACTGAGTCTTGTTTTAGTGGAAATTCTGCCAAGTCAGTTTAGCAGGAGTTCTCCCACCTTTGATGCTTTCTTTTAGCAATTTTTTATTCACTGATCCCTTCATCTGCTCATTGGTTATAAATCTCCAGATGTCTTTGCTGTATTCAAATTTAAGCCTAAATATCTCTCCCCTATTGCAATACCAACAGTCTTGAATAAAACTTTAATTATCATTTTAACAAGTGTTTAGATAATTGGAATTTAACAGCACCTTTTTTCGCTCCTCAATTCAATAATCCAATTCACACTTAATCTATGGCCCAGGCAATTTGCTTTCTACTTGGTTCCTATTGCATATTTATATATAAGCACCTAATGCTTAACCAGATCTAGGGATCTTATCTTCTGTCTAAGATTTAAAAAATATTTAACTTGTATATGATAGATGTGGATGTTTTGTACCATGATGAAATATCCGTTCTCATTCATTAATCTTCAACGTTAATGGAAATTTGAACCCACCACCTCTACACTGCACATATGAACTGAAATGAAAGGTTCTGTAACCAAATTGTGGGTCTTTACATTTTGCCATGTTGACTACGTAGCTGTCATTTCTCATCAATATATCTCAACACTTGAAAATATCCTAGAAGTTCACAAATGTATTCAATGATTTTTTTTTAATTCTGAGACTATCTAAGGCAGTGAATAAAAATCACAATATTAAGCTTGTCACATATGTACTTTTCAATCTTACCATTCCATGAAGCACATATTGTTAATATTGACTCAGTAATTTTTTTTAAAAAGTTAAATACATAATCATAATCAAATATAGACAGCATAGGACATATTCCTATGAGTAGAATTGAATTATAGAAGTAGTCAAATTATAAAATTGCATATTTTATGATAATTACACTGTTGCTTTGTTGTTTGGTGAACATTAAATGTTTTTAGATATTTTCATTTATTACACTTTAAATAATACTTCAAAATATTTTCAGGCAATACTGATAGCAGTGGCGGGTAGTCTGATGCAGCGGCTGCTATCACGCTGGCTGCAGCAGGGAGGCCGTGGCTGGGGCCGCACACTTCATGGAGCCGTTGGGAACCCCACCCGCTCTGAGTTAAGGCAGGAATCCCCAGGCGCTGCTGCAGCCGCCCGAACTACAGTTGCAGAATCAGGCCTCATGCTCCGCGGAGCAGACGGACACCCCACCCAAGAGTGTGGGGCTGCAGCCACCCAAACTGCAGCTGCGGGTTCCAGCTTCCCTGTGCTCTTGTGCAGGCTGGGAGCAGGCAGAATTTCTGTCCTCCTGGGTGAAGGTGCAGCCACAGGTCGGCTGCAGACCCGGGCCTCCTGCTGCAGGGAGTAGGCAGGAGCTAGGGACCAGCGGGAGCCCTGCCCTTTTTGAATCAGTGGAGCAGGAGCTTTCTGGTGCAGCTGCGGAGGCCCTCCCTGGTTCAGCCTGCACCCCCGGGGCCCAGAAAGGCGCCCCACCCCATCCCTGCAGGCTCAGGGGTGTCTGCTCCCACTGCCTGGCCTCTCTCTGCTCCCAGCACCTTCTCAGATCTTGGAGAAGGGTTGGGGCCAAGCTTCCAGGTCATGAATGGCAGCGGGAGGTATACGGATTTCTGGGAGGAAGAGGGAGGGACCCCAGTAAGTCCCCACCTTCAGGTCAGGGAGGTCCTGAAGGCTGGGGGCCAGGCTGTCAGTCCCAAAGACCAGAGTGGGGACTAGTAGTGCCTCTTCCATGCCTGCCCACAGAGCAATCAGCATGCACTTCCTCCCCTCCGAGGTCCATAAAAGCCCGGGGCTCAGCCAAAACCGGAGAGAGGAAGGCCAGAGCAGGACAGAGAGGATGGAGAGAGGACAGGATGCCTAGCTGTGGAAAAGAGCCACTCTCTCTGCTGGTAGCTGGAGATGGTGGGAGGACTAGCTGCAAGGAGGAGCTACCATCTCTCCTGAGAGCTGAACCCTGGAGGAGATGACCTGTCTAGAGAGAGGCGCTACCCACTGTGGGGCTCCTCTAAGCTGTTGTAACACTCAGCAAAGCTCCTGTTAGCCTTGTTCACCTTCTACTTACCTGCATACCTCAATCTTCCTGGAAACAGGACAAGAACTCAGGCAAAGGTGCAACCAGCCACAGAGGTTTCCAGCCAGAAAATTGACACCCCAAAGACCTTGTAACAATATTTTCAGCTTAAAATAATACTTTGTATTTAAGACAAGAAAAATATGCCTATTATTTGTAGTTATTATTTATTGGTAAATTCCGATACTAAATATATTGCCTACTTATAAGCAAAAACGTTACAAGCCAGTTGGAGAGTACTTAGCTCCATGAATTGTTTTTCTTTTGTCCCTCAAGTACTATAAGTTATACAGGAATCACTTAGATTCTGCTGTATAATCAGTGTATAAACAATATACACTTTTGCTTTGTGGTATGTCAGGGTGACTTTTTTGGGGCCCTAGAGAAGGAAATAAAATTGTCATGGTTTTCAGTGCGGACAACTACATTCCAATTGAGTGTTCTCACATTCATAGGCTGGATTCATACCTTATAATTATCAAAGAATAGATTTGTGTGTTTGACACTATTTTGTTTTTTAGGTAGCATTATTGCATAAAACAAGAAAATAGCCTTTCATTGACTTTGTATTGAGTTATAATTTTCTTGCTTTTGTTGTTGAACTGAGACTGCCTAATTAACATGTTTGTTTGTGTTGGGCAATTCCAAGATCCACAGGCAGGCACTTTGTGCAGCATTTAGTGGCACAGAAACCTGTAAGATATGTTCCAAGGGTACATGTGAGACAAAGGGTAGCAATTCTGCTTTGTAATAATCTGTTATTCATCACAGTCCAATCATAGATTTGTTTCCACAACAAAATTTCTCTGATATATTAGAAATGGAAACAAATCATAATTCATCTCTTAGAAGATCAATGTTGTTTGGACAACCTGACCACAATTTGCAAGTCTTTCTGATAAATCATCTTTCTATGTTAAATAAATTAAAATATTAATAGTCTGATTTAGGATGTGATATGTGTAAGTTGAATTATCTTTTCCACTCTCTTTTAAATGCCAAAATAAAACAAATAAAAAATCTACTAACAGCAATTTATTTTTCAGGTAGAGAACCAGTGCTTCCTTCTTTCCATCTCTCATACGACAGCAATTTGGAGGTTGTACTTCTTTATATTACAATATTTTCAAGGCAGAAAAAAATGGATGTAAACACAGCTGTCATTCTGTGAAAATGATGAAAACTATAGGTGATGTTTTTGTTTCCTAGTTCTACTGTAACAAAATACCACAAAATTCATGGCTTAGAAGAACAAAAATATATTTTTTATAGTCCTAGAAGTGAGAAGTCTGAAATCAAGGTGTTGGTAAGGTTGGTTTATTGTGAGAACTGTGAAGGCATATCTGTTTGATGCCTCTCTCCTCACTTCTGGTAGCCTCAGTTGTCTCCTTGGCTTGTAGATGACCAACTGTATTTTTATGTTTTCCTTCTATGTCTTTCACTGTGTCTGAATTTCTTCTTTTTTATAAAAGCACGATCATATTGGTATAGATAATTTTCTTCATTACCTCTGTAAGCACCCCATTTCTAAATAAGGTCGCACTCACAGGTACTGAAAGTTAGGATTTCAGCGTCTTTTTAGGTGACACAATTTAATCCCTAACAGGTAGTGACAGAAAACAGAAAAGCCTTCCTAGTGCATCCTGAGGTTGTAGTTTTTAAAAACATTTTTAGAAAGATATGACTTCAGAAAATGAAGACAATGCTGAATGGGTTTAAAGTTACTACATTCATAAATTATGAGAAATTTTGCTAAACAACTGTGTGAATTAATTTGCAGCAAAGTAATGCAACAGAATTTAATCTTTACAGTTCTTTCTCTATTAGTTTCCCCCTGTCCTTCTCCCTCTCTTCTGTTCCAGTTATTTTATTTTGGGTTC
The DNA here is from genome assembly GCF_000951035.1 of Colobus angolensis palliatus. NCBI lineage: Eukaryota > Metazoa > Chordata > Mammalia > Primates > Cercopithecidae > Colobus > Colobus angolensis. The sequence goes on from NW_012121043.1 coordinate 1,345,455, forward strand.
TGGTTTTCCATAAAAGCATAGTAATTATGGTTTTATTAATATGTGACAGAATGACAAGGAATCTTGTGGTCATGTAGTTATCATGTTTGGGTATAGAGTGGGAATTTAATTTCTTCCAGGTGACAGAGTAGAGAGAACCCTTTTGGTTAATTTATTTCATTTTTTTTTCTTGAATATTCATGAACACTGGAAAGTGTATTTCATGACCACTAGAAAGTAGAACATATCTTTAAGATCTGGACAAACTTTTGTTTTGTTTTTAATTTCCGGGTTTATTTGGACCTGTGGCTGAGACTGGAAATTTGACGCTATAATTCTCTACACCTTTGAGTGTCTATATTTGAGAAAATCCTTTATTTTTCCTGCGATATTTAAGAATACTTCGGTTTTTTTGTACAAATTAGTAAGTTAGATTATAAAATGTCTTAAGTTCAAGAACTATTTTTAATTGGTTTGTAAAAATGTATAAGTACTTATGTGGGTCAGTAGTTCCCCAGTTTTCCAAAAAGTAAAGAAACTGAAGTTTAAATGTGCTAGCCCTTTGAAAAAGGAAAAATCATATAGAAAATACTAGCTTAGAAACATTGTTACATAACAATTGAAGCATATGTTATTATGGTAAAATTTTGACTAATCCACCTAGTTTGGTAATTTTTAAAAATCAGCTATTTGTCTCTTATTTGACTTTTATCAAGTATAAATATAATATAAGTGAGCATGTTTGGCTTTATTTGCGTAAGATACGAATTTGCTTTCTATTGAAGATCGCTATTCTAAACTTAAACTTCATATCTTACTTAACAGATCAGATAAGCTAAGAATACTCCTATAAAAGGCTAGGACTGTGAAAAACATAAAACTATATACTAAATTACATGAAATCATAATTCTGGCTAACATTTTTACAAGAAGCATAATGAAATTTTGAAACGTCATTTGAACATAAATGCTAAGATCTAGAAAGGATGTGAGCAGACACTTCTCAAAAGAAGACATTTATGTGGTCAATAAACATATGGAAAAAAAAGCACATCATCACTGATCATTAGAGAAATGAAAGTCGGAACCACAATGAGATACCATCTCATGCCAGTTAGAATGGCGATCATTATAAAGTCAGGAAACAAGGGATGCTGATGGGCTGTGGAGAAATAGGAACACTTTTACACTGTTGGTGGGTGTAAATTAGTTCAATCATTATGGAAGACAGTGTGGCGATTCCTCAGGGATCTGGAACCAGAAATACCATTTGACCCAGCAATCCCATTACTGGGTATATACCCAAAGGATTATAAATCATTCTACTATAAGGACACATGCACACATATGTTTACTGCAGCACCATTTACAATAGCAATGACTTGGAACCAACCCAAATGTCCATCAATGACAGACTGGATAAAGAAAATGTGGCACATATACACCATGGAATACTATACAGTCATAAAAAAGACTGAGTTCATGTCCTTGGCAGGGACATGAATGAAGCTGGAAGCCATCATTGTCAGCAAACTACCACAGGAACAGGAAACCAAACACCACAGGTTCTCACTCATAAGGGGGAGTTGAACGATGAGAACACATGAACACAGGGAAGGGAACATCACACACCAGGGCCTTTTGAGGTGTTGGGGTCAAGGGGAGGGAGAGCATTAGGGCAAATACCTAAAGGATGCAGGGCTTAAAACCTAGTTGACAGGTTGATAGGTACAGCAAACCACTATGGCACTTGTGTACCTATGTAACAAACCTGTACGTTCTGCACATGTGTTCCAGAACTTGAAGTAAAATAAAATAAAAAATTAAAGCCTTGAACTAATATTAAAAATTGTGTTAGTAATTGACTTAATTTGGGATACCTGCATAATTTATAATAAACCAATACAGAAATATTAATCACAATTCAGAGTTTTAAAATTTGTATATATAGATAGATTTATTTTTACATGTTATAAAATTGCTTAAATATATTGCCACTTTAAAAGTGTAAATTAACATGTATGTGACTGTAGAATGTCTTATGATACATGCTTGAGATTTCCAGGTCATCTAAAATAGTTATATGTAGCTGACACTTAATACCTCCTCATTTTCTCTGTACAATAGAGATTAGTTCATTTGGTTATGTTTTTAGTTAATACGGATGATTAAAGCTATAACAGAACTATTGGTAACAGAAAGTTTGATTATGTTTGCATATTAACATATTATACTTTTGTGTATCAACAAAAATATGAAAGTGTTTATGTCTTCAAATTAAGGCTGTGGTTATTTCCAACTGTGAAAGAAGAGAGTAAAATACAAAACTGAAGTACATATAAAAAATTGTAGAATATCTGTAAAAAGCAAAGTTTATCTTACTTCATAACAGATGCAAAAATTGAAACTATGAAATATAATTTTGGCAACTATGCTCATTCCGTTCATATATTTATTATGTAATAAAAGTAATATATTTTGCTGCCAAATGTTTTATGAACGCAAATATAAAATTTGTCTTTTTTACTTTTAAAATGACAATCTTCATGTATGTAGGCTTCTCTTAATAATGAGTTTTATGCCAGGCGCGGTGGCTCACGCCTGCAATCCCAGCACTTTGGGAGGCCGAGACAGGCGGATCACGATGTCAAGAGTTTGAGACCAGCCTGGCCAACGCGGTGAAATCCTGTCCCTACTAAGAATACAAAAATTAGCCAGGCTTGGTGGTGCACGCCTGTAATACCAGCTACTGGGGAGGCTGAGCCAGGAGAATCGCTTGAACTCAGGAGGTGGAATTTGCAGTGAGCCGAGATCACACCTCTGCTTTCCAGCTTGGGCGACAGAGCAAGACTCAGTCTTGGAAAAAAATAAAATAAAAATAACGAGTTATTAATGTTTTTATTTATTTATTTATTTATTTTCTGAGATGGGGTCCCACTCTGTCACCAGGCTGGAGTGCAATGGTGCCAGTCTCATCTCACAACAACCTCCGCCCTCCGTTGTTTAAGCAATTCTCCCGGCCTATTCATGTTATTCATTAAGATGGAGAGAAAAACAGGGAAAATTCAGAAGGATATATATCCAAAGGACATATAAGCAGTAATAAATGTATTTATAGCTGTGAGAAAAGAACTTTGGTAAGTTACATTTTGTCTCTAATTATATATTCTATATTTTTATACAATGAATATGTAATGTTTGTATTAACAACAAAAAACAATAAAATGTATGATTTCAATTGTGAATAAAATTACACCAAAATACCTCTGGGGGAAAGGACTGTGGGTTTTTTATATTTACTCTTATAGGCTATTCTGTATATTTCTTTAATGAACAGGTAAAACTTTTGTAATATAAATTTTAAAATGTCATTTTAAATGAAACAAAACAAAATATTGTTTTTTACTTTCCCTGCAATCTGCCTGAATAGCAGAGTCTGTATCACTTCAGAATAATTTTCTGAGACCTGTGTTGACTTTATCATTTCTTTAATGATTAAAATTTTTTTCTCACATCTAAAAGACTAATCTGCCATCATCTATACATATAATCTTCTATGTTTATTTTTAAATAATGTGTTGTCATTTTGTTTAAATATTAGAATACTGTAAACAAATGAATTGTTCATATCGACTGCTTTAAAAAGAACAGAATTATGTGTGTTGGTAATTCTATATAACAGTCAATATTTAACCGTATATTTAAATGTGTCATAACATGTATTTGCATAAGCAAACAAGTAACGGCAGAAAACATATTAAAATTTTAGCCATAGTCATCTCTTGTGATAAAGGAAACTCACATTTTCCCTCTGCCATCTTCATGCCGCTCAATGTATAATGAAGAAAAATGTCAACATAATTTGGTCAATTTTGAAATGTTTTAGGTGATAGGATACTAAAAGGATTATACATAGCATATGTTTCGGCAACCTATAGTCTTGTGTCTTCCCAATATACAGCTATCCATTGTCTTGTTCCTTCTCAGAACTGCTGGGGCTCACTCCTTTTGTCTTCTATCAAGAACTTAAATTGAAAAACACAAAAGGGGACAAAACAATTTATTATTCATCCTATGATAACGTCCTTTATTATGTGACTGAAATAAGTTATTCCATAACTTTAGTAAAAGTCGAAATCATTCATATATTTTCATTCCATATCACAGTAAATCTTTAGCAAAGACACAAAATATATGGAGAGTAAGGTAAAAGTTGTATAGAATGAGAATTTGTTGTTCTAGTCTCAAATATACTACCAATTTTTTTGGCAAACATTTCGTAATTTAACTCTCAGCTAGATGATATATCTCAAATTATATTTTGCATAAGAATCAATTTATACACTTTACATACTTATAAAAAAGAGAAATTTCAGTAATCCATAACCAAACAATTAAATCAATACATACAAGAGTTGGAAAATAGATTTTATACATGAAATAAACTACCATAGTAGTTTGAGAACTACAGAGCTAGGAGAGATATTGAAATATCTCTTACAAAGATATTTTAAATGACAATCTACTGACCACACCTTAAATCCTTTCTCAAAATTAATCCTAAAAACTTGATAAAAAGTTCTTAGGTCATTTGATCAGAGGTTCATATACCATAGCTGGAGTGTAACCAACAGTCTGTATTTTTTAAAAGTCTTGTAGTGATTCTTTTGTAAGAGGAGAATTAAGAATCATTTACTATTTTTTAATAAATACTTTGGGGACTCTCATGAAATTGATGGTTTATTCCAACCCACAAAATTTAAAATAAATATAATTTACCAATTTTGCTCATTAGGATTATATTTGATGCACTTCAGATTTAGAAATAATTACATGTATTCTTTAAATTAGCATTATATTTGTTCACTTAAAAATACTACAGGCAAGAGGACACTAAATGGTATAATACAAAAAGTTAAACTCCTTCACATCTCTACTTTGCAATCTTACATATCAACTGTGAGTTGATTTTTGAAGCATTTTTTTAATGCTCTATGCTTATAAACAAATATGGTAAAACAACCAGAACAACAACAAAAATGTATACATTAAATTCAAGGCTTTTTTCTATGTCAGAAACCTCTACTCATCATTGGAAATATTCACAGTATCTGCATACAGGGTTTTTTTTCATAACAAAAACTGAGTAGACTATTTCTATACTTCCGTATTTTGATGAACTTTTTATATACCTTATCAATCTTCCAATACTAGAAATATGAGCCTGTTTTAAAGACCAAATATTAATATACTTTGTAATCTTGTAATGTATTTAATGAGCTCCTCATTTATGAATATTTATATTTTTCTACTTTTGATATTAGCATTTCAAATAATGTAAACATAAACACTGTTACTAGTATAACGTTAGGTGTATATCTGAAAAATAAGTTTCTACTACTGCTAGGACCAAAGGTTTTTGTATTTTAACAGTTACAAGCTACTGACAAATTACCCTTCAAAATATGTCTTCAGATTGTGATCCCTTCTACAAAAAGCATGAAAGTTCATTTTTTTTCCATACACTCTCAACAATAAGAATGATTACAGAAACGATTTAACTTTGGGCAATCTATAGAAGAGGTGTCTTTTAGTTTCAATTTTCATTGCTGTAAGTACAACTGGGCCCCTTCGTATTGTCACTGATAGTATTTTTGTGTGTGAACTGCCTGCTTGTATGATTCTGTAATACGTAAGTGTTCCTGTTATACACACACACAAATGCATGCGCACACACACACACAGTATCAAAAAAAAAAAGTTAGTCAGTGTTCTATTACCAATAATAACCAAGAACTTACAAAATTACATGCTTCATATATTAAAAATATAAGTATTGTGTAATTTTAATTTCGTGGGATCAAAATTTGCCTTCCCTTATATATGCCTAAGTAACATTTCCACCTATGGGAGCGTGTCCTATTTCTAATAAAATCTAGATTTAGCAATGTTTGATTTAGCTCTTGTAGCTGTTTGTGCTGATTTAGTGAAGAATACTCAATATGCTTAGACAAAATGTTTTCTAAATAATATTGTTCCCATCTAAAATGCTTTGTCTCAAGCTAAAAAATAGCCAATTTCAGTCTTCTTTAGAAAAAATCATAGCATTTATATAATAACAACGTGAGAAGTCAGAGGTGTAGCTTACCAGACTGTATTTCTAGGAGACTTCCTAAAGCCAGGGTTTCCAATCACATCTACCAGTCTTCTCTAGGTAGATAAATTGAGTGTCATGCACTTTGCTGTGCAGAGAACTTTTTAATGAAACCTTCAAATCAAATGTTTTGTGACTAAAAATTGAAAGAGAGTTTTACAATGTATATTAATAAAGTAGTTTTACATGGTAACTGGCCCTTTCATAAAAATGGCTTAATACTACCTAATACTTAACATAATATATTGATTTAATAATATTTGCAAAGCATTCTCTAATCATTTGTTCTCTGGATAGAACTTGATTGGTATGTTGTTTTATTCCAACCCACTTTTACTTATATTAAAAATAGAAATAAAAAATGCTTTTAGGGTTAATTGTTATAGCATGCTGATAAATAGTAAAATCTCTTACATAGTGGTAGTCACAAAGGCAAAGTTATTTTTAGAAGAACGAGCATCGTGGTTCAGAGAGAATAAAGGAAAGGAAAGAGTAAAAATAAGGAAGAAGTTTAAAATATAGAAATACATATACATGTTAAGCACTGGGGAAAATAACAAGTTTAAATAGTAAATACAATTGAAATATCTTATTTTATTGTAATTTTGTTTTCCGAAAAAAGGCACTGCTATGATTTTGGAATTTTCTCCATTAAAAAATAAATATTAATGATATTCAAGCATTCTACTCTGGAATCTCTAGTATTGGACTCTTTCTGGTTTGATTATGATACAAATTATTTAACCTGACTAAAGTTCAATCTCACAAGGCTGTTGTGAGAGTTAAATTAGATTTGTACATATAGAGACAGTTAGCATAATGCTTACTACATAATAAGAGCCTGAAAACTGTTAGCTACTATTATCAGTGTTGTAAATAGCTGCTGTTCTCTATATGAGAAGTATACATTTTCTGTGACAGAAAGGGCAGAATGTTGGTATATTTATTGGATGTGTGAATGTTGGTATATTTATTAGGTCTGTATAGCTGTGAATGTGTTGTTCAAGTGAGTTTTTTCCTTGAACAAACAGAGGGAAGATTCTAGAAGGTATGTTACCGTTTAAATTGAAAGAGATTATAAAGCAATAAAAATAAAAGACACACAAAAGTTCAAAAGTAAGACTGTGAATTAAGACAAAGGTAATGAGAAGAAAAAAAAATAAAGGAGAGAAAATATCATGAGAAAAATACAGGTAGATTTAATTTTGTAATATTTTCCACTAAATACTCCATTATGAGAAAAAGGCAAACAGAATATATCACTTTTAAAATTGTATTACATTTTATTATTTGTAGATTATTTTAATCATCCCTTTCTTGTGTTTTCTTGCAATAACTATTTGAGTTTGTATGACTGTTATACTTTCTATTTAACAGATGAGCAATAGGAGGTAGAAATTTTAAGTGACACGATCAAGGTTACATCAGAAATAAGCAGCAGGGTCTGAAATTAAATCCTTTTCTTTCTTATTGCTTTTTTTTGTGATAACAGATTGTCTCTTTGTTAATATATTTTATTCAAGTGGGTTGTTTCGAATGCTCCCTTAACACCTACCATAAACTGAGGAATCGGTTATATACTTTTCAGACATTTTATCATTTAAAGCTTTCAATAATCCTGTGACTATGTGAGAACATATTTGAAAACACAGAAATGCCAGGTAATTTACCCTTAGCTTTAAATAACAGCTTGTGGATCTGAGGCTTGAACACCAACTTGTCGGACTGCAGACCACACTCCACTTTTCACACTAGGGTTCACAAAGGAATGATTTCCTGTTGACCAGCTCTCATTGGCACCTATTAGTCCCTCCATAAATTCTTGTTAATAGACTTAATAAGCTAATGTAGTAACCACTAATGAGTGAATGAACGTACTCCAGTGTAAAATCTCTGCACCTGTACCACAGAGGTCTGGGAATCAAAAGTTAGAGAATTATGTAGATGACATAAGAATAAGATATAACATTCTTACACAATCGCATATCCCAAGTTGCTGCAGTCAGGAAGCGTGTTTAATATCGTTACACAGAAACATATTTGTCATCCATTTTGTCCCAAGAGGAATTCACTCCAAATGTTGGCTTCGGTTAGAAGTAACCCTTTCTGTCAGATTGGAGTGGGACGACAGCTTTCCTATTTGCTCTGGGAAGATAAAGAGCTTTGTTGTTAAATAACCCTGTCTAGAATGTGAGCTTATTCAGAATAAGAACATCTGTTTTGATCACTTCTACGTTCCCAACACCTAGAATATTTACTTCTACATATACAACATCTAGACGCAAATACATATATGTTTTGATGAAATCTACATGAATTCTGCAAAGATCAACAGAATATAGGAATTTCCTTGACATTTTGTTTTTCTATGCTTTGTTCAGCTATAAAATGAAAGAAAAAGATGTCTAGTTGCTTTGCATAGGACTGGGTTGAAATGTCTTAAAAATGCACCAATAAATTTTACATTTACCTTTTTTTTTCCCCATTTATTTAGGATGTCCACAGCTCAACATATTTATCAAAACCTACCAACTTTTTCTATGGACTCAAATTCAATCTTTAAGTAATTAATTCTTCTATCTTATTAATTCAGGGTTAAAATTGTAAAAAAAATGTGTCAGAAAAAAGGGGCACCTTTTGTTTTGTTTTGTAACTATTATTATGAAGTTTCTCAGGGGTGGAATCACCTTAACTGCCTACTTTATACTTAACAACAGGAAAAACCAGTTGATGACGTACTAAATAAAGCATTTGAACTTTGTTTATCTTAGAATTAACATTGAATGTGTGCACGCAACTAAAGACTATTTTAGTTTAGACGTATTAAGTGTATTCTGTTCCAGTGATCATCAGTTTTTCCAGTACACACAATGTCTGCATAATTGATTTAGTAAGTTCGCCTTATAAAAGAAAAACAGTCATTCTTCCTGTTATTAAAATTATTCACGTAATATAGTGTGTGGTAGAAAGCATCCAAATTTTGACAGACAACTAAGAACTATTATTGATTTTTATAATCTCTACTCTCTGAGATCTGAGAAAAATCTATCTGCTGATTTTTTAAATATTAAATAGTAATTTGTGTGCCTTTCTGATGGCTGGAGATGACTGGTTTGAAAGCAACATCTGACTCATGAAAAAGTCATGAAAATGGTGTGTTTGTCATTACACTCCAACTTCTACAAAACACCAACTGAACCAGCCTATCCTATGGGTTTGTCATTTGAAAAACTTTGCAAATCTTTCATAAAGTTATTACTAGAGAAAACTCTGCGTAATAGTAAAGGCCAGAGTTTGACTGGGACTTTATTACATATGATGTAATCGTATGTAATAAAATCCTGAAATGTAATATTATGAAAAGGTTTTTTTAATCTTCCACTTATTTTCCTTTGCAACTACGATCACCTTTATCAGATACTAATTTAATCTATAATACTATGAATTATTTTCTAATTGTTCCCATGCCTTCTGTACCTATCCATCAGAGTACACTTCATTTATTCTAGGGTTTAACTGCACTATTGTATGTTCTTATTTTAAACTTCAATATTTCATATGACCTAGAAAGTATTTGTTGGTTTTTTCCTAGACAGACTTGAGAGATAACCAAACTCTTAAATTTATCTCATTTAAGCAGCCATCCACAACTCTACAAATAAGAGAGTTTAAATCACTTAGAAAGTCTTATAAATTATTGCGATGTGCATACTCATCTTTGCCAAATTTAAACTCCTTGCTAGGGCGATGTGTAACTGATGGCACAAGACCTTCTGGAAAATCACAGAATACCCTCCTTCAATCCCCAAAACCTCCACACATATTTCCTGACCTTTACAGCTAGGTGCAAGCATATTGATAACATTTCTCACTATAAACTTAAAATTTCATAGTATTTATTAGCTATGCTATTTTTTGTTTCTCCATCTTATGCTAACTCTAATGAATGCATTGTTTTACATACACCGCGGTTTTGTTTTCACATTTGTGTAACAATCTCTCTGACAGCTTTGAAGTCAATGGTTTTCCAGAGAAACTGGCATCTATCACACAGCTGCCATACAAAGTATTTGATTTTTTTAAATCTTGAATATATAAGATTGTGAGTGTAGTTCTATATCATTCAATTCAAAATATCTGGGCCAAGTGAATAATGTATACGAATACCACCCATTTATCTCAAATGGGACAAGTTCAACATTATTTGGCACAGTTTGATTACGTTTAAGATCATTTGGTTCGCTCACTTAGAAATGTATAAAAGCAAGGCTCCTAAGCAGTCACTTTTTTTTTTCTTTTGAGGACAAACTAGAAATATCCAAACTCCCCAAATTTAACGGAAACCCACAATGCATGTTCAAAGGTCCAACTCTTCTCTTTTTTCTGTCCTTACTACAAATAATTATAAATCTCACTACTCAGATCCCTGGCGTCTCTTTCAGCCTTTTG
>NW_012121043.1:1356491-1376775 GCF_000951035.1 Colobus angolensis palliatus
TGTTCAAAGGTCCAACTCTTCTCTTTTTTCTGTCCTTACTACAAATAATTATAAATCTCACTACTCAGATCCCTGGCGTCTCTTTCAGCCTTTTGACACTGTTTGGCTGTTAAGCTATGAATATATATCTAATGGGGAGGGTAGTGTCAAGGCAAACTTCTGCTATCTTGATAAAATGGATAAAATGACCAGGAACGGGCATTGCTTTCTCTTTCCCTCTTCTGTTAGCCTCAGTGTTGAGTAGGATGATTACAACTGATGTAACTGCCTTTCAATCACAAAAACACAATGATGACGCACACTCAGTAGAGCAAAATAAAGACAATTAAGATATACATTATTAACAACGAATTCGGTGCCCTCCGTTTTCTAACTCTGAGCTACTTGGTTAATCTGCTCTTTAGGGGATTTTTGTAGCTCGCATTGACAAGTAATTCTACCTGATATGTTAACATGGTAATTTGAATATGTGATCGCCCTGACACTTCTTTACAATTGTCAGCTAAGTTAGAACATTTTCTCCTTTTTTTTTTACATCCTGCTCTCACTTTCTCTCTGAAATACTCAATAGAAATTTTGATAACAAGATGATTTATTCTAGGAAGATGGTAGTTTAGGCTATCAGAAAGCTACGCAGAATTTCAAAACCTTCGACATGCTTTCCCACAATATAAAAGAAATCATATGAACCCCCTTTAACAAATGAACAAGGTAATACTGACATTGACCTGTTCTTGGACCTCATTTTCCACAAGTACAGTCACATTAGAATGAGATGAAAGTTTTCACTTCCTTGCTTTCCAACTTTATGTGTGGGAAACGCAGTTTTTCTTGATGCTGCAAAGGGCTACCAAGTTAAATCCTCATCTCCTTGTGCGAGATTCAATGACGACAAGCCTCAGAGAGCTAAATAGTGGAAATAATCATAGACAATCCACCCTCACGACTGAAGTGTGAAGTCTGGTAGCACTGGGCTTTTAACTCACATGTACGACTTGAAAAGCCTACTGCGTTATTATTTTTCCTTCAAAAAATTTGAAGTAAAAATCGTGTGTATTTCTGTAACAACAAAAAAGGAAACCGTGCTTTTGTTTAGAATTTGGTCATTTTTGTCGGTAAAACAAGTGTGCATATGACTAATTTTTCTTAGGCCAAAATTAAACTTTTACTGAATAGTTTTATGCTGTCTTTTTTGTAACTCTACCCTGAAAAACGCACATTAAATACTCTTCTTAAGTAGTTCCTTTTTCCCCTGAATTTAAAAAAGCAACAACAGGTATTTAGGAAGAGTATTTTGATTTTTCAAAACCTTTGTAAGAAATCAAGGTCACGTGTCATTTCAGTGTACTGTCAAAAACCCATTTTGATTACAGTAATATTTGTTGCTCAGAAGAAAGTAGCATTTAATTTGTTTTCTCATATTGTAGTTCTATTGGGTGGGTAACAGAGTACTTCTAATTTTGTTATGTTTGAAGCTATTGCTTTTTTGCACTTTGCTTTTGTTGATACGATTATTTTGAGAAATAATGGTAAACTAATAAAAGATTTTCTGAAAGAAACTGCGATACGGTCTGAATGAATTCTTTCTTTTTGGCCAGAGAGCCAAATTTATTTTTCAGAGTAGGAAAATGAGAATAAAAGTATATTCTAGGGACTTTTGTTTGAGACATTATCTCTTTGGCATAGTTTCTTTCAGTAATTATTACCTTTTTATCTTATTTTAAAAGGACAGTCATTTAATTTATATTTTACTAGTATGGGAAACTTAAAATAAAAGCAAAGTTTTATAGGATATCATTGGAGGTATTATCTTTTTAACTACTTGGGTAATTTATAAAACAGAATAAATGAACCAAGAAGGAAATGTCTTTCCTATGTGTATGAAAGTAAATACTAGTACTATATATTAATGAAGTTTTAAGTTGCAAATTAATTATGAATGCTTCAAAATAAACAAAGAAAGCTAAAGCAACTTTATCAGAAACAACAAACCAACATCATCAATTTATCCTATAATCTGTTGTGATTAGGACTGCCAATCATTAGGCTTAGTTTATTTTGTCGAACCCAATTGATTTATAACAAAAAATTCTATTTGAATCAGATTTTTTTTCTCTGTAAGACTGTACTGAATACATCAGAACTTGTAGTAATCTATCAAATATATAAATTATTCTGTTTCAATAAAATTTTTACACTGTAGAATATACATTTAAACTTATTTATTAATTCTAACACTTTACCAAGTGGTAAACTTATCTATGTTTTTTGTGCATATTAAATGCAAAGAGATTGTTACAGTGTTGATATTCACAGCTTATTGAAGTGGCAGAACTTTTCAATGTAAAGTAATTGCATTCGGTGTACAACATCTAAGATGTTTGTATGTTAGATTATTTTTTTCCACATGCTCATGATAGTCCCACTCCAGGGAACAGTATTCTAGCATGTGAATCATGAGTGTACCAGACAATCCTCTTATGCTTTTCCGTTTATCAATAAACAGAAACATGAAGGATGGCAAAAGCCACATAGAAAAAGTGTTGTCTGTATGTACCAAGCTAAGAGATTCATATATGTGCTCTTCACCTGTGGTAGAAAATTACCCTAACACTTCACAATGAACACTTCAAGACTGTAAATATCTATTCATAGAAACGCTGCTGAATCCTAATCTACCAATATTGCATCCAATGTAGAAAAGGTAAATCTGCATAGACCATAAAGTATGCGGTCAATCTTTATTGCTCCCAGAGTTATTCAGTGGTTATGCCAATACCATTTAGGAAAAAAATGCCTAGAATTTCCAAAGATTTGCAATACCATATTGCCACTAGGAAATGCAGATATATAAAGAAATAGGCAGCCATCTCTTGTTACTTTCAATAATTATGTTATATAAGAAAGTCATCAAAAAATTGAATTAGCTAATACTGAAGAACTGTTCCTAAGAGAAACACACAGTTAGGTTCCTGCAAGTCTCTGTTCACAGTTCCTGCAAGCCTCGTTCAGCATTTCATCAGTTCAACAATAGGCAACTTATTTTATGTATGTTTTTATTTAAAGACACACTTTTAAGGATATATTGTTGATTTATTAACATTAAACTCAAGTTCAACAGCACTATTACTCATGCTTGAACAAAGCTTATCTAATACAAGTGTTTTCTCTGGAAGGCACATCAGAACCTTCTTGCCCTCAGGAAGACAAGACATGTTAAACAGAAAGAGAACAATGAAAATCATAAAAGCATGAAACAGAAAATAGCAAAGAATATAAGAACTGAATTTTAGAACTGAAAAAGGAAGTCAGTTTGTTATCACTTTGTTCAATATGAGCTGAACGTTTGAGCAATGAGTGCCTCAAACTTCACTCTGAGCAAAATAACTGCAAATGAGCATGTAAGTTACATGAATATTGATTTGGGGGTTACAAATTTACTGAGTAAATGAATTTACAAATGTGGAATCTGCCAATAATGAGGATGAAGTATACATAGGTAAACAGTTTCTTGTATGTATGGCTTTATGTTCTATGACATCAATATTTTTAATTTTACAATTTGTAAAATTATTTTATTATACCTCTTTATACCTATATTATGTTATATATTCATGGTAATTTTGTTGTTAATTTTATTGTTTATAAAAGTAAAAGTTGTTAATTATTAAAAATAAAAATACAAAAAATATATAAATAAATGAAATAAATTACACAATCTCAACATTTGAAGGTAAAGAAAATTCACGCAGTATATAACCTTATCTCCAGCTGTTTTACATTAACATAATCTCTGCTATTGGACATTTTTATTGTTCTCCTTTTTCTTCTTTATATAAAAATTCATGTAATATTTATATTCTTAATCTTTTCTCTATTTTGGCTTATTATTTAAATTGATCAGTAAAAGCAAATCAATACTTAACAGTTCTTAACTAAAATAAGATGGTTAAACATATGTATATCCTCAAACAACTGTGCTTAAGTATGTTTCTTTCATCTCACCACTTTTTTTGTTATTGCATGTAATTATTATCACATATGCACACACACACACACACACCACACACGTATACCACTCTGCAAATTAGGTAAATATTAACATTTCTTCCTTTTACAACATGCCTACATAATTGTCTTTAGATTGAATTTTTAAATTATTTTATCTTTTATTTTCACAATTCTATGAATTATTTATTGGTGTTATTTGCACAATTTTTAATTGAAAGAATTATCTTTTCATTCATTTGTATGAACTCCTTTTGAATTATTCCCTTCTTTATATATTTATAGCATATTATACTACACTATTATATTTTACTATACTGCATTATATTTTACTGAGTTTATCACTACCATTTTGTAGCTAATTTCTTCTCAATATTCATTTTCTCTATCTTCTTGAAATAAATAGAAATCCATGAATATTCCCATGAAGACTTCTTTGTCTGAAATCTTTCCTGTCTTAATTAGTGGCCTCCTGATTCTCACATTAAAATATTTGAAGTCAATTTTGATACTTCCTTTTCTTTCATACTGCACCTGTAAATTCTGTCAAAACACTATTACTGCAATCAGTTTCCACCACTCTCACTGCTAAGTATTTACTCTATGTCACCATCATCTCTCCCCTGGATTACTGCACTATCTTTGTGCCTGATCGTGCTTCCATGTTGGCACCAGCCTATTTTCCACACAGTTGCCAGCATGATCCTATTAAAATGTCAAGTCAGATCAGATCAACCCGAAAAACGTTTTATCTGTAAAAACCAAATTTTGAAATGACTAACTGTACACTACGTAATCTGTAAAGTCTTAGACCTTGTCCCTGAGTCTGCAACCTCACTGTCACTCTGCGAAAGCAAATTGGTCTCTATGCTCTTCTTCAATCAGACCGGGCTTGCCTCCATCTTAGTTCTCCGCACTGGCTCTTCCCTAGGCCTGGAATTCCCTTGTGAATGAGTCTCTTGGAATCACTTGAAAAAAAATCCTTCTATCCTTTTATTATTATGCTCATTATTTTAGGTGAATGTAATAAGCATAGTAATATTCTCTATTAATAATATTTTTGGCAAGAATTATTAGTACTCCTTTAAGAAAATCCCTTTTTACTAATGATTCCAAACTATCTTTTCATTAGACCACCAGGTAATAGTCTTCTAATAACTAATATTCATTTCTGAATACATGATCGAATTTTAAAAGAGCCTATTCTATTAAGAGATGAATTTTAAATAAAATTTGCTTGTAAAAGTTTAATAATTATTATCAAAATATATGTTCTGTGCTGTTTTCATCAATTATACTAGTAATATTTGTAATGGTAATGTAATCCAGAAAATTTTTAGTACCCAGAGTCATTGCTCATACAAAACTTAAAACATAAACTTTGATCACACAAAACTTAAAACTAAAACAATAGTTTACATATTTTGGTGGCAGAAGTTTATAATGAGTTAATCCATAACCTTTCAAATATGACTAAATATGATTTCCCAGGAGAATATGAAAGATACATTACTTAAAAGTTTTTTACTATTAAAGAAGAACATGTTCAAACACATATACATGAATTGACTGTGGATGTGATGGTTAATTTTGTGTATCAACTTGGTTAGGCTGTGGCATCCAGTTCTTTGGTCAAATAACAGTCTAGATGTTTCTATGAAGGCTTTTTTTTTATTCAATTAACATTTAAAATCTATTCACTTTATGTAAGGCAGATTACCCTCTGTAATATGAGTGGGCTTTGCCCAATGAATTGAAGGCCTCATAAGCAAAAACAGATTCCCGCCCCACAAAAAAAGAATTCTGTTTCAAAAGTGCAACATAAAAGTCTTGCTAAATTTTGAGTTTTCCACTGCTTGCCTGCCTTGCAGATTTCAGACTCAAGATTACAACAACTCTTATATGTGTGAATATATTTATATATGAGTGTATATACTATGTTAAAAACTCCTTAAGACGTAAGCATTTAACTTTGGTCAGGTTAACCGATGATTTGTCTATAACATAAAGGGAGAGGAAGCATAAGCCTTAAGCCTCGCCAGTGGTTTAAAACTTTGCCTTTATCTGAAAGGTGAAGACAGAAAAGCAGAATTGCAAACATATATTCATAAACATAAATGACTGTTTAATCCAGTGTGCTGTGAAGCAATTACATATACCATGTGAAAAAACGCCAGATTATTTAGAGGGAAGACTCCTTCAGAACAGTTTTCTGAAGAAAGTTTGTATGTGTGCAATATGAAGTGTGCATTGTGAATCAGTTGTGGAAGAATTTGCAAATTTTCTATTGTGGTAATACGGACTTTCAAAATGTTCATTAATTTTTTAATTTTAGATGTATTACTTCTATTCAACAAAAACTGTGTACAACTTATGGAGCATTGTCACAGACAACTGGGAAGAATTTAAGTATTTAAATCAGTTTTGAAGTCACAGTCATATTTCAAAATATGCAGTGAGTAATGGAAAGTTTTTGTTGGTGGTGATTATAACCCAAATAAAATAATGTCGTCAATTTTAGACTTGATGTAAAGGAATATTTTCTTTTGATTTTTGATAGATATTTCTTGCTGCTCTTTTCACTGTAATGTTCTATTTTTTGTTGTTGTTTTGTTTTGTTTTTTCCTTCTTTCCACAAAATGTTGTTTTATAGCCAGTTTGGAGACATGCCTGGTAACATTAAGTAAAGATAGGAGAGCAGAAATTTAAACTTGTGTTTTATTTTAGTTAAAGTGTACGCAGATTAACTGCCATTTGGGGTAATGGATTCCTAAATATACACCTGCTAACCACTATTTAATTATTTTCTCCAGTTAATGTCATGTGATTTCATGATTCAACACATATTTATATAAATTATTCCACTAAAGAATAATAACGTATGAACAAAAATTAGGCAAATTTTATTTCACTAAAATGATAGTTTAAATTTAAATATTCTAAGTATCACTGAAAATATATTTTATTTGATAGTTTTTAAAATGTTAAGAAACTTTCCCTTTTACTTAAGTGCCACATATATGTATGTATGCAAACATGTAAAAAAAACTCAAATAATTACCTACCAATAAATCTTGCCCAGTTTGAAAAGCTTTGTTGTGACACTATCATCTCATAATAAATATGGAGGAAGATAGTTTTATGTCCCACTAAAATAATGCCAACTTTCTATCAGTTCCCAGCGAATGATGCCACCTCACGATTTCCTATAAAATCTCAATTTTTCTTGAAGAACTTTTATATAAAACTGACAGATTTGATACTGCTGTTTTATGACATGACTAAATCAGAACTTGTAGTGTCATGTTTGCATGCAAAATAATATTGCTATAATATCGTATGCCTTGATTTACTTTTGCATTTCATTTCTCATTTTGTATCTATCTATCATCTATCTCTCTCTCTCTCTCTCTGTCTCACACACACACACACACACACACACAGACACAACAAATTCAGGATAAAGTTGACTTTAATGTGTTATGGTCGTAAACAATATACCCCAAAGCAATTGTGTAATATATAACTGAATGGTGCTTGAATGTTTACAGGCATTCCTCATGTTTATTTCCTACATCATTTATTCTATGCATAGAAAAAAAAGTAGCTTTTGTATATTAAATTGCATCTTAAAGTAAATAATTTCAAAATAATCATCTTTTTCTCTAGTACACAAGCACTATATAAATTATCTGTATATTGGCCATTCATAATTGTTTACCAAGGCTTAAACTCTCAAAATATAAATTTTTAAAAGCACACATTTAGATATTAACTGAATCTAAAGTGCATATTGATTATTTGTACAATATTTAATATATGACTTCCTAAGTGCCTTCTAATAAAATATGTGATGCCAGGTATAAGGGAGTCACACAGTGTAAGATTTCCTGCTGCTCTCCATAAATTTACTAGTTGGTGCAGAGGTTATCAATACATTTCCTGTCTGAATGCAATTGATCTGTCCAGTACCATTTCATGAATAATGCTTAGACACTATTGTGTTACGGTTCTGAAACCAGTGGGGTTGAGGGAATACTCTCGGTTGGGTGCCTCTATTGGATAAAATAGCATAATCTCCATGGGGCTATTTTTTAGTGTATTGTGTTACTATAAATGAATACATAAGGTTATATAATTTATAAAGAAATAAGTCTTATTTAGCTCACAATTCTGTGGCTGAAAGGTTCATGACTGGGCATTCGGTGAGGGCCTGAGGCTGCTTCCCCTTTGGGAGCCAGCTGTACAGAGACCACAAGAGAAGAGAAGAAGTAAGGTGGGAGAAGATTTCAGGTTCCTTTTAACAACCAGCTTTCTTGAGAGGTAATTGAATGAGAACTCAGTCGCCTCCAAGGGAACACATTAGTCTATTCATGGGTGATTCCTTCTCCCTAGTGACCTTCAACACCAGGGATTAAATATCAACATGAGGTTTGCAAAGGAAAAACGTCAAAACCATAATAGACATGTAGTATGAAATTCATTCATCCCGCACACCTTCTGGAAATTCCTGGCCAATGACACACAGCTCTACATCTTGTGGGGACAACATGCATTTAAAAGTGCTGTGTAGAGAAGGATGTGTGACATTCTAAATTATGCAGCCAGCACAGAACAGAGAATTCAAGGCATAAGAAGAATTATGATGGATGATTCAAAGAATAAATAAATTGTTTCAAAGTGAAATATTCATACCACAGATGAAAAGAAGGTACACAGACTGAGGATATATTATAGTTTCTTAGGAATGGGAATATTTTCGTTGGGATGGTGGGAAACAAAGAAATGGGTTTTTCTTACATTTTTGGTTAGTTATTAGGTAAAGTTGGGATGTTTCTCTATCTAAATGGGTGGGGAAAAGAGGGAGAAAGTGGATAGAATGAAAAACTGATAAATTATTGAAATTTTATTTGATACAATGCTAAAATAATGAAGATAAAGTGAATGGAGAGAAAAACTACCTACGAAAAATATATAAAAGAAAAAAGTAAGTTAGAAGGTTCAAATTAGGAATGAATAAATAAAAACTCAGAAATGGTTAGAGATGGAATTTAGAGTTGTCATGAATAAATACACATATAAAATTGTACAGTATTGTACTCAAGTGAGGGACTGATGGATACGTAATCTTAAAGCTAAAATTTAGAAATCAGAGAATTGTTCAACATTCATTGACCATATGTAAATGCTACATTATTACCTTTACTATTTATATAGGGTCTGAGAAGTCTGGCCAGAGGGTAGGAGAAAAAACATCCCTCAAAACGTGTCCTCAGTAGTACTTTCATGGATATTGTTTTAAAGTATGCACAGGGATGTGATCTCTGCATCACACAAAATCAGTCCAGCTTTTGGAATTTGGAGTATGGTATATGGTTATTTCTGAGGTCCTTTCTCTCTCATCAATATTATGCTGTGTGGACAAAGTAAGATCAAATACTAGGAGTGATGATTCAATTTTATTTAACTTCCAGTTAAGTACAACAATACAAATGAGTTCTGGTCGAAGGCAAAGGAAGCAAGGAATAGAGAAAAGAGAAGAGCAAGAGAGAAATACATGTATAGCCTTGTGAAGAATTACAGAGCATGAAACAATCACAAAATTATGCATCTATTTTGTTCATTCTTCATCACATGGTGTAATACATGGACTAGATTTAGTCATTATTAGGAAAAACAAGGCTGAAAATTAAATTTAGTTTTTTCAGCATAGATGGAATATATTTTCTTAGCTGCCTAATTACATGTAAGTATGTTTGTGTGTGTGTATCTGTCTTTGTGAATTAATGATAGATGTGTTTTAAATTATCACAAAATATGTGATATACATGAAGTCTACACTGTTTACTCACACATTAACTAAATCAATGGGTCATTAAAGGAAAAAAAGTAGTTTTCATGCTTATATGTTTCATACTTTATGACCCTCAAAGTATCTAGCACAGTGCCATTAATAAACTTTATGAAACTATGAGAAATGAATAAATGCATATTGTTTCCCTGTGAATGAAATGATGTGCCTTGAAGATAACTGTCTAGCATTCAAAATGAAATCTTTTGAAATATACAATAGAGTGTTTTTTGTGAAGTGGCCTGTTAGCTATATGACTTTAACTTAAACATGACTACTATCACAGAAATAGCAAGAGATTCATCTTTGTGTGCTTGGTTGGTAGGGACCAGCTCACCAATGTCTTTGTTTAAACTGCTTCAGTGATTAACACACAAAAAAGTATATAGATAATTGGCAATGCCCGCCATGTACTCCATAGATCCATTAGCAATGCCTGCCATGTACTCCATAGATCCATTAGCAATGCCTGCCATGTACTCCAGACATGGGTGTAGTGGCATGCATATTTGCTGACCCTGATCTAATTCATTTATAAAGTACTTGCCTTCATAATATTTCACATTATAAAATGGGCTTCTTATGATAAAAAGGACATTACTGAAGAGAGAAACAATATAACAATTGAGCTAGAGGCAAGACTTGGAAAAAGGGAGATACAATTAGCCTTTGGGGACTGGTGGAAATGTTAGAACATCTGAGCAAAGGTCAATGCAAAAAATGAGTATGACTGTAACATATTACACATTGAGCATTAATATCAAATATAAGCAGCGCCCATCTACAAATAAATAGTTCTGCTGAGAGTACTTCTAAATACCTTTATCGCTTGGCTCTGTGCCCCCAAACTCTCATTACCCCAGTTTATCTCCTCTTCTATGACTATTTTTCTCTCTCTTCATCTATATTTCTTCAAAAAAAAAAAGGCAATTGGTGATTGCTGCTTCCTTTCTTCTTTCTCTGTTCTTACGAAACCATTGTTGTTTTAATAAATTTGAAAAAAAAATACTGTGTTCTTCTCAACTGTATTTAGTGAGCTACGAATATTTCATAAGATGCTTCTAACTGTGGAACACTAAGACTCATCCTCACTGAGTTCACTTCCCAGTGGGTTTTTAGAAATGCAGAGATTTAGTTAGACAGTGTTCAAGTAAAAGACTGTCAAGACACATTTTTGAAGCTATAAATGGTACTTCAAATATTTGGAAAAACTTTAGTGTTAATCAATGACTGAAAACTGGCCTTGATAAATTGCTTAACCATTCTTACTAATTATACAATACATATCCATTGATGAATTTATGTTGCAGTTCCTTCCAGTACTTTAATTTATTCTTGTCTATTGTCTACTGTAGGCACTATCTCAAAAGGCATTTTCCAAAGTGCAGAGTACTCATTTGCCTCTTACAGAGAATCTATGTATGTGACATTGACCCAAGGTAGGTGTCCTAAAATTTTCGTAACAGATACATAAAATTTTGTCTACTCTTCAGAATAACTAAAAAGGAGAGATTTCACACTTGATGCAATTAAATATAGAAAATTAAAGAAAATGATGCACAAAATTCATAAATTCAATAAGTTATCAAAACATGAGATCTGCTGATGCAAAAGGCAAGCTTTTATTTCAGCCCTGGGTGCAAGCAAAAGTGCACTCCAGAGAACAAATGGAGGGTTTGATTTTTTTCAGTAGAGAAATCTCCTGCTCTAGTTCCCATCAGGTTCGTTTTCAGAAATGTTGGATTCAAACTTGTTATTGCTGAGTCCTGATTGGGTAATTTTCAAGTCTGAAACCACAAATCCTTTTTAATTAAAGATTCCCAGGGGATTGATTGGGAATTTTTAGTCCTTGGTCACAGGGGCTACTCCTGCTCAGAGTTGTAAAAGCAGAATGTCAAGGGCTGTATTTTCTTCCAGGAACACAGAGTGTGTGGCCACTTTCTCACCACACTGTGGCTGCCTGGTTCTGTTTTAAAATTTGAAGTGTCTCTCTTAGGCATAGAGTATCCATTTTGCCTAGATATTTTGGGTCTTTTTACAAATATATTATCATTTTAAAAAATGGTATGTTTTTATTACTGTTCTCATTTTCAAGTAATCTGAAAGGTTTCTCTGAGAGTAATTTAATGAGCTCAAGCGGACTGAGTAGTGGAAATAACAATACATTTATTGTTCTATGATTTACAAATCACTATCATCTAAAAACCTGTACAGGAAATAATGTATTTTGTGTTTTTTAGGAACCACAGTAGAGATTTATTAAGTTTGAGTGATGTATCCAAAGTAACACAATCAACAAGTCAAGAAATAAATAGTAAAATAAGCATGTCTCCATCTCCATTTATTGTCATGCACTCTTGCTATTACACTGTGGTGCCTTCTATTCTTTTAAATAAGAAAAAGATCAAAAATTATTTTGCAATAATTGCCCTAATGCAAATCTTGTCCATTGATAACATCATATGAGTTGCCAGTATAAAGAATATTTTACACTGACTAAAACTGAATTAGGAACATTTCAAAGAGTAAATAGTTCTTTTCAAATCTGAATCAAATGTCAAAGGTTCATGACTTTCTTTAAATTGTTTTTGAAATGAAGAACCTTAAAGTTTTTGAGTTTGTGAGCATTGTGTAACATTTACTTAAATCGTATAGTTTATGCTTGTTTCAACTACAAAAAACAAATCAAAACAAACAGAAAAAAGAGTAGTAAGTATTTCACCATGGAGGAAATCATTGATAAAAGCCTGGTGTGTGTGAAAGTATAGTTTCACAGATTCAAATGTCATTGAAAAAAAACTTCAAAAGAGAGAAAATTCGTTGAATTATATCAAGGAATTACTTTCAGACATTAGTCTTAATAACACAATTGGATTTTATTTGATAATAAAATGTGGATTTTAATGTCATTCATTTTTTAAAGACGTCTACTATTTCTCTAAGAACTTTATAGAACTAAAAAAGAAAACAGTAGCATGACCATAACTTAAGAATAAACTAAAATTTAAGTAGATAAGCATGCTAGCATTGAAATAAATTATCTTTAGTACAATGGCCTTTCAATTCTTTGTAATGTTATATTTCAATCAGGAGAAAGCTTTTGAGACCATGGTCTCAAAACTATGATTATTAATTGAATAATATTTTATGTATTATTTAAATTGCAGTACTTGGGTTACTATAAAACACAGAGGTAGAAATTGGTAAGGTTTATTCAATATCCTCAGTTTGCACATTTTCTTCCTTGGAGACTACTACTCATTAACAGCATACACAACAATATTAGATGATGAGAAGACATCTTATCATAGGGTATTTTGCAGCCCTAGGTTTTCAAATCATTCAACGGGACCTAGAACATTTTATTGCTGTTTTCAAGACACTAAAATCTATCCAAATGGGGTAAGGGAGGCTTTTCCGCATATAGGTCTTTCTATGAAAAAATTCATTCCCAAATAAATGAGATGTTTTTCTAAATGTCTTTTTTAGCTTCTGAGCTCATGTTAGCTATCAATAGAGATTACCCCTGCGGGTAGACATAAGAAGCAGTGATATTCTGAGGCACAGTGCCATGGAATTCTGTCACTCATCAAAGAATATTTGGGATAATCTTTAATGGGAAAAGTTAAAATATTTGATAATTGTCATTTTACACATGGAACAACTAAAGCCTGAGTAGGTTAATATCATTTGCCAAAAGTTGGTTGTATACAAAGATACATGACCATCTCAAAAATGGTGAAAGCAAAATTGTTAAGTGTCTCTGCCCCTCAGATTGGTGGATGTTCTCTTCCTCCTTACCATAACAGACAACCTGTCAAAAATTAAACATGATTGATGACTAAAGGCAAAAACCTCTTTATATATTGATCTCAGACTAGGATCAATTATAAGACTTGTATCAACTTAACTCTTACTGTAGCATCCTGTGCTTAGAAGGAATATAAACTTCTCAGTCAACTTTTCTGTATTCATTTCAGAGACCACTTTGTATTCCTGTTTCTTGCTTGGTTATTATTTTTCAATGGGGAGCATGACTACATAAAATGAAACACAAAGTAAGGTTTGCTTTTCTAGCAAGTACACATACTAGAAGATTGACTTGGGCTCATTTTGCTACCGCTGATGTTGCCTTTTCTAATCCACTTTCCACAATTCTGATGTCTGAAAAATACATGATTTACTTAGCATGTGTATGAGATGGAGGTAGAAACAGGAAGACATAGATAATAATATTGCCTGCCACAAACAGTTCATGCAAATACCCTTTCAGTGGACAGTGATCCACATCAGCATCAGAGACACATATAGAAATACATTTCAGCATTGTCTTTGAAGCAAATATTGGGAATAATAATTTCATGTTTTCAGAGAAAGGGAGAACATAAACAAAAATTGCACAGAGTATTAATATTGTCAACAAGACGAATGTAATCAACTTGTCAATTAAAGGTACTTTGCACGGAAGATGCAAATATTTTAATCTTAAGCTACTGTTTATTTCATTCCTGTAGACCCATACAGATTGATTTGTGTATCTTCTTTAAAAATAGAGACCCTGCTCTCCTTTGTGGTAAAATCTTTGAGATATATATATATAATATATATGTATGTATTTGTATATATTTATGTGCGTATATATATATGCAACCTTTGAAATAAAAATTTTTGAAGTAGAAATATATGTTTGTATATGTATATATGTATTTGTATATATTTATGTGTATGTATATACAACCTCTGAAATAAAAATCTTTGAAGTAGAAATATATATTTGTATATGTATATATGTATATACATATACACACATATACATATATACATATACACACATACAAATATATACATATATACACATACACACATATATACATTATATATATAATAACAAGAATATTTAGACTTTCATATAAAGGTTTCATAGAAGTCACCAAGTCAAATATACTTCAATTTACAAATGAACTGGGTTTATTATAGATATTTGACAAATAGCCTATGTTGAATGTTTATTTTATGAAAGTTTCATATGATATATAGGTTTATTTTACTGGTGGTACATTTAATTTAGAAAAATATTAATGCATATGATATTCCTGATCTATCACCATAGCTATATTGATTAGAAATAATCTAATCTATGGATTATTAAATTTAATTACATACTACAGAATCAAGGTTATCAACAGGTAGTTGCCACTCAACTAGATGTATTTGCAGTTCTTGCTAACTTCACAGCTGGCATAAACTATTCTGAAAAATAAAATGATCCATTAGGTAGCAGCATGTCTTCTGAATACTCCAAGATCAAACTCATCTCAGTGATAATATTTCATTTGCTTTTGAGTACAGGTTAGGAAAATGTTTCCACATTAAACATTGTTAGTTTTAGCTTAAAAGTACAGAAACATTTCCAGGTAATAAAACATGTTCACCAAGCTGCACTGCCTCAAGGCTGCACCACCTACACCATACAGAGTTGATCAAATGAAACCATCATTCTTTACAACAGGCTTGTCAAAAAATGTTCACTGGAATATTGCTGTCAAGTTACCTGAAATAAAGTAGGCCGGAGTCATTGCACATAGCATTCTAGATTTCTACTCTGTGGTCACCCTGTATCATTCTCCAAATTCCTGCCCCTGTGGAACTCACAAAAGCTGGGATCAAAGCAGATCCTGACAGCTGATCGGTGATGTATCAGCCTCATTCGTTTCATAAAATTGAATGTGGGCTACATTTTTACACAAGAGTAACAAGCATTTAAGAATAAGCCTTTGCAATGGAAGAGATATTACAATGCTGCTTTGATGACTTAACTAAAGGACTCTATGTTGCATTTTTATCTTAAACTTGAACCCACTCTTTCAGTCTAAGGCAGGTATTCACATAATGATAAATACAATTTTAATTAATAGAATAATTGTTTTAAAACTCCATGCATTCAATTTCCAATTTTTTTTTAGAAAAACAGTTACTATTGTGAAACTTGTTTTTCTTCTATAGCTCATATGGAAGGAACTAGAATTGCGTAATTCTGGGCTTATAGCTTGCTTTTCACTCTGCTTTGCTTTACATTTTTTCTTAATTCATCTTTTTTTTTGTTCTTTCTGCTTTCCTGCAAATTATACTTCTAATTTGCTCATGAAAATTTTCCCACTGAATTAATAATAGTGTATCTATTAAAAAACAAACAATCTCATAGAAATCAGATTGTCAAGAGTTTTAAATGTGTGCTGCTGATGCAGTCCTCTATCCTTTCTTTGCTGGATTACTTTTTAGTTGGAAAGATGATATGTTGGCCAAAAAAGTCATTTGAAAGGCAGTACTGTATCTGAATTTCTTATTTTATCAAAAATTCTATGAAAATAAAAGGTATTAAAATAAGACAAGTGAAAAATGAATTATTTTCCTTCTAGGTAAAAATAGATAAGCATATGTTTTAACTGTTAGCTATTTAAAATATATGTACCAAATGAGAAGCAGGTTCCATATAGAGTTCTCCACCTACTAAACAGTCTGCTTTTGTGGTGGTCAGCACATATGGAAAGTCATAAGTCATAAATATGAAAATACTACTTATTCTCATTGTATGAAGTGGTCAAGGTGAAACTGTCCTAAAAGACCACATTTCCCCACTGTTGTTGATTCAGTAGCATTCAAAAGCCTAGTAGTTTTTTTAAAGTGAGAAGAGGATCTTAATATCCATCTTGAATGCAAAAGCCTATAAACTATGAAATTAAATGATTCAATAAACAATTCTTGAAGAAATCTACTAAGAGAATATATTGAGGATTCACGCATCTTTAAGAATATAAAAATACTGAACTATAGGGATATTGTTCTATAAAACAGTTTATATAACAATTTATGATCCAATTATTAGTATGTAAGTTTTGCTAACTCTGGAGATTCTCTACTCTTCACCAAGCACGTAGATTTGTTATGAACTGTGATTGTTGTTAGCAGCTATTCTCTTTCCCTGGTCCCACATACAACCATGTTAAAATTTCCTAAGTCTCACATTTAGGGGAACATTGCAAGAGAAAATTTGCATTACCTTGATCTCATCTTAGATATTTGATTTTCTTACAGTGCATCAAATAAAATTTGACCTCGGAAAACATATACCAATATATACAGTAGGTATCATGTACTTTTAGAAAACCATATAAATAAAGTGAGTATTGCAATAAAGCACATCACACTAATTTTTCAGTTTCTCAGTGCACGTAAAATTTATGTTTACACTATACCGTAGTCTACTTAAGAATGTAGTAAGTAGCTTTATGTCAAAAATTAAAAAGTACGTGTCTTAATTTTAAAAATAATGTGTTGCTAAGAAATATTAACAATTATCTAAGCCTTTGGTGAGTCCTAATCTTTATGCTGGTGAAGAGTCCTTGATGTTGATGCTGCTGACGGATCAGTGTGGTGGTTGCTGAAGGTTAGGGCGGCTTTGACAGTTTCTTAAAATAACACAACAATGAACGTGGCCATGTCAATTGACTCTTGACATGAAGAAAAACTTCATGAAAATTTTCTCTCTTTCTTTCTTGTTTCTTTTTTTTTGAGCAATGAAATGCTGTTTGATGGCATTTTACATACTGAAGAGTTTCTTTCAAAATTGGGATCAATCCTCTCAAAATCTGCCACTGCCTTATCAATTAAGTTTATGTAATATTTTAAAGCCTCTGTTGTCATTTCAACAATGCTCAAACTATCTTTACCAGGAATAGATTCCATCTCAATAAACCACTTCCTTTTGTTCATCCATCAGAAACAACTCCTCATCCGTTCAAGTTTTAGCGTAAGATTGCAGCAACTCAGTCTCATCGTTAGGTTCCACTTTTCATTCTAGTTCTCTTGCTATTTCTAACATATATATATAGTTCCTTCACTGAACTCTTAAATTCCTCAAAACCGTCCATGAGGGTTGGATCAACCTCTTCCAGTCTCCTCCTGTTAATGCTGATATTTTAACCTCCTCCCATGAGTTGTGTATATTCTCTTTTTTTTTTTTTTTTTTGCGGAGTCTCGCTCTGTCGCCCAGGCCGGAGTGCAGTGGCACAATCTTGGCTCATTGCAACCTCCGTTTCCTAGGTTCAAGCGATTCTCCTGGCTCAGTCTCCCGAATAGCTGGAACTACAGGTGTCCGCCACCACGCCCAGTCAATTTTTGTATGTTTAACAGAGAGAGAGTTTCACCATGTTAGCCAGGCTGGTTTCGAACTCCTGACCTCAGGAGAGCCACCCACCTCAACCTCCCAAAGTGCTGGGATTACAGGTGTAAGCCACTGCACCCAGCTGAATTGTGTATATTCTTAAAGGCATATAGAATAATGAGTACTTTCCAGAAGGTTTTCACTTTGCTTTATTCAGATCCACCAATGGAATCACTATCTATGACAGCCATGGCCTTATAAAATGTATTTCTTAAATAAGACTTTAAAGTTGAATTTACTCCTTGACCCATGGACTGCAGAATGGATGTTGTGTAAGTAGGCATGAAAACATTAATCTTGTACATTTCTTTTGGCGCTCTTATGATGACCAGGTACATTTTCAATAAGCAGTAATATTTTGAAAATAATCTTTTTTATTTGTTTTTAACTGAGCAGGAGGTCTCAACGGTTTGCTGAAAATATTTAGTAAACCATGCTGTAAACAGAGATGCTGTCGTCTAGGCTTTTTTTCTATTTATGGAGCACAGGCAGAGTAGATTTAGAATAATTCTTAAGGGCCCTAGCATTTTGGAAATGGTAAATGCACCTTACCTTCAATTTAATGTCATCAACTGCATTAGTCCCTAGCAAGAGAGCCAGCCTGTCTTTCAAAGCTTTGAAGCCAGGTATTATCTTCTCCTCTGTATCTATGAAAGTCCTGGATGACATCTTCTTCCAATAGTAGACTGTTTTGTCTGCATTAAAAATCTGTTGTTTCATGTAGCTATGCTCATCATTGAAATCAGATAGATTTTCTAAATAACTACTTGCTGTAGCTTCTACATCCACCCTTGCTGCTTCATCATGTACATTAATGTTAAAAAGATGGCGTCTTTCCTTAAACTTCATGAACTGACCTCTGCTAGCTGCCAGCTGTTCTTCTGCAGCTTTCTCACCAGTCTCAGCCTCCAAAGAACTGAAGAGAGTTAGGACCTTGCTCCAGATTTGGCTTTGGCTTAAGGGAATGTTGTGACTGATTTGATCTTCTATCCAGACCAATGAAATTTTCTCCATAAGAGCAAAAAGCCTGTTTTATATTCATATAATTCATGTGTTCACTGAGAAACACTTAACAATTTCCTTCAGTAACTTTTGCTTTGCATTCACAACTTAGCTAACCAATTGGCACAAGAGGCCTAGCTTTCAGCCTGTACTGGCTTTAGATGTGCCTTTCTCACTAACCTTAATCATTTCTAGGTTTTTATTTATAATTAGAGACATGTGACCCTTTCACTGGAAGACTAGGGGCCATTTTAAGGTTATTAACTGGCTTAATTTCAATATTGTTGAAAAATGCAATGTCTGCAAAGCACAATAAAATGAAGCATAATAAAACAAATTATGCCTGTAGAACCTTCTTTAAAGCCTCTCACAATCAATGGTAAGGAATAACAGTTTAAAAATATATTTCCTACTAATCTCTTGATATTACTCCAAATGACAAATACAAATCACAAATTCTTAATTTCCAGACAAAATAGGTAAGTAATGGGATTTTTTGGTTCAGGCTAGCTCTATTGTTCTTTCTCCTCCCCTTTCAGGCTTTATGATTTTAATCATTCTCGATTTGATTGAGAGGTGTGTTTTCTACTTATTGCTCAAATAAAATTCTCATCATTGTAAATGAAATTTGTTCAAGTTTTAATTAGGTAAAAGATTCAAATCATAGTTATATTATGAGGTAAGTCCATTTCATTATTTACTTCCCCCAATCTCCCCTAGATTAGGAGAAAACATATATAAAAAGTTAGAACCCTAAAATAAACTCATAAAGTCTCTTATTCATAAATTTTCAAAGACTAGACTCTATTATTAAGAATGTATACTTTTCTGAGCTTATTTATATAGTGTCAGAGATTATAATGTTGTGATGATATTGTAAATATTAACTCACTAGTAGAATATGTTTTTGTTCAAAACAAAAAATCTTTACTCTATTAGAAGATAGATTATATGGCCTTTTAATATACCTTTTGCTTTTGAACATATTTTCCTTTCAGTTGTTGCATTACCAGTGTTCTTATTAAATGCAAAATAAAATCAGTAAAACTATACTTTAGTGATAAAGTTTGAAATTTAATTTTAAGTAGGCTATATGTGTTTATTATTGAATAATTCTATGCATCTGCCAATCTATCATGTGGTCTATGCGAGACATTTATGATCATGTTATAAAGATAAAAGAGCATACAAAAAGAATGCTC
>NW_012121043.1:1378284-1434107 GCF_000951035.1 Colobus angolensis palliatus
AAAGATGACTTTGCCATGTCAGTGTACTGCTTCATCTTTGTCTCATGTTTTCTGTGCTAAATGGATAGAAAGATTATATCTCTCTCTGTTTTTTAGAAGAAAAAAAAACAAACTTTCTTTTTCTCCATGATTGGGTCCAATGAGAAAAATGTCCATGGGTTTTGCAGATATCACTAAACACTGTGGCACTCCATGCGAATCATTCTTACATGTCTTCCTCGAGGTAGCCACCTGGCATTGTGCTGTTAGGTCACCTAAAGTCACTGTGAAACAGGATATAATTTCACTCACAGTGTTTCCAAACCATGGAATAATGAAATATGTTGATAATAGGGCTGTTCTGTGTCACCATTCATGATTTCTTAACTTTCATGTTGGTATTAGCAAAAGGTACAATTACCTCTGGAAAAGTATCATCTTGATTTATCACTACATCATCTTCAAAATGACAGTATTGTGATTTGGAAGAATCTCCTAACTAGCAGGGAAGAAAGTGGACCATCATAATCCATTACATTGAAAAATTCTCATTTTTGTTTTCAGAGTCAAAATTATTGGTTTCTTTGCTTTTGAATTTTTGGTTATGAATCCCTTGCTAGGTGAATAGTTTGCAAATATTTTCTCCTTGTCTGTGATTCATCTCTTCACTTTGTTGATTATTTTCTTTGCTGTACTTAAGCTTTTAGATTAATATTATCCCATCTATTTTTTCTTTTGTTGCCTGTGGTTCTGAGGTCTTATCAAAAACAAAAACAAAAACAAAGCAAACAAACAAACAAAAATCACTTTGCATAGACCAATGTCCTATAGCATTTTCCAATGTTTTTATTTTCTAGTAGTTTCATAATATTAGATCCTACATTTAAGTCTTTACTCCATTTTGAGTTGATTTTTGTGTATGATGAAAAGTAGGGAGATCTGATTTCATTCTTTTGCATATAGATATCCAGTGTTACCAGTACCGTTTATTAAAGAGACTGCTTTTTCTCCACTGTATGTTCTTGGTGACTTTGTTGAAAATGAGTTGACTGGAAGTACATGGATCTTTTGGGGGTTCTCTATCCTGTTTTATTAGTCTATTGTCTGTTTTCAAGCCAGCACCATGCAGTTTTAGATACCATAACTTTGTAGTACAATTTGAAATCAGAATAGTGTGATGCCCCTACTTTTGCTGGTTTTGCTTAAGATTGCTTAGCTCTTAGGGTGTTTTCTGATTTGAGATACATTTTAGGATTTTTTTCCTATTTCTGTGAAGAGTTTTGTTGGATTTTAATAGACAGTGCATTGAATCTGTAGAGAGCTTTGGGTAGTATCAATGTTTAAACACTGTTAATTTTTCCAATCCATGAGAATGCAGTAGTTTTTCATTTTTTTCTCTTAGATTTTTTTCATCAGTGTTTTACAATTTTTAATATACACGTCATTTATTTCTTTGGTTAAATTTATTTCTATGTATTTTTGTAACTATTATAAATTAAACTGATTTTTTTATTTCTTCTTCGGATTGATCACTGTTAGTGTATAAAAATGCTACTGTATTTCATATGTTAATTTTGTACTTTACAATGTTAGGAAGTTCATTTATTATACGTTTCTGGTGGAATCTTTAGGTATTTTTAAATATAAGATGAAGTTATCTGTAAAGATAATTTGAATTCTTCCCTTTGAATTTGGATTTTCTTAAATTTTTTCTCTTGCCTAATTTGTCTGGACAGAAATTTCAACACTATGTTGAAAGAAAGTTGTGAAATTGGACATGTATGTCTCACTCCAGATCTTAGTGGAAAAGTTTTCAATATTTTCCATTCAGTAGAATATTAGCTGTGAGCTTGAGAGTTTTTATTTTAAAGAAATGTTGATTTTTATCAAATGCTGTTTTAGCATCTATTGAAGTAATTCTATGGTTTTTGTTTTTAACTCTGTGAATGTGATATATTATGTTCATTGATTTGCATATGTTGAAATATCCTTGCATCCCTTAGATGGATCCCACTTGATCACAGTGAATGATCTTTTGAATGCATTGTTGAAATTGGTTTTCTAGTATTTTGTTCAGTACTTTCACAACTATGTTTATTTTGTTGAGTTCTTTCACAACTGTGTTTGTTTATTGTTGTTGTGCCTTTATCCTGATTTGGTATCAGGGTAATGATTGATTCACAGAATGAGTTTGGAAGTATTTCCACCTCTTAAATTTTTTGAAATAGTTTGAATATAACTGACATTAGATCTTCTTTAAATGTTTGTTAAAATTCATTAGTGAATCAATCAGATCCTAAACTTTTCTTTGATATAAAAATTTGTCTTCATTTTTCAGTCCTGTTACTTGTTATTGGTATTTTCAGGTCTTCTATTTCTTTATTGTTCAATCTCTATAGGTTGTTTGTGTTCAGGAATGTATTCATATCTTCTAGGTTTTCAAAATGGTTGACATATAGTTGATCATAATAAAATCTAACAATCTTTTGTATTTTTGTGTTAATTATGTGCTTTTTCATCTCTGATTTTTTATGAGTCTTTTCTTCTTAGTCTAGCTAAAGATATGTTAATTTTTAATTTTTTTATAAACCCTCTTTTTGTTTTATCATTCTTATCATTTATTTAATCTTAATTGTATTTACTTATGCTCTAATATTCATAATTTATTTCCATATATTAATTTGGTGTTTGGTTTGTTCTTGCATTTCTAGTTTCTTGAGGTGCAATGTTAGGCTGTTTCTTTGGAGGCTTTCTTTTCCTTTTTTGATGTAACATATAATCCTATAACTTTTTTAGTACTTCTTTTTCTATATCCCATAAGTTCTACTATCTTGTGTTTTCATTTTCATTTCTTTCAATAATTTTTTAAAT
Organism: Colobus angolensis palliatus; assembly: GCF_000951035.1. Lineage (NCBI taxonomy): Eukaryota > Metazoa > Chordata > Mammalia > Primates > Cercopithecidae > Colobus > Colobus angolensis. The sequence goes on from NW_012121043.1 coordinate 1,381,135, forward strand.
TTCCTTCTTAATTTATTCATTGGTCCATTGGTTGTTCAGAAACATGCTGTTTAATTTTCATGCATTTCTACAGTTTCACATTTCTTTTGTTATTAATTTCTAGTTTTATTCTAATATATTCAGAAAAAAATATTTGATATACTTTTGATTTTTTTAATTTGTTGAGACTTATTTTGTGTCTGACATATGGTCTATCCCAGGGTTTCCCACCCCCATTTGGTACCGGAACCTGAGACTGGTACTAGTCCGTGGTCTGTTAGGAACTGGGTCGCACAACAGTAGGTAAGCGATTGGTGAGTGAGCAAATCTTTATCTGTATTTACAACTGCTCCCCATTGCTCACATTACTGCCTAAGCTGTGTCTCCTGTCGGATCAGAGGCAGTATTAGATTCTCATAGGAGCACAAGCCCTATTGTGAAACGTGCATGCAAAGAATCTAGCTTGAGTGCTCCTTGTGAGAATCTAATGTCTGATGATCTATCACTGTCTTCCACCAACCCCACATAGGACCATCTAGTTGAAGAAAAAGAAGCTCAGAGCTTCTATTGATTCTACATTGTGATGAGTTGTATAATCATTTAATTACATATTAAAACATAATAATAATATAAATAAAGTGCACAATAAATGTAATGCACTTGAATCATCCTGAAATCATCTCACCCCCAACTCCGGGGTCTGTGGAAAAATTGTCCTCCACACAACCAGTTCCTGGTGTCAAAACGTTTGGGGACAGCTGCTCTATCCTAGAGTATGTTCCATGTACTAATGTTAATAAAATATTAGATAAATATCTGTTAGGTCTATTTGTTCTAGGGTATAGTTTAACTCCAATGATTGTCAATTGTATGCCTGCATTAGCTCTCCATTGCTGAAAGTACAGTGTTGAAGTCACATACGATTATTGTATTGAAATCTACCTCTTCCTTTATATCAACTGGCACCTGCTCATGGGAAGAAGGCTGCTTCGTGTGTCTTATTGGCTCAGACGGGTATACATCATCTAGCAGGGCCCTGGACAAGCAGGGTAGTTTCCTGACTTCAATAGGAGAGTTCATAGATAAGACTGGCTCCTATTAGTATATGCTGTGGGGTGGAGGCTGGTGTGTCTGTCACATTTACTCCGACGGGCATGTGTTTCCCAGCAGGTCTCTGCACAGGCAGGATAGTTTCTCAACTACAGCAGGTAGACTGGATCTGAGACTGAGTCTCCTCAGGATCTGCTGTGGGGAAAAGGCTGAAGAGCCTTGTGTTTACTCAGAGGGCTGTACATCACACAGCACGTTCCTGCAGAGGTAGGAGAGTTCCCTGATTGCAGTCAAAGAGGCAGGTTTTGAGATGGGGCCTCCTCAGAATTTGCTGTGGGATGGTGGCTGAAGAGTTTGGTCTTTTTGGTGGAGAGTGGCACCTGTCTCCCCAGAGATTGCTGCACAGATGAAATAGTTCCCTGACTGCTGAAGCAGGAGGGGCTGGAGCTGAGACAGAGCCTTCCCAGAATCTACTGTGGGCTGTGGGTTGGAGGCTGGATAGTCCATCTCATTGGCTCAGACAGACAGACAGACATCTCCCAATAGGTCTCTGCACAAATGGGATAGCTCCCCAACTGCGGTGGTAGAGGATGGAGCTGAGTCTAGCCCCTGCAGGATCTGCTGTGGGGCTGAGACTGAAAAGCCCATCTCGTTGGCCTGGACAGGTATGTGTCTCCTGTCAGTTTCCAACATAGATGAGATAGTTTCCTGACTGCAGCAAGAAGTGCGAGAGCCAAGACTGGGCTCCCTTGAGATCTGCTCTGAAATGGAGGTTGACAAATCGACCTGCGATGCCTAGACTTTGGGGCTGGGAGATGTGATAGTCTCCCTGTGGGTCCTTGTACAAACAGTAGCTCTGAGTTGAAACCTTAGCTGCTGGAGCAGAACTACAGGGCAAGTTTCAGCCTCGTTGCTGAGGCCAATGTCGCCAGGCAGAGGAGCCTTTCCACCAAGACACTAGTGTGCACAATTAGTTTTGGACCCCTTAGCCGATAGTTTTGCTTGCCAACTCAAGGCCAAATGAGGCTATAGCCAAGCTGCTTGGGGAACTGGGCCATTTCTGGGCTCAAACTTGGAAGCAAGCTCAGTGGATTGCTCTGGGAGCGCAGACTAAACCCAGGAACAACGACCTGGGTGTTGTCTACTCTCAAAACAATAGTCCTGGGTCCTGGGTTCCAGAAGAGTTTCAGAAACTCCTATTTGAATCCTGAGGCTCCTATAGGGAGACTTTTGACTGTGGATGGTTATAGAATTTTTGTTGTTGTGGGGGGATATGAGTGGGCTATCTTCTATTCTCCCATCTTGATGATGTCAGTTTAGTGTGTAATTTTGATGAATAATACTTAGTAAATTTTTTAATGGATCATAATTTCAGCATCAAAATTATTTTTAATGTAAATGTGGATATGTTCTATTTTATAACATTGTATTTGAAATCAAATAGACTTACTTAAATTGAAAATAAGTAAACAGTTACTTGTAAGTACATTTTTAAACCTATTTGAGAATATTGCCTTGATACAAAGAACTGATGTAATTATCCTAATTATTTCTTAGTGTTTTGTCAGGATTATAGTAGAAAATGAATGGTAGGGAAGCCTAACTGGTGTTTTGAATAAAAAACATGGTGCTGCACATTGCTGTGTCCTGCCAGTTTATGTCAAGTGTGGGAAAAATAAAGAACTCTTTATTTAAATATATGTTTATTCACTTATCAATGTATTAAAATATTAATTAAAGGATTATTGCGTGAAGATAATATGCTAGCTGTTGATAATTAAACAAAAAAACAAATCAGACTTGAAAAAGTGATAACATCATTTTAGGAAAGGGCCACATATATTGAGAGAATAACAAAGATATTCAGATTGAGATGCTGAGCTAAAAAGATAATTTTCTGCATAAATATTACTTGACCTAAGACTTAATGAATAAGTAAGAGTTAGCCATTTGTAGATTGGTGAAATGATAATGGGACAATAACTTCAGATTCAGAAAGCACCATGTGTAATATTCTTCCTGGGGAAAAGCATAACACATAGGCAATTGATGTGAGACCAAGACTGAAGTACAGAGCAGGACAAAAGATGTCACATGTGAAGTGGAAGTAAAGGCAAACCAGACTGTGCAAAACCTGCTGGCCATCTAAACACTACTTAAACTATATGACAGAATACGGATGCTTGAAACTTTCTTGTGTCCAGTCTTTCCAAGAAAAGTAGGTCCACTGTATGACATTCTGCTAAGAGAAAGATCACAGGACCCAAATTCAGAGCTAAATGTGTAATTAAGCTCTTTAACTTCCATCGTTAGTGGATGGTCACCCACAACGGCCATGCTAATTACTGAACATGGAAGTGCTATACTGGAACGTATGAAGGAACATCTGAGAGCAAAGTAGATGAAGCTATACAGGGAATCAGATAGTTGATGGGCATAGCTGAGCCACAGATCCAGGGCCATGTAAGAACCACATATGCCTTTGAGCATTAACAATATGGGAACTATGTTGTTTCATGGTTCAAGCAGATTGATGAGTGGGATACATTTGCTAAGCTGAAAGTCAGTAAATTAGCTTTGAGTGGGATCACTTCTCATTGAATTTTCTATATGAATTCAAAAACTACAAGGCCATGAGGAGATGATGGCTCTGAAACCAAGGAATCTGTTGGCCTACTAATGCTTCCAAACCCTGACAACTGCCCATCCTTTCCTCACATACTGGCCTGGTCATGAGAGTAGTGAGTACAACAGTGGAGTGAGGTGATGGTATGAAGTGGGCCATTTTACCTTTTCCAAGTGTGATGCCGAGGATCAGTATATTATTTCATTCCAAACTTAATTTTTCACTTGCCAGGCATAATAAGTTAGTGTTTCACTAATATCCTCTCTCCTCTACACAAAAAGTAGATATTTTAGAATAAATAAGAAAGATTTATAAATGGGATATGTGAGAGTATATTCAAATAAATAGGCTGAAAGATCACAGGACCTTCAAAATAAATATCTTAAAGGTGTAGGAGAAAGTGGAAAAAACAGAGTGTTAATTCTTTAAGAAGACAAGACAGGATGTAGTACAAAGCACATGCGAAAAAATTCACCTCCAGTACAGATAAAGACACTTTCTGCTTCTTAAAAGACAGAAAGAAAAACATAAAGACTGGGGCATATGGCTGTAGGTGTCTAGAGTTGCCGGTGGGGAGATGAAGGAGTTCCCATCTGAGAGTTTCTATTTTTTACGATGAATTCCGTGGCAATATCATCAGGTGAACATGTGTGTTGTGGGAGTTAGAAAGGCCTAAGATGTTTGAGAACAAAAAAGAAAATGTATAATGGTAAAGTCTTCAGGGAATACGAGGGAGGAGTCAGACAGGACTGAAGTCTCCCTAACCACTTTTCAAGAAATCATCAGCACTAAAGCTATCTTTTGTAGGGGAGGTTCAAGTTATGGCTCATGAGAGTACAAATTTATATAATGGGTTTAATCGTTCCAGAATAAAACATGGATATCAGATACAGCATAGTAGACTGGGCAAGAAGAGAACATTTGTAGCGAGTCTCCACCAGGTACTGGTTGCACAATTTAGACACCTTATATAACCTCTAAGTTTAAAATTTTCAACGTAAAACTTCACAATAATGACAAATCTCATATACCTGATTTATTGAAGGACTTAGCATGTGTGAAGCATTTATTACAAAACCTGGCACGTATTTAGTCTTCATTGATGGTTCTGATGAGGGTAATCGTAGAGACATTATTGTTTCAGACCCCCTTGATTGAGAGAGACACTAAGAGCAGAATATACCATAATCTGTTTCCCAGCTCACTTTTTTTTCAGGCAAATTTTTTCTACACCATCTGCTTACTTTCCTGCTCTCTACATATGCTCCTTCATTTCAACTTTGTCTGTTATACTCCAGCCTGGCTGAACTATTTACAGTATTCAAAAAAATGTCATGTCACCTTACACATAAGCACATTTGCAGTTTTCTTGCTGCCTGGAAACACAACCAGTTCAACTAGTACCCCCACCAAAACACACATATATGAACATCTCACTCCTCTTTTGCCAGTGGAGAACTTATCCTGTAAAATTCAACTCAGACACAGGTTAGGAGCTGAGTTGAATTTCACAAATACCGGTTTGTGGCCATTCCTCTGTCCCTTCCTCTGATGGAATCAGTATTCTCTGTGTCATATCAATTGATGATGAGCTTCCTGGGAGAGAATGGGCAGCTTCTCTTTTACATTAAGTATCATACACAGATACTCACACACAAAAGGCTTCATACATAGTCATTCAATTTAACGACAGCACCTCTGAAAGCAGAAACAACTCCACACACGCTCTAAACCAGACTTCAGAGACAGAACAGTCTGTACATGATCAATGTGGGAATAAAAGAGCTGGAGTTGTTCCAAGTTATTAAAATCCCACCAACTACACTATCAACAACAACAGTGGCAGCACAGAGATCCAAGGTGGTGCCAGGTTTGTTCAGAAGAAGAATCAATAGTTATGAAGGACAATAAACCACACCACACAGGTGAGGTTAGTGAACAGGTGAAGGCAGGAAATAGTAAAGCTTTCCAAGAGAAAAAAAAAAAAAAAGCCTCAGATCCAGAAATTCTTAACATCCAAATAAAATGGACAATGAAACAATCCAAACTTTCCTTTGGAAAGACAGTGATTAGAGCAGCCTCAGACTCTCCTTCCATGTTAGGAAATATCATAAGACGGGCACATAAAAAGCCAACGTGGCTTTCTGTGCTACTTTTTACTTTTGGGTAATTCTGCATGTTTGCAAATTCTGTTTTGTAACTAGCATTTTATCTGTGTTCTCTTTGGGATTTGAGAGGCTTTCTTTAGTGTATTCATTTACTTGTTTTGTGCTAGACTTAAGCCGTAAATATTTGGGGTGTCGTTAACCTGAAGGTGGTTATCAGATTTTCCTTTACTTAGAAAAGAATGTTGCCTAAGACCACTCTATAAATTTGTCCATTTTAACAAGTGCATTATCACTTTAATGATTCAATGCAATGTGTTTCTTTTGTGCAAAATGTGGATTTGCAGAGAGAAAAAGAGAGAGACAAATCAAGTAGACAAAAAGTTTTTTCTCATCTTCTACTGTATTTTATAGCAAAAATACAGTAAGGATATGACAGTTTGGACATTGTTTGATGTATAGATAAAGAAGTCCATATTATTCTAAACACTGTTTTAAGACTGGGTACCTGATAAACAAGTTACTTTTCATTGTGGATACATAGTATAGTCAACTTCACCTTTTCAATTTGTTTAATATGTCTTCTGTATGTAGTTTTCTGTGTGTTTTTTGCTCTTTTAAGAAGACTTGCCAACAATATTCTCTCGTCTTTAATATCAAGTAGAATTTCACTGACTTAAAGTTGCTTGGAAGAACAAAAGTACATTGCAGACACACATTGTTGAACTGGTTCCTAGATAAAATCCGTGTTGCTCAATGTCAATTCTTCCAGGATGTCAGATGACATTTTGACTTACCCTTTCTTACATCGGTGGTATTGCAGCACTGCCTGTCAGTAGGGAAAGACATGAGCAAGATTCTCTTTCAAAGGGAAGGACTGGTATCAGATCTTAGATACCATTAAGAGGAGGAAATAGTAATATCTTAAATAATCATTATTTAAAAAATTAATTGCACATGAGCTAAAGCAAACCAGTTTTCTCTTCCAAGAGAATCACAAAATAATTTATTTCCAGCTCCCTTTGAATGCTCTGGTAGTGAAGATATTCAAGGGCCATTCAAAACATTAAACCTCTTTGCATATCATTTAAAATATTATCGTGTGCCAAGAATAATTGTGTCTAATTGTTCAAAGAAAATAATGTTTTCTAAAACTTGCTGTCTATACTTGGTTGATAAGTCATGATAAATTATTAAAAATAATTTCACACATTTTTAATCAAATATTGCTTAATCCACTAGGTATGTATTGTCTTATAGTCCAGAATCTGTGTAGATTATCAATCAAACTGAAATAATTTATGTAGGAGAAGTGTCTGATCTAACTGTAAATGTCAAATAAATATGTTGGAGAGAAAATTATTTGATAAATTTCAGACATTTTCTTTTCTCAATAGGTGAAAAAACAATAGGTTTTCAGTTTTTTCACATAATACTGGTGAATTCAAGTTACTAGGGATATCTTAGGAAGAGAGGTACTAGCACTTAATATCTACTGTCTTTCAGTTCCTCTTATTGCTTTAACCCTCAGAATAAAGTGCTCTTTAGGCCTTCTCAATTTTATAGATGAGGAAGCTGAAATTTGAAGAGAATAAGAGACTTGCTTAAGGTCACATAAATCTTAGATTGGTGCAAGGGACTGCAATAACCACAAGTACTTTTGCACCAATGTAATTTTATTGTCAGAATGTCAGTCGAGGTTTAAGTTCAGAAACTATTCAAACTATTCTAAGAAATTTCACATCAAAGGCTTCTATGACACTGTTCTTAATTGTACTCATAGGTTTAGCTCTAATTTCTATAGTACAAATTATCTGTTTTCTTTATAATTTTCCTGTTCAGATGATATATTGTTTTCCAGGGCAATGCCTTGATTTTATGGGCTACAATATGTAAGCTGGTTAATGTTGCAGAGGCCTGATGCTATATCAACCTGATATCAATTAGAAGCAAAGATAAATAAGATCCAGTTGCTATTCATCTGGTGGACAGGCACATTTGAATCTTCTCTTGAGTCCTATACAAAAATCTGATTTTAAAGACTCATGATAGAATACATTTGTGTTGTGCAACTTTTATGTAAATAAGTATTTTAATATTATGCTTCTTGCCATTCTATTAATTGATTTCAAATGGGTTTGTTGGTGATTATCTTTTTATAGATTTCTAAGAATATATTACCCCAGGTAAGTAAAATTTATTTTACATGATCAAGTTTACCTTTTAACTTAAAACTTTTCAATTTGGAGTTGCATTACACATCATAGAATAACTTGTATAGAAGGTAAAAGATATTTAGGTGGCGGTTTCTGCTGTGGCTTCCCCTGTTAAAGGATGGTTCATTAGCATATAATAATGAGAGAAAGAACAGTAATTTGTGACTATGTCTCAATCTTAAATGTTTAGACTAGGGCATTGCCTGACTTCTCTATGTGATGGATTTCATGCATTAATAAATCTTTCTGCTTTTCTCAGACCCAACTTCTCTCTTTTTAATTATCCAGTGTTCCAAAACATTTTTTCTATTGGAATGATAGTTCCTGATTACATTAGTCTTCTCTCAGACTCCCACCTTCAACTTTTAAGTGATGTTATTCAAACCTATGACGTAAGCTTTCTTTTGCTTACTGAAGATATTTTCTTAGTGATTTTTCAGAAACATATGCTTATCATTCATGGACTCAATTTAATTGTGATAGCCATATTCTGTAAGCTCTCACTTTGAAAGTCTTCTTTTTTAAAGTGTAGACCTGAGAGTAAAACGGTTCATTTGTATGAATGTTCCTTAAAAATATTATGACAAATAATGACATAAGTCATTAGCATATGACTTCCTAATAGAATTATTTTTGTTAGTAATCTGACTGCCCTTTGAAAATTGTCAAGCCATTGTCTTAAAAAATGATTCAAGGTTGTTATCTATATAGCAAAAGAAAGTGCTGGAAAAATTCTCTTTAAATTTAAGAGAAAACAATAATTATTTTAAAAATGGGCTCCCTGAGTAGTTCCAAACACTAGAATAGTTGCAATAAATTAGTGAAGTCGTGTCTTCTTATATAAATTAGATGCATTGTTATATAAATTAGATGGACCTTTTGATGCCTGTCTCAATCATAATAAGCTATATTAGTCTTCAGTCAGAAAAAAAGGCTTCATGTCTATGTGGCTTAAAACAATTAAAGTTTATTTTATGCTACATGTTTATAGTTATTGGCTGGCAGCTTTCTTCCAAATGTCTTCTCTCTGGGACACTGTCTGGCAGAGTCTCATAGCAATACTCCTCAATGTTTAATGTGCATATAAATCACTCGTTAAAATTCATATATTGCTTCAACTCTATGCAGGTGCCTGAAATACTGGATGACATCTGGGCCTACAACAAAAACAGATTTGGAAAATATGAGTGACTGCTGAAAACCTCCAACTTCTAAGAACCCTTGAATTTCTGCCATAGTGAACTTAATTTCAGATTAATCCCCTCTCATACCTTTCCCACCATTTCAATAATAAAAGAAACAGTCCTCCAGTGCACCAGTCACTTTTTCCCCTCAGCAACTAATACTCTATTCAGTAATGAAAGTTTCCCTTACAACAGAAAAATTCGATTATGGCTACTAGAATAAACTTTACTCTTACTTTAACAGACTATTGCTCAAAATCCTCCTTGTCTGTATTCAGTATTCTTCATCTTCAGACTGAAAGTTATAAAGAAATCTAAAATGTTTCAACTCCATTAAATAGTCTGGCACACCCATGCTAGAGAAACAACAATAACATAAAGATGCATAGTTGTATCTACACATCAGCCTGCAAGTTACTCAGTTTAAACACACTGGCTTTCTCTGCATCTGAATACGTGGTCTCATCTACTATTCATATTGACGTCAGCTCACTGCTCACACATGTTAATCATCCAATCCCCTTGAGCTGTCAACCTCCTTCTGACTTTTTTTTTTCACCAAACAAGACCTGATATTTGTTAAGACGCAGTTTCCAGGCTGGGCGAGGTGACTCACGCCTGTATTACCAGCACTTTGGGAGGCCAAGGCGGACAGATCACGAGGTCAGGAGATTGAGACCATCTTGGCGAACATGGTGAAACCCCATCTCTACTAAAAATACAAAAAAATTAGCCAGGCACGGTGGCACGCACCTGTAGTCCCAGCTACTCAGGAGGCTGAGGCAGGAGAATCACTTGAACCCAGGAGGTGAGGTTGCAGTGAGCTGAGATCGCACCACTGCACTACAACCTGGGTGACAGAGCAAGACTCTGAAAAAAAAAAAAAAAAATGCGGTTCGCATATATACACAATAATGAAAAACCACAGGCAATGGCAACTCTATCTGGAACATTGTTCTGGTCTTAATTACCCATATAAATGTAAGAAAGAACATAAAATTTGTATCTTGTGATTTCCTTGTACTTCTCAGTACTACCAAATCCACAAAACACATGAAGGGCAATAGATTATTTAAAATTATGAACAAAAGACCTTCATGAATTGGCTAAAATAGTGTAAGGCATACATCATATGAAATAGTTGTGAGCACGAGGAAAATCAGATAAAAAATGTACATTTGGCTGGGCGCAGTGGCTCACACCTGTAATCCTAGAACTTTGGGAGGTCGAGGAGGGCAGATCACCTGAGATCAGGAGTTTGAGACCAGCCTGGACAACATGGCGAAAACCTGTTTCTACTAAAAATACAAAACTTAGCCAGGCGTGGTGGTGTGTGCCTGTAATCTCACCGACTCGGGAGGCTGAGGCAGGAGAGTAATTTGAACTTAGGAGACAGAAGTTGCAGTGAGCTGAGATCATGCCACCGTGCTTCAGCCTGGGTGACAGAGCGAGACTCTGTCTCAAAAAAAGAAAGAAAAAAAATATGTCCACTATCTCTGAATCGCATGCATCTGCCACTTACCTGAAAACTGAACATAGAATCCGATACCAATTAGCATTACAGGTCATCCAGCTATCTAAATTTCCAACCCCCTGTGCATGGATTTCCTCTTTCTCCATTCCCTACTCTAATGAGATAAGGCATGTTTGCATAATATTGTAAACATCATGGATAGCTTGTAATAGGAAAAAGTTTGTACATTGTAAGATAATTAATTGGAGAAGATGACAATTAGGACTAGGGTCAAATCCAGGATTTGGTTTCAAGGGATTGATAGTTATAGGAAGCATATAACCTAAGAAATGTGCCCTAATAGCCTGTGTTATCTGAAAAGATTAAAATACTTCTTGAGTGACAAACACATTCTGCATATTTTACAACTTAATAAAATGGTTTCTTGGCCCTATTTTTGATTTCTCTTTTTCCTGTAATCCTGATCAGTATATCACATCCTCTGAGTGAGCTCCTCAGTCCTTACTGGGCTATCAGCATGGGTAGCTGTGGAGCCAGAAAACCATATGTGTGACGTCATTATGGTGACAATATGTCCCTTATCATTTCATTTTGTGGGGAAGTTATTATACTCAGCCTCAGCAAGAAGCAATAAGTGCTCTAGCGTCAATCGATAATGCAGGTTCAGATATTGGGAGAAAGGTCAGAACAGAGTTTACAAAATTTGGAGTCATTCCCATAAAGATGGTAGTTAAAAAGATATAACAGAGCAAATAAACTGTAAACAGCAAAAGATCATGGAGTGACATCTTGGATAACACCTGAATTAGTGCAGTAAAGGAGAAATACAGTTCAGCAGTAGAGACACTAGGAAAAAAAAATGAGTAAAGAATAGAAAAATTATAATTTAATGGAATTAGAAAATTGAGGAATTAGAAAATTGAATTCATAATGTAGCCATCAATCATGATGAATGATACAGAGAATTTGAGATAAGGTAACTGTATATCTTACTTATTTTGAATTTTGATTTCTAATAAGAAAGGGTCAGTTACTATGCAAGCTCTGCAATTAGACAACCTGGATTCAATCCCACGTTCTGCCACTTGCTAGCTCTGTTGTGCCCTTGGGTGATAGTTTCTAAGTTTTCTTCACTTCTAAATCCTTACCTGTATGTTGGTAAAATTAAATAATCTATGTGAAGGCTTTAGGTATTATCTGGCATAAAAAGTCTTCAATAAATATTAGTTTAAAAATAATGACATGATTATGTTTGTAAGAGCAGCTGTGAAGAATGGTGAAAATCTGTCCAGTTTGCAAGAGAGTTGAATTTGGGTGTAGTTATGTACACTACTATGTGCTACGGTGAGTGGACACTACTTACCTAACTGAAGTGGTAGAGCGGTACATCTATCACCTTCAATGAGTTGACAATTTGTGCCTAAATACATTTTTTGTTACCAGTTTTTAGAATAAGCCTCCCTTGAACACATTTTTAGTAGATTGAAAGGGAAAGTAAATAAATATATATATATATATTTATAAAGACAAAAGTCATACATGATAAAATGAATCAGAACCTCAGTGCGAATGTTAGCTTTGGTGAGCGAGACTAATAGATATTCATCTGAACCCAGGGTGTGGGGGAGGAGTAAAGAAACAGGTATATTGACATTAGAAAATTGAGTGTTTTTTTTTTTTTCAAACATCCTCAGTCTGAAAACATAGTAAGAAATGTCAGTTATAGAGAGTAAGACTAGCAGAGATGAAGTTTCACATTGAGAAATCAGAAAGAGGTTGGGATAACACCAAATAGAATATAGATAGTGTCATTTAATAATGACTAAAAAACAACTTCCAGAATTTGGAAGGTAACATAGGGAGGGTAAAGATCTCTGATATGCCTTCATCTAAATCACAGGACTTGGATGTAATTTTACAAGCATTACATGGTAAACAAAAATAAAGTTAATAACAGAAAAAATTAAAATTGAGAATGATCAATCTCAGAGTACTGTAAAAATATATTGAAGGAATGATCTTGAAACAAGAAGACTACTAAAATAGCCATCTTATATGAAAGAGCTCAGCGTGCAAGGCAATGGGAGGGAAAATGGGGGCAAGAGGGATGAAAGGAATGGCAGACACATATTCTTCTGGTTGAATGTAGTCATTTAGCTCACATTTCTAAAACCTACTATAACAAGAATATAACTATCTGATATTTTCTACTTGCCAAAAAATAATTATATCATAAAGTATGTCATGTATTTGAAACAGTTAATTTTCAAGTCAAATTAAAATATTATGGCTAAACTTTCTTCAACCAAGCAACTGACTCTGCAGTAGGAGAAACCACAGATTTACTATACAGAAGATACAATTAATTAGCATGTTTTGAGGCAATGGAATCAGAAGTTTGGCTTATTTAATGAGGACCATAGTCTATTATGTTTTCACAACCAAGCTAACTCAACTGTTAACTTTCTTCAAATACAAAGCATATTTATAAAGATTCCTAAATAAAAAATGTCCAAAAGGCTCTTGAGTGTGTGTTTGCAAAATTCTCATGAGGTGACTCCTTCCTTTGAGTGTTTATTTTGTTTGTTTTGTTTTGTTTTGCTTTTAAGTTTGGGGGTAGTCCTTGGAATCAAACTTACAGTACCAATATAGTCATTTAAATTTTGTTCTAAAAACGAATGAAATGCAAATCCTGTTTGTGGAAGAAAACCATGTTTTTTTGTGTGGAGTTTGTTGTTGTTGTTTTTGTTTTTTTTGGTTTTGTTTTTTTTGGTTTTAACATAGAGGAAAAAGCAGCAGAAAATTCTTCCCCAGAGAAAAACATTCCTTGTTGATTTACGTCTGCAATAGGAGAATAACATAACAGATGTATACTGCCTGGAATAAAGTGTATTCGGCACATAAATTTAAATCACATACGACTTATGTTCTATGGTACAGTTGTGAATTGTGCTTTTTTTTCTATATGTAATTAGAAAGTAGAACAGATGTGAAGGTTAATTTTAATTTAGTGCGTCCATTACTTTGTATTACGTGGTAGAGGGGGAAGTTGGAGTTTTCTGCTTAGAAATTTAGAGAGGTAAAGTCCTCGTTAAAGTAATACATTATTTCAGAAGATATTTCTACTTTGCGCTGGTTTATTGTGTGCACCTGCTCTTCGGAAAACATCTTTCTCCTCCTCAATCCCAATAATAGGATCAGAAGGTACAGCAAGCTCTCAGACAGGCTTTCTCTCCTTCCAACCGTGTATATTTTGGCTAGGGCTATTGCCAAGTGTCTGCTGCCTTGTAGGTTGGCCATGTCTTTGATACTAGAAAAAGTAGCTCAAATAAATCAAGCCACGGTAAAAGGGCCCTAGAGCAGACTGTGGCCATAATTGTCAACTTTATATTTGCATCTCACAGGATAAAATAGGCCTCTGTGTTGTTCCTACCATTAATTTAATTCATACACACCAAATTTTCTGTTTTCAATTTGCATCAGGAGACAAAAATAGGATTGATGATGCTCTGCCAGTTTTACCCTAAGGTGTAGAGTAATACTCGGCACTAGATGAGGAAATGGCCAACTAAAAATATTTTGCACAAGATGATTTTGCCTTCAGTTTTTTGAAAGTGGGATTTAGGAAAGCTCTGTCTTAAGTGCCAAATTCTAGCTGCACATGCCATGTTTGAACTTTGGATCTACTTTCCATAGGAAAGAAGCTTTAATTTCAGAAAGAAAATTTCTTTAAAAACCTCTTTATATTCTGAAAACCAGAAGCCAGGAGTAGAAAAGTATTTGCTTCACAGTAATTTCTAAGAAAACAAGTATTTGGCATTAATTGACTATGATAAAGGAAAGAAAAGTTGTAAAATTATTCCAATCATTGTCAAAATATACTATGCATTTTTGGAGTTCAATGTATCTTAACACTGAAGATCTATAATAAGACCAGTAAATAGAATTGTGCACAAAATACATAAAGAAAAGTAAAGTATTAAATCCATGGTGACAAATTGTTCCTAAAATACCTGAACCAGACCACCAAGATGAAGATAAAACTTGTCATTTGTGACATGCTTTTTGATGCCATTGACAAAAGATATTTTCAAAGACATCAGTTATTGTTAAAACACATAAAATGTACAATAGCACTTCATTTCCTCATGTTTTTTATGTGTAACAGGGATAGTAATACCAATTTTACCATACTATTGTTAGAGTTCAATAAAATATTGTATTAAATGAGACCAGCGAGGTCGCTCTTAGACAGGGTAGCCATTCAAGACTGAACCCTTGAATGGCTTGAACTACATAGTTCCCCTTTGCATACTGACATTTATTTTGCTTCAGATTCAGGCCTCAGCAACAGCAACTACTATTATTTGTAATGAATCATCTGGATCAATAAATCTACAAATGTTTAAACTTGTTATCCGAGATTCACCTTTAACTTTGTCCTCAAGTTCTATCTCACTGCCTAGTGTTTCCAAAGACAAGAAAAAATTGTCCAATATCTGCGATAATTGTCTCTGCTTCCATCAGCAATGTGAATCACAGCTTTTATTATAATTTGTTCTAAACTCTTGGGCCTAAATAACCTTCACGCTTACATTTGTTCTTTGATCTTCAATTACCAGAGTGCATATTATATGGAGATAGAATTAGATAAGTACAGGTGTGGTTTCTTATTTAAAGCTCTGTGGGATTTTTCTTTAGTGAAACCATAGAAAATGGTAATAGTTCCAAATAGACGTTATTTGCTAACCTACAAGAGAACAAAGTAAGTTTTAGCAGCAGGTGATGGTCACAGTATTCCAAGGAGGACCACATGAGCTAGGGATGAAGGATTGAGCCTGGATAATCTTGCCTTTGTGATGCTGCCCAATTCTGTAAATGACTTTCTCCCTTCATTCAACCCCCTCCATCCAGTCATTGGCCAGCCTATTCTATTTAAATTACCCTGTCTCAGCTTCTGGTCTAATCAGAATGGTAGTCAGCACTGCTCAACTCATTGTTCCTGCAGTGCTGAGCTCCACGGGAGCCAAAACATAATGTACCGACATAATAGATGACTGAATTGAAAATAAAAATAAGCTATTTGTTTGAAATTTACCTCCCATTTATTATATACTTGCATAGGAGGTCTCCTAAGAGTCTGTAGGGGAGCCTTGTCTGGAAACGTTATATAATATATGTTTATGTGCTGAGAGCAGAATACACATGTGATTACAATACTGTTTCATAGCACTGATTTCTTTTCTTTTCTTTTCTATTTTTTTTGGAATATGTCCTTGAGGAAATTGGAATGCAAGTTCTATGACCAAACATGTGCCTAAATAACATTCTGTTTCTGAGACAAAGAGTTCCATAGATGCATATACACATAGATATAAATCACAGATTATAATTGCAATTTCTGTCATTAGAGGGTTTCAAATGTTCTTCAGCTCTGTGGTGTGCATATGATGGTCTCACCAAAATAAATGATTTCTCTCTGCATACTGTGGGCCTTGTCAAGATTGAGAGCCCATTGTCTAATAATTTAGAACATAACAAAGGTTCATTTTCTGTATCTGAGGGAGATATTACTTCAAGCATAAATGTTGTCAGTGGGAGGAAGAAAATTTATCTGTATTTCACCCTATGTATCATTGAAAATGTACACCTATACATTTTACATTATTGTTATTATTACCCGGTGGCCATTCAGCATGCAGCCATTAAAGTGCCTGATATATGTCTCTCCAGTTGAACACCAGAAAGCTATGAACTAGTATAATTTGCCAGCTCTGGAGAGGACTGTCACTTACAATTTACGACTCTTAAATGGAAATTAAGGATGATATACAAAAGTTTATGGAAAGAGTTGCCTTTATGGGAAGAAGGCTAACATTAGTAGCCTGACAAGATTCAGGTGTTTCCTTACACGTCTCTTCAGCACAAAACCTTTATTATAGAAGCCTGTGTGTGAAAACTTGTGAACACATCTAAACCATGCATTTTTTTTTTTGGTCAAAGTGTTAACAAAACACTTTATTCATTTCAAGAATTTCAGATGTTAGTATAAATCCTCTCTATATAAACTAGACATTAAGTTAGGTTATTCCACAACTTAAACAAAGGAAAAAAACAAAACATGTTGGTCAAAACTGAGTTAGGAAAGTCCACTGCTTTTAGCTATCTACAGCAAATTAAAAAAATGGAGTGACCAACTCATTCCACTTTTCCTGGGACTTCCCTGGTTTCAAACCTAAAAGTTCCATATTCAGGAAATCTCTTTAATACTGAGAAAGTTGAAATAGTGATCGCCTTGTATAGTGATAACTAGAAAATGGCAATGGCCCTTAATTAGAAGCTTCTGGTATCTAAAAAGTGGGATGGTAGGAAGTAAACACATTTTATCTCCATACCGCAGACCACACATATACAAACACAAACATGCATGTAGAAATGACTGGGTATGATCAACAAAGAGTAACCGAGAGTTAGAAACTAGGAAGTGAGTGATAAACACATTTTAAAGGCAAAACAAAATTTAAAAACAAATCAGTAGCTATGCTAATTATGAAGCTCAGTTCTTACAGATAGATGAAATGTCTTCAGCATACTCTGGTGGTTAAGAGCATAATCTTTGAAGTTGGGCTACTTATAAAACATGGATGAAGATGTATGTCTTTTAATGAGTTAATACATATAAAGCACCCAGAATATAATGCGTTTTACTGCTACTCCTTCTTCTTCAGTATATTTGCTGTTGGCTTTCTTTACAATTGCAAATTTGTCTCTTGAAACTGAGATGGCATCAAGTAATGAGTAAAATTAAAATGAGATGTCATGTATTTAGATATTAATAGTCACAACTTTTTTCATATTATTTTAGTAATTGATTCACATTTTGACTGTTCTCAGATGCATATATACAGGTTCTTGTAGATATTTCACTTTGAGTTAACAGTTATGTAGATGATCATACTTGTATGACCACAAATGCAACACTATAGTAGTGCTCTTTGTAAAACACCTTTACATTATTAAAACATTTGATAAAAATAATAGAAATAAAAACACTTTTTTGCATTAATTATTTAAATTACTCTTTGGTTATAGGTATGTATCCGCAAGTATCATATTGGGACAGTTCATGGAAAAATGCAAATTAAATTAACCACATTGGTTCAATATTTAATTGCAGCTTTGCCAACTTTATATACAAATTTGTGTCTCTTGAATAAAATTCAATGAAAATATTGTGAAAATTGATGCTGCTTTGAAATTTTAATTTACAGACAAGATGAAGGACATGCATAGTAAAGAACTGTGAGGAAATGATTTGGAGTTGGAATGTATTTATGAATTGTAGTGCATTAATAAAGCTTACATTTTCATATTTAACCTATGAATAACAGCAAATAAAATATTTTAGAATCAGATTTATTCATTACACTAAATAAAATTTTTAAAATATCACAGTCTTAAATTACAAATATAGAGGAGTCTGTTGTTTTTGCCTTTCATTATTTCTGTCACTTCAATCAATATTGTGGTTTATAAAAGAAAGGTGAAGAGTGATATAAGGAAAAAAATCGCTTGCTTTATGGATAGTATTAAAAATAAAATTGATTAGATGTGTATTTGAAGGGATATTTCTGTTTTCCTTCCTACTGCATCAAATATTTACAAAAATCTATTTTGAGTTATTGGGGCATCTTCTACCATATTAACTCAACAAAGCAAATATTTTAATAAAAATCTTATACCTCAATTATTATTACATAATTCAGTTGATGTTATGTTTTTATTCATAAGTTATTGCAAGTTTCATGAACATTTACATATATATGCATTTAATTATAATAATATTCATTAATGGTTTCAAAAATTATTGTGTCCGTAATTAATTTACTAGCTAGAGTTGAAAACATTTAAATTAAAGTCTACTAAAACTTATAAAAATACACACATTTTATATATCTAAAGAAAATATCTTTCCCATATAAACAAAAAATGTGAATTTATAAAAGATGTTAATAAAGAGAGCACCATGAAATTAAACTTGTTTTTTTTTTAACTTCCTAGAGAATTGACAAACTCGTATAGACTGATAGCTCCTTCCATTAAAATTTACTCTGTAGAAACTATGAAAAAAATAGCTAAGCATGAAGCCAAGGAATTACAAATAACTGTTAGAAGTACTTGTAGAGGGTGGGCACAGTGGCTCATGCCTGTAATCCCAGCGTTTTGGGAGGCAGAGACAGAAATTACTTGAGCACAGGACTTTGAGACCAACCTGGGAAAACACAGCTAGATCCCATCTTATTTCAAATTTCAAAAATTAGGCCAGGCACAGTGGCTCCCATCTGCAATCCCTGCACTTTGGGAGCCTGAGGTGGGCAGATCACTTGAGTCCAGGAGTTTGAGACCAGCCTGGACAACGTAGAGAAACCCCATCTCAATTTAAAAAAACCAAAAAATAAAAAACAAACAAACAAACAAAAAACCATTACTTGTAGAGACTCAGTATTTTTTGAACTGAGGTAAAAGTAGGGTACATTTCAGCAGCTAGGGAGGTTGGTGGTAGGTTTATCAGAGGAATGATATATTGGAAAATAGATTAAATTAATGTCTTGAAAGGCATATTGTATTCCCCACTTACATTATGAGTTGAAAATAAGCAGCAATAGTCCATCCCATGGGAAGTAGGTTGTGTGATACAAAAGGAGTGCTAAGTCCCAACTGGGGAAAATAACTGATGAAAACTGGTTTAGGCAATCAATTACCCAGTACTCTATCCTCTTTTGAATATTCAAATTTTGATGATTACAGCTAAGGAGTATATCTTTTTCTAGCAATATCTGTTTCCAAAAGTTTAAATGAGATTTTCTAATTAGAGAAATTGTTTGAGGCAGTGGTAGTAAACTGAGGTGCACATCAGTCCATCTGTAATACCTAGAATCTACCCACAATCCTAACATCTTATAGCACCAAGAGGGACAAAACTGGAGCCTGAAGTCCAGTTTTTGCTACAGTATCCAAGCAGAGGCAAGGTTGCCAAAACCTCCAGGAAACATGAACTCGTAGATAAAAAATAATTAGACATCTGTAATGACATAAGACCACTATAAAAATAAACAGCAAACACAGCAATATAGAAACAATGAAGCAGTGGAACATAGATATCAAGGAGGACATATATATTTCACATATGTTTTATGTGACATACATTTAACATATATAAATTACATATGTATATATAAAAAAGGGAATACATTTACTTTGTAAATTAAATAAAATAAAGTCCAAAATTGTGAGAAGGAGAACATAGAAGATATTAAAAGGAGAACAAGAAGATTAGAGTCAATGGAAAAATTAAAATTATGGTCTAAAAGAATATACTGAAAAACTGTTCCAGGAGATGACAAGTTAGAGTAAAAAAAAAAAAAGAAAATTAAATTAAATAGTTAAGAATAATAAAAATAGGAGAAATAAAATCATATAAATAATTGAAGTTTCTACGGAAAAAAATATGTGTATTGAAAATGTTTGCAAATTTAATGAAAATATTTTTAGAATGGAAACAATGCAAAAACATAAGATAGAGTGCTCAATGAATGCCAAATAAGATAAAAAATGAAAGTTATACTAAGATATAGTATATTACATTTTTAGAAATTAAGAGAGAGAAATGATTTTAAAACCTTTCAGAGAAAGACTACCACAAGTAACACAAATTTAGAATGATAATAGAGCCCTATGCAACAATCATAAAGCTATAATAAAAATCTTTTCAAAGTATAAACAGAAACAATATTTGAATACAAATTCTGCAAAATTGTTATCTATATGTGTGTTTCAAGTCTTTAGACATTTAAGACTTCAGAAGCGTTTTCACTACAAGGTCATTTAAAAAACTCTCTGCAAGGAAGAACTGAAATAAGAATAAAAAATAATTTCTTCCAGATAGAGGAGTATTATAATCTAAAATAACATATAAATTTTTGCCTCTCTAAAATAAGAAAACTAGATACTTTGCCCTTGTAAAAATATGCGATAACAAGTAATCTGTGGAATAGCTTTACCTAATGAAAAAGTTAACTAAGTTACTTTTTCCTTAAGGTTAGATTTCTTAGATTTAGTTTTTTTAGAAACTGGTCTAAATATCAGTTTCTAGAAAATGTAAGGAAGAGTAAGACAAATAATATTATGTCATAAAGAAGTATTCAACTTTCAGCAACCCAGCCCAGCTAGAAACAAACTGAAAACAAGTTCTGCCTGGTTGAACTGGCATATTAAGCATCCTTGTCTTGACTAAATCGTAAAGGTCTATCACCACCAAAAAACTTTAAAAGGCAAGAAGATGTGTATTTTCCTTCATGTGCACACACCATTTCAAGGACACAAGAATTACAAAGAATTAGGAAATATGAAACCACCAAAAGTACTAATAAATCAATAATGGATGTGGAGCAAATGGAGATCTATGAAATGACTGACAAAAAATTGAATTTAGAGAAATAATTTTGAAGAACTTCAGGGAACTCCAAGAAAATATGAATAGAAAATTAAGTAAAAATTGAAAAAAAGTTCATGAACAAAATAAAAACTTTAACAAATTAAACAGTAAAAAATATAAATCTTAGAGATAAGGAATACAAGTACTAAAGTGAAAAAAATCAATAGAAAGCTCTAATAGCAGATAAGGTCAAGCAAAAGAAAGAATCAGTAAGTTCAATTTTGTACAGCCATTTTGGAAAAGTGTATGGAAATTTCTGAAAAAATTAAAACTAGAACTGCTCAATTATTTCACAATCCTATTTTTGACTACACATCCAAAGAGAATAGAATCAGTATGTCAAATAATATTGACATTTCCATGTTTGTTTATGCATTATTCATTATAGTCAAGATAGGAAATCAATCTAAGTGTTTCATCAATGAATAACTGGATAAGAAAACCTAGTACATATGCCAAATAAAATAATTTTCAGCTATAAAAAGAAGAAAATCCTGACATTTGAGACAACATGGTTGAACTTGGAGGACATTATGCCAAGTAAAATAAGCCAGGCACAGGAAAGCAAATATCACAGGGTCTTACTTATATGTGAAATCTAAAAAAGCTTATCTTCTAAAAGTGGAGAGTAAAATAATGGTTACTAATAGGGTGGTTGGTGGGAGGTTGGGAGATACTGGTCAAAGAATATAAAATTTTAGTTAGGTACATGGAATACGTTTAAGAAACCTATTATATAATATGATGACTAGACTTAAAAGAAGTTCAAGAGGGAAGATTTAAAGAAAAGGGTCGAGAAAGCATTTTTTAAGAAAATAATGGCTAAATGTTTTCCAAATCTGGGGAAATATGACAGTATCCAGGTACAGGAAGCTAAGGGGTTTCCAATCAAATTCAACTCAAAATGGGGTTCACCATATAATGTGTTTACATTATAATCAAACTACCAAATACGAAAGCCAAAGAAAGAATTCTAAAAGCAGCAAGAAATACAAAACATATCGCGTTCAAAGTAGTTTCAATACAGATATTAGAAGATTTTTAAGAAGAAAGCTATAGGCCAGGAGAGAGTAGGACACTATATTCAAAGTGCTTAGCATGCCATGCTATTGGACTTCACAGCCTCCAGAACCATGAGGCAAATAATATATTAATAAAGAAAAAAAAAAAACATAGATTATGCAGTCTGTGGTATTCTATTTTAGAAGCAGAAAATGGACTAACACATAAGAAAAAATATTTATGGCATTGATCTAGGCAATGATTTTTTAGATACATTCCTGAAAGCACAGGCAACAAAAGGAAAACTAGGCAAATTCAATAAAAACTGTGATGTGTTTATCAAAATGTGGAGAGTTCCAGTATATCTATTAGAGAACAGAAAGAAATAAAGTACAGACTAGATACTAAACTTGAAGACAGAGGCTACAAAGCTAAAGAGCAAGGTGGCACGCTCCAATAAATAAATAAATAAAGTAATGACAGATTAATGATATAAAGAAAAGCAATAATAAGTAGCAAATTACTCTTAAATTTTGGGTTATTTGAAATATTATTAATATTATTCTCAGATATTGGTAAGTGGATACAGCAGTGGAGATAAAATTTAACAAAATGTGAAGTAAAAAAATTGAAATTACTTTTGATACCAAATATATTTAAAATAATAAAAGATTAAAAGCTGCTGTAAAGTATAAAATTCTTATAAAAGTGCATCTATTAGTCAAGGTTCTCTAAAGAGACAGAACCAAAATGATAGATAGATGAATAGATAGATAGATAGATAGATAGATAGATAGATAGATAGATAGATAGATAGACAGACAGACAGATGTGAAGGTATTTATTAAGGGAACTGGCTCATCAATTGTGGAGACTGAGAAGTTTCACAATAGGCTGTCTGCAAGCCGGAGACCCTTACAGGCCAGTGGCACGGCTCAGTGCAAGCTTGATGGTCTCAGAAGCAGGAAAGCTGATGGTGTAACTTTCAGTTCATGGTTGAGAACCCAGGGGCTTACTGGTGTAGTTTTGGGGTTCAAAGGTCAGGGAGCCCAGAATGTAGTTGTCGAAGAACAGCAGAGAGGCCGGCAAAGTGGCTCACACCTGTAATCCCAGTACTCCGGGAGGCCGAGGCCGGCGGCTCACCTGAGGTCAGGAGTCTGAGACCAGCCTGCCCAACATGGTGAAACCTCGTTTCTACTAAAAATCCAAAAAAAATTAGCTGGGCGTGGTGGCGTGGGCCTATAATCCCAGGTACTCGGGATGCTGAGGCCGGAGAATCGCTTGAGCCCGGCAGGTGGAGGTTGCGGTGAGCCGAGATCACGCCACTGCACCCCAGCTTGGGCGACAAAAGAGAAACTCCATCTAAAACAAACAAACAAACAAACAAAAAACCCCACAAACAAACAAAAATATCACAGTACAGAACACGGGTATCCCAGCTCTAGCAGACAGGTTGGCACATTTGCTTTTTTTCTGTTTTTGCTTTTTCTGGGTCTCCGGCAGGTTGTGTGGTTCCTGTCTACACTGAGGGCGCATCCTCCCCACCTAGTCCACTCAGGCCCACTCCCTAGCCTCCTTGGGAAACACTCCCACAGATACCCTCACAGAAACACCCGAAAATTATGCTTCCTCAGCTTTTTAAATATTTCGTAATCCAACCAAGTTGACAACTGAAATTTCTAATCACAGTATACTTTATTGAAACTGGACCATTATAAAATAGAAAATTTTATTATTTTAATTAACATTAAAGAAATAGAAATTACCTCCCTTTCCACAAGAAAAGGAGAAAAGAGAAAGTCCCAGATATTTTTATAAATGAGGTATTTTGAACTTTTATGAAAGAGATTATTCTTCTCTTACACAACGTTACAGAAAATATAAATAAGAAAACTCTCTGCTTCATTTTAAAATAAAATCAAATCTTTATTATACAACTAGACCAGCAGTTAAAGAGCCCATTTCAGTTATAACTAGATGTGAACATTCTCAATAAAATATTAGCTGAGTCCAATGATGTATTAAATGAATGCTTTATGTTTAAATTAATAGGCTAATGAGAAAGAAAATCATTTGAATTATATCAATAGAAGAAGGATGAATATTTGATGGTGTTAAGCCTCAATTATGGTTTATAAAAGCCTCAGCAAACTAAAAATCAAAGATAAATTCCTTATTTAACACAGATAAAACTTTCAAAAATCTGTAGCAATGATTATCCTTAATAGAGATATGTACTGTACAAATATTCTGTTTAAATGTCAGGGACAAAAGAACAAAGAGTACCAAAATTAATAATAGATATATGCATAAGAAGAAAATAGAGAACCTATTTTTATTTAGAAATGACAAATGTGTGTGTTAAAATAGACTTTAAAAATCATAAAATAAGTGATTTCAGAATTTTTAATACATAATGAATTCTAGCATATTTTAAACATAAAATCAACTATAAAAATTACTGTCATTTGACCTAAAGATTAGTATAAATGGTTTATATAATTAAACTATGAAACCAATAAGAAAATAAGAAGAGTAAAAAGCTATGAAATATCTAAAACTAAAGCTTAAATACACAATTAAAATCAAGTTCAGAATCTCTTTATAGTAAAAATGTTTAAATTTTATCAAAAATTACAGATAGAAGTTTAACAACTAGAGAAACATTACATGCTCTTGGATAGGAAAATTTAATGTTGTAAATATTTCTATTTAAGTTTTCAGTAAGTTTATTGTAACTCCAATAAATATTGCAGTTAGACTTTTGTATAATTTAGTACATATATTTTGCCTTTTGTATACAAAAATACATCTCTCTAACAGCACAGGAAAAAGGTTCAAAGAGGAAGACTTGCTTGCTGGAATATTAAGACATGAGAGAGAGCGCAGAAAAGATGTTTTTGGGAAGCCTGTACATTATGTATAGAATAGTGACAATGAACTTCAGCATGTAATATGTACAAAGATAAACTCCATGGGAATTCAAAAATTAAATGTTGATGCTAAAATTAATCAACTTAAGATGAATTTATTAATATATTAATTAAGTTAATAAAGCCGATAATAATGCATACAACCTAAGTGTTCAAAATTTCAAAGTCAAAACCATATCCATGTAGTCGACAAACTTAAATAATAGATTTTTAAATTTATCTAACAGAGGCCCCTATTGACAAAGTTAAGCAAACATCACTTTCTTAAAAATAATGAGTCATTCTGGTTTTGCCCTTGCTGTCTTCCACCTCATGAGGACCCTCCAGAGGCGGCAGCGTAAAGCTGCTATCTTGGAAGCAAAGTCATGGCCTCCAGCAGACACAGAACCTGCTAGTTTCCTTGATCTGAACTCCCTAACCTCCAAGATTGTTAGCTTAATCCACAAATCTGAAACCCAAAATACAAAAGGTTAACTGTAGGTCAGAACAAATGGCTATGTAAATGAAGGGTTTACATCTTTTCCCTCAGATGGTGGATTAGAGGCTTTGTTAGTGCATCCCACCTACTCGGAAATAAGAAAATCTTGTATGTACAGATTATTCACATTGTAAACTTTTATCCAAGAAGGAACACAGGAGCTTAACCTAAATACAAAAGAAACTTTGGATACTTTGAAGAATTTGATGGGCGGCAGCCCATGCTGCCCGTTCTGGTGGAAAATTGTAAGTGAACCCCCAGTGCATGCGAAAAGGAGAAAGTGTTTCTGTGATACACGTGCCCACTGGGAGCCTGGCAATTCAGGCCACAGAGGAGCTCCTTGACCTTACAAAGTACTGGATCTCATGTGGGCAGCAGTGGGGAGAACCTCAGAAAGGTCAGCAACAGGAATGCTTTGCACGTGCTCCCAGCCCCTGGCACTGATCGAAGGTGACCAGTCAATAAACATAGTTTACAACTGACAGGGAATGTGCAGCAACATTCAGTGCTCATCTGCATGGTGGGGCCATATGATGTGTTTTCTTTTCCAGTTGCTAATCAAATAATACAGTTTTAATTTTAAAATAATATAAACAAAGTTTATCTCAGTTATTTCCTATAATATCTATTATGGTATATTCTCTAAAAGGTTCATCGATGAAACTTTTTTTAAGTTTAGATGAATCAGCATTGGCATGTCTGCTTGAAAGATGGCTGAACATATACACATACATATACACATTAATATACATACACAAACACACTTATCTTCAGGGAATCCCCAAAAAATAGCAAAAATAGCGAATTCGTTTTTCTAACAATTACCCTCCACTCTTTTATAATATAAGCATCATATTGCATCAAGAAAAAAAATAAAATTTTTATACGTACTATATTCATTAACCTAAAAGAAATGAATAGTTCTAAAATATAAATTTCTAAATATTTTAATTGTATGAAATACAAATGAATAATATTCTGTTTTCTAACCCAAAATTGACAACATAAAACAGATAATTTATCTTTATGTTTTTGAGGTCACATATACTCTCTCTTAGTTTTATAGTAGTAAAAACTATAATGTAATTCAAACAAATCAGACTTTTAAAAATATTGTGGTTTCTTGTATTGTTTTTGCTCCCAAAATGCTATTTTGTGATTCATTTATACCAATAATATGCCTTAATTTTAGGCTGTATTCATTTCTGCTACACATGTCAAAAGATTTATGGATGGAAATGAGGCAAGTGTGAAGATTTCTTATTATCTCAGATTCCTGCCCAACTGAACTCTTCCCCATGACATTGTCACAATGTATTTCCAGCTCCTCTTCCCACATTTCTATTTTAATATACGTGTAGGTAGCTTCTCCAAACAATAATACAAACAGCTGTGGAATCATATGGTTGGGGTTTGATAATAACTATTTCAATTAAAAATTTTGTGACCAGGGAGAAGTCATTTTAAACAGTTCATGCATAGTTTTTTCAAAAGTAAAATAAAGATAATATCGGTTCTGATCTTAAAACAGAGTGTGCTTTAAATCAGCAGTCTCCAATCCCCAGCCACAGACATGTACCAGTGCGTGGCATGTTAGAAACCTGGCCACAGAGAAAGAGGTGAACTCCGTGAGCAAGCATTACTGCCTGAACCCTGCCTCCTGTCAGTTCAGCAATGGCATTAGATTCTCATAGAAGCAGGAACTCTCTTGTGAATTGCATATGCGAGAGACCTAGGTTGCACATTCCTTATGATAATCTAATGTCTTATGATCTGAGCTGAAACAGTTTCATCCAAAAACCCATCTTCATTGTCCCCCTCCCCACACAGTGGTCCATGGAAAAACTGTCTTCCACAAAACTGGTGCCTGATGCCAGAAAGGTTGGGGACCACTGTTTTAATTGAACTCTGGTCTCTGGTTCCAGAAAGGTTGGGGACTACTGTTTTAAATGAACCACTACTTATAGAGTACTAGTATTTTCATGGGACATTGCACAAACTTAGACTGTATTGACATTAAATATTTCTTCCTTCCACTGCAATAATAGTTTACATCATCTACTTTCTGGAATGGTGGTTTTTGGCATCTGGTGAGCATAAAAATTACTGAGAGAAGTGTACTAAAATAGATTTCTGGGTTATAACTTAAACTTACTTAATAAAATCTTTTTTCTCATTTATGGCTCAGTTTAATTTTTTGTTTTGCTTTTGAGATGGAGTCTAGCTCTGCTGCCCTGGCTGGAGTCCAGTGGCACAATCTCAGCTCACTGCAACCATTGCCTCCCAGCTTCAAGCGATTCTCCTGCCTCAGCCTCCTGAGTAGCTTGAACTACAGGGCCCCGCTACCACACCTGGCTAATTTTTTTGTGTTTTTAGTAGAAATGGGGTTTCACCATGTTAGTCAGGATGGTCTCGATCTCTTGACCTCGTGATCCACCCACCTCGGCCTCCCAAAGTGCTGGGATTACAGGCGTGAGATACCACGCCCGGCCCTGCTCAGTTTAATTTTTAACCACCTCCCAAAGTGATTCTTAATCACTAATGTTTAAGTGTAGGCCAAAGGGAGGCATCTTATGCAAACAAACCACCTGCAGTCATTTACAACATTAACCCAGCGATACTGTCCCTGAATCTGTCCCATCTGAAAGGCTCTAATCCGTATAGCTGACCCATCTTTCTGCTCTCCTGAGAATTTTTACTTAAAGGCTTGTAACCTTGCTTCACATGCACGATGCAAAGGTAGGGGGACAATATCTTTTTCAGGAAGATAAAAAAATGTCACTACTAAAATGTTTTTCTATTTATAATTTTATATTTCTATGTGCCGACAGTACCCTCTGTAATATGGATACACTATATTTATTTATTCATGTTTCTTTTCTGATTTTTTCTAAGAAGAAGTAGCTTCCACGGCTTCTGTGACCTTAAAATGAAAAGCAGCCATTCTTAGAGATTTGTTTAGCTTATGAAAAATTTTATAAAAGAGTGATAAATGCTAGTGTCTTTATTCTCAGTTACTTTTACAAATCACATTCCTAAAGTTGGATGCAAAACTGAATTAGAAACTAAAGACACATAGAATGGAATTTTTGTCCCTATTTTTAAAATAAAATGACTCAAGATTGTTTTTCTCCTTAGCAATTTCAGCTTGTAAAGTACTGACATGAAATCTCCTCAAACAGAACTTTAAAATCTCCCATTATTAAGACAAAAAAAGAAACTCATAGAGATAATTCTCTTTCAAACTGTAACAATTTTTGCCTGAGAAGTAAAACAATGAATATCACTACTGAAAACAGTTTTTAAATAATCTCTTTGTCTTAACTTCATAATGTTTTGCAAAATATATCTCAACTCTGAATAAAATATAAAACATTATTGTAGAAAATAACTGAGAGTTTTATTTGATTTATATAGATGAAATCCTAGTGAATTACTAAATGTTTTCAGAATCATATTTCCCTTCCTTTTTAAAAACTAACATTTCTTCTGAAGACTGCAATTGCTGAGGGTAGAAAGTGTCAATTTCTGAAATAATTGTGTCCTAGGCAAACACAATGACTTTCAGTGAAAGCATGCCATCTTCCTTCTTTCACAGTTCCGGTATCAGCTTGGGCTTAGTTCAAGCGGTGGGAGAAGGGATATTTGTCTTGTCTGTTCTTAACAGCAGCTGAGCACATTCATGGCACCCTTAAGACAATATGGTATGTATTAATGTGAGAAGCTGGAGATTCATCCCTAGGGAGATCAGGCCAATGTGCTGCAGGAGACAAAGAAGACAACAGAATACTTAACACCCTCAAGAGAGCTTTTGGAAGCCAGCAAACATAAAAGCAAAGGCAAACCCAAGAGAGCCCGTATTATCCTATTCTTGTAGAAAATCTTAGTGCACCTGTACCTTGAATACTGCAAGCACTTCTGGTCATCACATTTAATGTGTGATGAGTACTGGAGAATGAGTACTGGAGAAGGTCCAGAGAGATAAAAGTAAACAGTGAACGGATATATAAAGGCAATTGAACCTAGTGTTTCTCTGATGATGGGGAGAGAAACAAGAAAAACAGGAATGAAGTAAGGCACAATTTTAAAATATAATAAGTTAAGAGGCAAACATAAAAGATTTAAGGATGTAAATTAATAAAACCAAATGAGTACACTACACAGAACTGAACAAAGAATTTGAATTTCTCACTGCAATGCATAATCCAACAAAATGTGTAGCTTTAGGAAGGGCTTTGGAAAATACACAAATGGTAGCATGTAAAATAAATTCACAATGTTTAAGTAAGGTGCCCATATACTTTTATCATCCAAACAGGGGTGATGTTTAGAATAATGCAATGGTTAGAAATAAGTGTGTAGAGACAAGTGTAAACCAGGAGAGTTCTTGCCAAACTGAGACGTATGATCACGTTATATTTAGTAACATATTATTTGTTTTTTTAAGTTAATGTGAGAAACAAAACACATCTGTTCTGCTACAGCATAGAATATTGTTCTTGTGGCTACTGCTAAAGTAACTTCTGCCTTAAATATATTTAAGGCATTGGAGATTGCTACCTGAGAAGCATGATGTTTTAAAATGAAATAGAGCTAAGCTATATATCCTCTCACTTGGACAACATGGATTTTTAAATTGCATCCTTAGAGTGACATTTACTGAAAAGAGATAGGATTCTTTATTTTCTGCCCTGTTTTAAATAATAGTATTCTTGGAATGATAACATATTCAATCAATTCAATATTGTATGCTTATAACTTTTAAGTGTGTTTTTATTTCTGTAGGAAGAACCTGGGGAAAAGAGAACAGCAAACTGTGGGAAAGCCGTAGTAGAGTATGATTCTTAAGAAGGATTGCATTGAAAAAGATCAATCTAACATGCATGAACAGATTTCAAGGAAGAGCTCAAACTTTAGATATTTTTTATTTATTTATTTTTATTTTACTTTATTTTATTTTTTGCGACAGAGTCTTGCTCTGTCACCCAGGCTGGAATGCAGTGTTGCAATCCTGGCTCGCTGCAACCTTTTCCTCTCAGATTGAAGCAATTATCCGCCTCAGCTTTCTGAGTAGCTGGGACTAGAGGCATGCACCAACATACCTGGCTATTTCTTTCTTTCTTTTTTCTTTTTTTTTTTGTAGTAGAGACAGGGTTTCACCATGTCGCCCAGGCTAGTCTTGAACTCCTGACCTCAGGTAATCTACTCGCCTTGGCCTCCCAAACTGCTGGTATTACAAGCACGGGTCACGGTGCTCAGCCTTAAACTTTAGATATGTCTTAGGAGTTATATTAATTCTATTTAAAAAGTACTTTGTTACTTTGTTGCAGTATGTTAGCAATAAGTGATTTGGTGAAAATATACACAAATATAATAAAATATTCCATAATAAATTTATAAAATGAATGATTAAATAATTACAATTTAAAGCAGAAAAACATTCATATAATATATCCTATATATTCAAGAGCCTACTTAACATTTAAGCTTGAAAATCACAGTAGCCTCCAATCACATGTTCAAAATTTACTGTTTCCAAAGCGAGTCACCCGAGAAGAGAATTCCAGCCTCTGAGAAAGTTATATCCTTGATAAACCTTTCTTGCTAATTAGTCTGTCTAATAATTCACCAAATTCCTTGACATGACTTAAAAAAATGTCTCATCTGTGAGCCTCTATCCACTTTCACCTTCAGCTACCAAAAAAGCTAGCAGCATCTCTTGCCTGAATTATGACAACAGCCCTTTAAATATTCTTCTGCATATGCATTTGTTTTCCCAAATTCATTGTATACTCTGCAGCCAGTGAAATCTTTTAACATAAATAAAGATAATCATATCAATCCTCATGATAGTTCATTGCTGTAATAATAAAGAGGAAGATGCTTCCTTCATACTGAAAGACCACGAATTGTCTGTTCCAGCCTGACTCTCCAACCTCATTCCAGCTACTCTTTCTCTTAGCCTCTTTGGTCTACTTTCACTAGCCTACATGAAGGTTGATATATTTTCATACCTCTGTCTGTGCATATTATCTCTGCCTGAAATTCTACCATACTATCTCTACTACATATCAAATCCTATAGTATCATTACTTGTATTCATTCCTCAAATATGAGCCCAGAAATTACTCACTGACTCCCCAAAATCAAATCATGCCTCAAATATCTCTCTGGAGTTTTTCTTTATTATTTATAAAACAATTTATGATTTTTTTTTCAAGTTTATTTTGAAATCAGGGATTTCCCATGGAGGTTTGTTACAAAAGTATATTGCATGATGCTGAGGTATGGAGTACTGAATGAATCTGTCATCCAGTTAGTAAGCAGAGCACCTAGTAGGCAGTTTTCTTTTAACACTTGCCCCTTCCCTTTTTGTCTGTAATTATGTTTTTAAAGATTATTTGATTAATATATGTTTTATTATTAGACACTTAGTGCAATAAAGATTATGTCTGTCTGTCAATACATGTAGATACTTCATTTTGAATAAAAGTGTATCTCCAGTGCCTATATCTCCAGTGTTTATTTCATTGTCTAATATATTAAGGTTGTAAATAAATAGTTTTGAATAAAACTTGTCTCTAAATAAGGCCACTAACAACTTCTCCTTTCCCTGTACACACATTTGAGCTTGCATTAAGCAATGGGATGCAGCAAAAGTGATATTCTACAGCTTCCAAACCCAGGCCTTCAAAATACGGCACCTTTAATTTATCCTATTTTGTAAAACCAGCAACGATGTAAGAAGATACAAACTATCCAGCAGGCTAGAGTGAGAGAAAACAAGAGGAAGCCCTGGAGAGTGCGAGGCTACAACTACAGAAGGTGGCCACGTGGAGGAACACTGGAATGCCAAACAGGTGAGTAAAGCCTTCCTGGACTTTTCAGCCTCAGCCAGTTGCCAGCTGAATGCAGCCAAATAAGTTTTACAGCTGATGTCACAAGGAAAAGACTAAACACCTGGAGAAGCCCTGTCCCCAATCCTCACTCACATAATCATAAGAAGAATAATCTGTTGGCTCACAGCACTGAGTTTTAGGGTAATTTCTTACACACCAATTTGCAATTAAAGTTAATTAATTAATTAAGGCTCATTATTCAATTTATCAGAATGATACAATGTGTTTTTAAAAGTTGTACTTAAGATTTATTCAATTTTAGAGTGGATATGGAAAGTAGTGGAATATGAAAGTTGAAATGTAGAGCCTCTTTAATGTTGAATGAACAATGTGTATAAAATAAAGTGTTTCTTGGTAGAAAAGTGACGGTATTCACCATTCTTTAGCAACAGTACTTTGTCTGCCATGGTATTGACAGATTTTTTTCTCTTTGTTTACATAATATTTTATTTTTATAGGACTTGGTAAAATACATACAAGATAAAGATATACACATATACATAAATTGTGTCTATATATACACTATACATATAATACATATATGTGTATATCTATACATGTGTGTATATATACATATATTTGTGTATAGATACATATACACATATATGCATATGTGTATATATGCGTATATCGTATATATGCATATGTATATATGTATATATACATATACACACATATGTGTGTATAAACGTGTATATATGTTCATGTATAAACATGTATAAACATATATACATATATACACATATATAACATAAACGTGTATATAAACGTATATATAATGTTATATATAAATGTGTATATACACATATATATATAGGAGAGATAAATCAGATTAAGCCAGTAGAAAATAAGTTTACCAAATATGAATCAGTAATTTTTAGACCTTTGCTATAAGACTTCTTGTAGTTTTCGTTGTTTCTTTGGAGACTATTCTCATCTTGTTTAATCCCATTCAAGTGTTACTTTCCTAAGAAACCAGTATTTGGTTAAGCCTAAATTCAATTACATTTGTAATTATTAATGTTTTTATTTTTAATTTTTGTGGGTAATGTGTGTGTGTCTGTGTGTGTGTGTATATATATATGATATATGAGATGTTTTGATGCAGATATGCAATCTGTAATAATGACATCATAGAGAGTGGAGTATTTATCTTCTCAAGCATTTATCCTTTGTGTTACAAATAACCCAATTACACTCTTTTAGTTATTTTTAAATGCGCAATTATTATTGGCTGTAGTCACCCTGTTGTGCTGTGAAATAGTAGATCTTATTGATTCTTTTAAAATTTATTATAAATTTTAATTTTCATGGGTACATCAGTGTATATATTTATGGGGTACACGAGATATTTTGATATAGGCATACAATACATAATAATCAATTGTTCAGTTTCTCTCATCTTAAACATGGATCAGGTTTCTATCCTTTAGAGTTCTACCTTTAGAGTACTACCTCCATAAACTATCTTAACTTGTTCTCTCAGGAGACAAACAGTATACATGCTACCACTTGTAATCTGTCCATGTTTTCTATATTCTTTCACAAACATTAACGGGTAATTATCTAACTGGGTTTTTTTTTTTTTGTAGTGGCTTCTCTATTTTCATATTAGAAAGAGTGCTTCTTGAAAGAGTCCACAATTCTTATCCTGTACATACAGAGTCAAATATATTTTAGAATTCAACATTTTGAGATTGTAGAAATACTATATTACCTTTATGCATAAATACATATTTATATATACTCTTTATTATTATGTATACTCTTTGTATATATTTATATATACTTAATATATATGCATACACACACACAAACACAGACACACATATATATATAAAGATTCATGGGTCCTGGGGGAGTACTCTATAATAAAGCATTTTAACTTTACTGTAGCAAGTATATGAATATTCACTTAAAATGAGATTCATAAACACTATAAATAAGTTTAAATGAACTTTTCTCCCAAAATAATTTGGGAAAGATCATGTTTTGCTTTCAGATCAAGTTATTAAAGGTATTTTATATTTTAGCCTATTTCAGAGATCAAAACAATGGTTAATAATTGTGACTTATCACTTGCTGGATCCTGTCTCTCGCTAAGGTAGTCATTTCAATCTTACTAAATCAATTCTCTCTTTTTTTTTTTAATCGGAGTTGTATGGTTTCAGTCATGTCTTTTTACCAGGTAAACAGTTAAACCTTCCTTTTTGCAACCTTACCTTGAAAAACAGATTTGATATATAAATATCTTGGATATAGCCCTGCTTTTCCAATTTACATTAGATTATAGATCTAATAGATTTATCTTCTGAAGCCTCAGGTCTCATTTGAAGTATGCGCCTCTGCTCTTTTATTACTCTTTTATTTTTCTGCCTGTTCCCATCTAGTACTGACATTATTTCTTGAGCCACTATCCTCTATTCATTTCAAGTATCCTATAATGTCTTTGTCTTTTGTTCTACTTCCTTTGCACTGTGACTAATTATCAAATCATCTCAGAAGAAGTACTGTCCTCTGTGAAGATACATTGGCCTTAACATTGTTATTTGTCTTTCTCTATCTCTTTTTTAGTATTGATTGTATCTCCACTATGGTAGGGTGGTCTGTTGCCTTTTATTTTTAAGAACAGTGTTTCTCAAATTAGTCAGAGGAAAGCAGGTCAATGTTTGTAGTTCCAAGGCTGAAATTTTCTAATGAACAAGACCACACAGATAAATCGATAGAGTGAGTAAAATTGTTAAATTTACCAATGCCTGTAAAGGTTATAAAGAGAATTTCCTTTAAACTTGGCCTTAAAATTAACTAAAATCAAATAATTTAGTTCAAAGGTTTTGGAGCCCAGAAGCTAAACCAAAAGTCTCTTCATCAATCATTTAGGCCTGAATATTCTACTCCCTCCTTTACTTCCCAGTTTCCCCATATTATGCACCAGATGGTACAGTCTCTTAGCTAGCCTTATTAAAAGTGTCTCTCTACTTATTGTAAATTATGAACAAACCTGAAACCCAGACAAGTAGCAAAATACCCAAAAGTCAAATTACCACCTATCTTGTTGATACAAACTAGGGTAAAGAATGGAGCTTAATGAAACTGTTAAAGAGTCTTGTTAGGAAACCAGCCAAGAGTTAGGTCTCCTTAAGCAGAAATAAAGAAAGCGAATTACATCATTTTCTATTTCTGCATAACAAATTACTGGAAACTGAAAGGCTTAACCAATAGACATTCATTATCTCCCAGTTTTTGTGGGTCAGGAACCAAGCATCTCTTAACTGGCTTCTCTGCGCAGGGCTCTCAGGTAGCCGCCATGCTGCATATTCATCTAGAGGCCTAACTAGAAACGAATTTGATTCCTAGCTTAGTAATATTGTTGGCAGAATTTATTTTCTTCCAGCCATATGACTACAGGTCCCCATTTTTTAGTGGCTATTGACAAGAAACCACCATTAGTCCTTACAGGCCATGACAGCTTCCTGCTTCTTGGCCCACTCTGTAAGAAGTTTACAGCATGGTTCTTTGCTCCTGCAAGACTAGAAGGAAAATCTCTCACTCCAGTCTGCCAAGTCAGAGTCTTATATAATGTACTATAATTATGGGAGTGATAGTCCATCACGATTGCCATGTTATATTTGTTAGAAGCAAGTCACAGATTCCGTTAAGACTCAAGGGAAGGGGAATCACTACACAGATGGGACTCACTGAGGTCACCTGAAGGTGATCCTATCACAGAACTTATGGTCAGTTATTCACGGTACCAATAAGAGAAAATAAACCGAATCATTTCAAGCAAACAAACAGAAATATCTTCCCCAGAAACATATCATGCATTCCTGGTCCCAAAGATTGGTGAAACAGTCTACTCTAAAGCTTCATCAACATTATATAAACTATTGTGATTATGTCGGTCAGTATTATGCATCAACTTGGCGAGGCTATAGTTCCCAATTATTTAATCAAACACTAATCTAGGTATTTCTGTGAAAATCATTTGTATATGTGATTAACGTTCATAATCAGTTCACTTGAAGTATGATCGATTGTCCCAGAGCAAGCCTGATTCAATTCATTCAGAGGCTTTAAGAACAAAACAGGTTTCCCCGAAGAAGAGATTTCACCTATGGATAGCGGTTTAATTCATTCCCGAACGTTTCATCCTGCCCTTCTTGATGGCCCTATTGATTTCAGACTTGCCGTATTCGCCACCATCGCATAACCCAATTCCTTGTAATAAGTCTCTCTCTATATAAAATCTCCTCTTAATTCTGTTCCTTGGTTGAACTCTGACTGATACAGTAGTAAATTAAAATTTTTAAGACATTTGGTATTATTATAGTGCCATCTTTTATATAAAATACCACATTGTAGATAAATGGCATATGACCAAAAAACTCTTGATTTAAATAATTTAATAGGAATGTTTCCCAGTCAGTTTCAAACTGAGTTACAAAGACAGTATGATAACCTTGTATCTTTGTATTGGTCCATATTAAAAGAAAGATACTGCTTACAAACAGAAGTGAACAGCCTAAGAAATCCAGCCACCCCAGGCCCTGCATGGCCCTCTCAAGCAATGATGAATCCACATTGCAGTACAACTGTGATGAAGTAAACCATGAAGCAGTGGTTTGGCAGTCTTGGGGAATCAAAATAATACAATTTGGGTATTTTTTTAAATCTATGGATGTACTTAATTCAGAAATAGATTCAGAAAAAGAATGAATAGACTACATAACCCCCAAATAATTATCAATAAATATATATTTTCTTACAATGGGGTTTTTATAAGTATTACACTGAAATAAATTAAACTTTACTGATACAGATGAAGAATTAGGAGTTCCACTAAACCATAATACTTACAAAGAAAATGTATATATGCATCAACAGATCAGTAGGTAAATAAAAATATGTAATTTTAGAAGATATTTTAAGAATGTATGTTTTTGTTTATTTCAGCATAAAGACATAGGTTTGATCAAGATCCAGAAATTTAAATTATAGCCGTAATAACTACATGCTCCACTCGAAGGAGAACCCATACATTGTTTAATTTTGAGAAATGTAAATTCCAGTAAGCCTTTCAAGATTACTTCAGGAAAAATATATGCCTAGATAACAGAAAGAGTTATTTTCCATTGCTTTTATTTTTGTTGTTTTATATAAGATTATAATTATGAGTCAGATAAATATCACAGGACTCCTGCTGAAAATTATTACTTGAGATTTAGTATAGCCAAGCTGTCATACAAGCTGCTGGAAAGCAAAACAAAAGGATGTAGAAGGAAAAATGTGTGGGTTCTGTTGTTATGGCCCATAAAAAAGTTAGTTAGAAATCTAAAAATATTAGGTGGCAAAGATTCTGTTTATAATGTAAAGATAAAAACCACAAAAAATTGAGTTTCTAGGTAGAAAAAGCAGCCTAAAAGTCAGAGTT
The DNA here is from genome assembly GCF_000951035.1 of Colobus angolensis palliatus. Taxonomy (NCBI): domain Eukaryota; kingdom Metazoa; phylum Chordata; class Mammalia; order Primates; family Cercopithecidae; genus Colobus; species Colobus angolensis. The sequence continues at coordinate 1,419,010 of NW_012121043.1, forward strand.
TTCATATCTAGGTGATTATTTGGATAGTATTTCCTTGAAAGAAATACTCAGTAAATAAACAGTAAAACAAGAAAGTAGACTGTTGATGCAATCAAGCAGAGAAAATCTGTTCTCAAGTATATGGTTCCTGTGGGATCTGCTAAAATTGAGGGTCATTACCTCAGGACTGTTTCTACAGGAAATACAGACTGTGAAGACTTCTACATAGATGTGTCATTACTTGTAGGCTAAATATGCTGGAAAGGAGCGCAAGGAATCTGGAAATGAAAACGCAGCATCAAAGCAATATCTACAGTTTAGGGGGTCCACAGAATAAATGACTGCATTTTGCCATCCAGAAAAACAGAGGCAAAACCAGAAAATCAAAGTGGTCCGTAATTATGAGTAAGACTACCTCAGGCTGAGAAATTCTTATCACCTATTTTTAAATCACAATCCAATAATTTCTACATTGTGGCAAATTTAGGGCAACAGCAACTTTTATACTCAACATAAATTCATCAAGAAAAAAGCACACACGTTATGAAAAGAATTAAAAGCAAGCGTAGAAAAAAAAAATATACCACAATTTTGCCAGTAGTTGAGGTTGATAGTTTTATCTGGCCAGAATAAATTTATCTACTTTTAACACACTGTGGAAACTTTATAGCCCTAATTTGGGTCCTTATAAAAGCACATCAAAATCAAGAAAGGAGGCTTGAAATACATTCAACTAACTGCCATGTAAACACTTAATGACTACTCACATTTGTATATGATATACAGTCATTTAGAAAATTATCATTGAGTACATTCATTATGTTTTCTTTTGTATATTTATTTGTTCATTCATTCATTATATAAATAGTTACTGTGCACACAATATCTCCAAGGCACTAAAACGCAAGGAATGAAGAGATGGTCCTTGTTGTCAAAGGCTGACATTCTCAAGAAAAAAAGACACGTGAATAGGTAATTAGTATTTGTTATAGAAATCACAATATTAGGGATAGTTAAGTATCAGGAAGGCTTCCAAGAGTCATTTACATCTGATCTGAAATGTAAAGATTTATGGGCAAAGCACTAGATCTTACTTTGGTGAGGACAACATTCCAAATAGAATTTAAAAACAAATACAGGAAGATGAAAAATAACTTGCTAGGCGCAGAGGCTTAGAGGCATTTTATAATTCCCAGAGCATAAAATTAAAGACTCTGACGGTTCTAGAGAAGCAAACAGCAGCTAGAACCACATGTTAAGAGACTTGACATTATCCTGGGGCCAATCTGGGAAAGAAGATCTGGGGGTGTTAATAGATCTTATAAAGGAATAAAAAGAGTTCATTGTTAGGTCAATTTGAGAAATACAAATTAAACAAGATGAAGCAGGCATTCTTTGAGTTTTTAATATATCTGTGTGCTTTGTAAATTACCAAACATAATCCCTAAACTCATTTGTTCAAGGTAATTTTTTTAGAAGGAATATCTCACAGGACTAAGATTCCACTAAAAATTATCCTGAAAGAGTGGGGAACACTGAAGAGTTCCTATGTGGAAATAACAAGAACGGATTTGCAAGTTAGAAGTATCTCCCTGGGGGTTTTTGTGAAGGCTTGGTTAAAGGTTAAAATAAATGGATGAAGGAAGGCCAGTTAATCGGCTAGACCAGGCAAGAGATATTGAAGTACTACAGGAGCAGTAAAATTAGAGAGGAACAGGTGAAATAGGTTAAGGAATTGAAATCTGTAAGATTTGTGTCGGGATGAAAAGGTAAGAGGAGAAAAAGAAATCAATTTCCATACTTCTGGGTTTGTAGACTAAGTGACTGAGAAAGGTTTGGACCACCAAGTAAGATTTCAAAATATAGAATCTTTTGGGAGAGAAGTGATGAGTTAGGTTTTTGAAACACAGGGCATGTAAAGACCACTGGTAATTTCAATAAGCTACATTTACACAACCCTGAAGCTCATGGAAAGGTCTGTCATGCGAGAGAAATTCTCACATCAGTAGTTTTGGCTTTGTGTAGAAATCTTCAGTGAAAATGTTCATCTGTAATGTCTGTTTATATTACCTCTTCCTATTTACATGACGATATCAATCAATTTTCTCATCCATGGTTCTTAAACCAATTTGTTTATATGTGAACACATGCACATATACACACTCACACACAGACCTTCTATCTGTAAAATTGTTAAATGTCTCCCCTTGAAATAAGCATTGGCATTATTCAGAATTAGGTAAATCGGCTTTCAGTAACAAGTAATCCACAAATATCAAAAGATCCCAGACTATTGCTCATTGGGAGTCCAGGCAGGTGAGGCGATGGTTTCAATTCCAAATACTCTAATTCTGTGTCATCCGCAGATCCGTGAGTGTTACTGTGACCTGGGGAAAACAAGCATGGAGAATCTAAAACTGGTTTCTAAAAACTAAATGCTCCCACTTAAAAGTAAAACATAAGTTCCGATTACAAAGCAGTTCACTATGCCTCCTATAATTTCAGAAAGATGAGAAAATGCAACAAAAGAAAAAAGAACCAGAAATATTGGTGAGTAGCAGGAGACACTATTCTAAATTTACTAATCAGATAATTCTTATTTTAGGATCTAGCATATTTGTAGCACTTTGATATAGTGTTAGATATAAATGAAAAAAAGATAAGTTTACTTAAAGCTATTTCCAATTCCTCCCTCAAACAACAAATAAGACTCTAATAATGGATAGTTACAGAAAGTTGACACCTAGAATTTGCTATGGAGGATATATTACCTATTGCTGGCACTTCATTCCACACTTCTTAGGTAGAATCTCAGTGGAAGAGAATAATATGAGTACTTCTTACAAACTGAGTATGACCTATAAATGAGTACAGCCTACAATGAGTACAGCCTACGAGTATTACCTACAAATGTGAATGTAGACCAAAAAACAAAACAAAAAAAAAAAAAGGTGTTAAGAAAAAGTAATCTACTGAATGCTGTATGTTAGAAGAATCAGTTACCCAATAAGTGCTCTGTAATCCCAGCACTTTGGGAGGCTGAGGCGGGTGGATCCCGAGGTCAGGAGATCGAGACCATCCTGGCTAACACGGTGAAACCCTGTCTCTACTAAAAAATACAAAAAATTAGCCAGGCGTACTGGCCAGCGCCTGTAGTCCCAGCTACTCGGGAGGCTGAGGCAGGAGAATGGTGTGAACCCAGGAGGCGGAGCTTGCAGTGAGCCGAGAGTGCGCCACTGCACTCCAGCCTGGCGACAGAGCAAGACTCCGTCTCAAAAAAAAATACCTTCCATGTTCCACAACCACTCATGAATATCACAGTCTACAGTCTAGATTATAGAAGACAGATCTTTGCTAACATCATTACAAATGAAATCAAATATTATGTGAAGACAGAAGATAATTTTTCAAATGTGTTACAATTAATACATAGTTATTTTGTACTTAAGAAAAAAATCGAAATATGTGTATTTAAATAAGATTTTAGTTTTCTCTCCCAGTTTCTGCCGTTGTAAGAGAGAAGCTAACAGAATCATTATGCTACATGTTGACTCTAAGGCAAAATTAACAAATTTTACTTCTAGAGATTCCTCCATTGGCCTTAGCTTCTGTATTTCACAGAATCATTTTCATTTTAGGAAACTGATATTATAAAGTGTAATGTGCCCCTATGTGATTTCTCAGACAAATGAGTGTTTTTAAAATATCACTTTATAATAATAAAAATATACTCATGAACTTGAATGATTGTGCTGTTTATAACTATTCTCTTGGTGTGGATTACTTTGCAATAATTCATGGCCTGCACACTTGGCTTAATTAAAGTATTCCTATCCTTACAAAGTGCACAAATGAAATAGAATTATTTTTAAATCTGTCATTTTGGGGGAAAGAGTCTGATTACTATTTGATTCAGTGGCATGGAGAAATGAATTTAGCCACAGGCAGCACAGCTCTGAGACCAATGAGAATATTGGGGAAAGTGAAACTAAGATTTTAAAAAGAAAATACTTTCTGACTTTAAGCCTGTCTCCCCAAATCATTGTGGACAGAATAATGCCACATTCTCTAGTATTTGTTTTGTTTGTTTTTATGAGAAAGTTATGGTGATAGTCAGTGAAGATCTCCCTGCTTCCTGAGTTCTACAAGCAACATGCAAACATCAGGTTTAAAATAGTATACTATATGTTAAAATCTTAGTAAGTTTGATATGCCATTACAGATCATTTTAAATGCTCATAGTTACAGTAATGTATCTTTGGCAAAAGTATCACTCTTATTTTTAACTAAATTTGTGTACAGTATACAAGAAATCAAAAGTGACAAACTATCCTATCTTCTAAAGATCTTTCTCATATAAGAATTAAAAGGCTGGATTGTCTCATTAACCTTAAGAAATGGCATGCTGTAATGATGTCTATAGTTTAGCATTACACAAAAATATACTCTTGAATACAAAATATATGTCATTATGATTAATATCACATATGTTTAAAAGTTATTTCAGAATAGGAGACTTGTTAGCTAGAAATGTAGTATTTAACTCAAGTACTGCATATCCAATTTCTATTATCCATGCACTCACTCAAGATCCAAACCAGTGCTTACGTGTTTTAGTCATCATTTTGTGGGAGTCGAGACATCTACATTAATTAACATAAAGTGGGAGAAACATATTTAATACTAATGACAGATTGTTTTAAAAATAAAGGCACAGAGCAGATAACTATTTCTTTCATGTGATTTCTGGCATTTCTTCATCCATGTAACTGCCCTTCATTTCAGTAGCAATAGAGAGCAAACCCCCTAGATATCAAAATGATAAATTTCTTTCACTCAGAATATCTTTCTCTCACTCTAATTCACTATGCACTCACTAAAAGGGCATTATTTCCTAGAAATGTGAGAGTTAAATTTTTTAAGCCTCATGATACGGGTGTTGTAATGAACACCATGCTGTATTATCATGACTTCAATATGATCAAATGCTGCTTAGGCATCTGAGATTCCTGAAAGAGAACTGAGAGGATCACAAGGATTAAAGACATATGAAATGTTAAATCTTTAATCATTTTTCACACATTTTATGGCTAGCCTATCCTTTCTTACAACTCAATGAAGTTGAGATGATGACAAGTGGAAAATAGTCAACTAATTAAATTTCAGACTTTCAAAAAGGTCAAAATAGTAGAGTATATTACTATACTTCACACAATAAATGAAGCATGCAAATGCCAATACTTCATTCTGGTGACAAAACCAGAAAAATATATGAGAGAAAATTGAGCAAAATTGTCTCACTGCTTCAAGGTGTGGCAGTCAAAATTTAGCTAGGATCTAAATTTCGTAGTGAGTTATTTGCTCTAAAATACAAAAGGTTGCTTTTATTCTTGTAACTGTATCTTGAAAGTTACTTCTAGGTTGTACTTCTTGAATATATTTTGCTATAGACTATAAATGTGAGCCAAAATCTCCCTTAGCTACATGTCTGAAAAGCTTTCTTACATTGTCTTTAACAATAAGCTGAATTCCATCTTTTGTCCATTTAATGAACAATTACATTTTATCAGTATGGTCATAAAGGACAAAATAGCCTACATAAATAACATCAAAAAACTATCCCCCAAGTGGAAAAACATACATAGTCACATATATACAATTTATATTATACACACATAATTATTAGTGTCTGGTGTTTTTGATATTAAAAAACAAAATGCACTAGATATGAATGCACCTTTTATCCTTGCTGCTTTTCACGCTATTCTCCAGCAACCTAAATGCCACTCATCTCCCACCCTTAAAGGCTGAGTTTTTGTTTCAATTTTACCTTAAAAAATAACATTCTAATGATTATTTCCTTTCTTTAAAATTCTTGCTTATAGTCTCAACAAAATTGTTTGTTATTAGTAGTGAGATAATGCAGGTAAAGTACATATAACAGGGATTGGCACAGACCAGATGTTTTAGAAAACATGGCCTCTTATTGGAAACAGGTTTTGAACTCTGAGCTGCATTAGCTAAAAATGGCAATCTCACTCTTTCATAACTATGTATTATCCAAAATGTTATTCGCCCTCTTCACTGAGCATCAGTTTTTACATATGTAGAATGATCAAAATGAAACTTATTTCAATGGGTTATTGAGGTAATTATATTTGATAATGTTTAAGATGCTTAACACATTTGATACATAATCTGTGCTCAACAAAGATTCATTTTCTTTCTACCATTTTGGTATAACTCTTTTTTCAATTCAATCATTTCAATTAGCTGAATTCTCTCAGGCTTCTGAATGTGTGGAGAATTCAGGAAAACTCCACTGTATTAATTCCTTACTATTGCTGTAACAAAATCCCACCAACTTGGTGGCTTAAAACAACATAAATCCATTATCTACTGACCTACAGTTATCAAGAACCTAGAATTCTGTAGGTCAGGAGTCTGATACGGGTCTTGCTAGGCTAAGATCGTGATTTTGGAAGTGTGTGGCTCCTTTCTGGGGCTTCTAGATTCAGTTGCTGTTATTTGTAATTATAGAAACAAAGCCTCTATTTTCTGGTCACCTATAATCTATGGGCCAATCCTAGCTTTTAGAAGCCCCCTCATTTCTTGGTTTGTAGCCATCTTCATCCTCTTCAAAGCCAGCAATGGCAGGTAGAAACCATCTTGAGTTTTAAGATCTTGCATAATTAGGTAAGGCCCATTTGGATAATCAGAGATAATCTCATTTCAAGGTTGATAACAATAACATATATGTAAATTTCCTGTGGTAAGTTTGGTAACATATTTACAGGTTTCAAGGATTAGGACTCAGACAACTTTGAGGATCTATCATTCCGTTATCTGTACTCTTTGCAGGGTTATGTCATTGGACCTGTCAGTTGGACACATTATTTTCACACATTAACACAATTCCACTATGCTGGGTGTGATAATTTGCAGTTAATTGTATTTAGGAATTCCCCAGCATGCTAATATCTTATCACATATGTGTTTATGCAACCTGTGCCTGGCCAAGAGTTTTCCCCAACTGCTACAACGGTCAAGTGTCCAGTGGGTATATATGTGGCTATATATGTCAAATTTACTCAGAATGTTAAATTTATACTGAGATAGGTGCTATAAAACAGCAGCATAAACTCATGATTTTTTAATATGAGTCTAATTTTTAATATAGGCATATGATTTTAATGTGTATATACATGCATGTGTATGTATGTATGTATGTATATTTACACACAAGGAGATAGATACATATGGTCATATTGATGTGCAAATCTATGTATGTATGCTAGAAGCAGTAATATGCCAGGAACAATGAGCATACCATTTTGCTTTCTAAGCATCATTTTCCAATAAAACAAAATGTTATAGATTGGAGTTATCTCAGGGCAGAAGAAATACGATGGAAGCTGGAACATCTTACAGTGTCAGAAAATAAAAAAGGACTCAAAAAAGAGGGAAAAGATAAGATCTTGTTGAAGGAACACAGATGCCAACAATTTGGAGAATCTGCAAGTGGCCAAAGCTGAAAAAAGAAAATTGAATAGCAAGATAAATAATGATAGTACTGGACTTTAATCCATAAAGAATATAAATATTCATGTCTATATTAACAAAATTGTTTATTAAATAAACATATGTAGATGACAGTCTACTCTTCTTTACAATATAATTCTAATTGATAAATATACAAGGTAAGAAAAAAGTACTGTTAGGCAAACACAGCATTAATAAATCTTTAAGACATGCTCATTGATGGAAGCTAAAATTATATGGCAAACTTTAATAATGAGGTTTTACAAACTCCAAATATCTCCCCCAAGTTATTTATCAACTACAAAGAGAAAGATCGTAAATTTGGAATAGAAAATCCTGGAAAAAGCTACCTGAGCTAAGTTATCAAGGTTAACAACACCTAAAGTAAGATATTTACATTATGAACCACTTGATATGAAACACCTAATAGGATAGAGCATTGTCTCCGTGGTATTCTTTTAAACAATATATGATACCATTGCTATAAGCAGACATCATCAGACGAGCCCAAATTGAGGAGCATTCTACAGAATAATTGATCAATGATTTACAAGTGTCAAAGTGATGAAAGATAAGAAAAGGCTGAGGAAATGTTAGAGACTGGAGGATACTCAAGATAAATAGCAGCTATACATAATGTGGAGCCTGGATGGAATTCTGAATGGAAAAAGGACGTGTGTGGATAAGCTGATGGAATTTTACTAGAAACTAGAATTGCAAAATAGTTAATAGTATCTTACCAATCATCTTAATTTCTGGTTTTACGTAACCCTGGTTGTGGTTACATATAAAATGCTAACATAGGAAAAAAATAATAAAGAGGTAAGAAAATTCATTCATAATTTTGGCAACTTTTTTCATGCCTTAAATTAATTTCAAATAAAAAGTTGAAATAGTGTAAGCTAATAAGAGTTATGAGAACTGTTGATGCACAGGCACAGATCAGTACCCTGTAAGAGGTAGTAATAATGCTATCATGGTCGGGCACATACTATTTAGCAATCATCAATTAATTTCACGAATTAATTTATGTCACACTCATGGTCACAGTATGAAATCGGTCCTATTGTACCATCCACATTTTACATATGAAATAACTGAGGCACACAGAGAGTGAACTATTTAGCCCAAGGACTTTGAAACCAGGCAAAGCCCAAGCGTTTATCTCCCATGCTGCATAGCCTCTTTCGTAGCAACCTTAATACAGATTTAATTAAGCTGATATTTAGTTTGAAAGTAGCATAATTAAATTATTAAATTTTGAGAAATGGAGTTAAGAAACAAGTCAGTATAACTTCACAGTAAATACCACATGCTTTTTCTCAAATAACACATTTTGAATTACAAATAATAAAAATGAAGAAAATAATGAGAAAATTTTCACGTTACTATTCTATTATGATTCCTTCAGCTCTTATTTCTGCGCTTTAAAAACTATAAAATTAGGACCGTTTTGATTTCTGTTTATTGTTCTTATCTCCAAACTTTTTGTTATGGGGCTTCCTTCCTGTTCTCTATTATCTTTTTCCCTTCTCTTTTTTCTATATTCCCTTAAAAGATCACTTGTCTATCTTTTGCCAGCTCCTCCTCTTATATTTGCCCTGTTCCATTTTATACCTCACATAACTTGCTCTAGCTGGAAATAATATATCTCAACACAGTACATTTCCTCATTGCAGAGCGGCTAAAAGAGTAAGCATTAATTTTCAACTTAAGTATCAATATAAATTTCACTTTAATATAAATCTGAAGTGTTCCAGTAAAATCTTTATTCCCGCAGCAGGTCTCTCTCATAAGCTCATATTCATGACGAATTTAGGCAATGACAAACAGCACACTATGTCAAACTCTGACTCTCCCATTTCTTCCCTTTATCAGCCTCTCTCAAATAAAAGTGGAGAAACTCACTGCTGAGAACACTATACAATTTGCATTGTACCTTCAGATATAGAATAGTAATTCTCATGGATGAAAAAAAGAGTAAGAATTATCTTTTACTTTACTAGCTCAGAGACCATAAGCATTTCAGGTTGAGCTTTTAGACTAAATGAATGGAATATTTTTATCAAGTCTGAAAATCAAAGTTGTTAGTACAGTTACAAAACAATAGGTGAGACTACACAAAACTCTTCTTCACCTCTTCACTCAAGTGTTTTTGGGGAAACAGTGCAGGCTTCTTAGATGCAGTCTAATTTTTCTTCACCTCCATCTGGATGAATGAGACAATGAGCATCTTAAACTCAATACATTAAAAACCATTCTCAGGGAGAGCTACTGTATTAGTCCATTCTCACACTGATATAAAGACATCTATGAGACTGGGTAAGTTACAAGGAAAAGAAGTTTGATTAACTCACAGTTCCACAGGCTGTACAGGAGACATGGCTGCAGTGGCCTCAGAAAGCAATTATGGTGGAAAGTGACGGGGAAGAAAACGCATCTTAGGTGGCGGGAGCAGGTGCAGACAGAGTGAAGGGAGAAGCGCTACACAGTTTGAAACAACCAGATCTCAGGAGAACTCTTACATAACAGCAAGGGAGAAGCCTGTTCTCATAATTCAATCAGCTCCCACTAGCTCCCTCCTCTAACACTGAAGATTACAATTTGACGTGAGATTTGGGTGAGGATGCAAAGCCAAACCATATCATTCCACCCCTGGCCCCTCCCAAATCTCACTTTCTTCTCACATTTCAAAGTCAATCACGCCTTCCCAACAGTCCCCCAAAGTCTTAACTTATTCCAGCATTAACTCAAAATACCAGGTCCAAAGTCTCATCTGAGACAGGGCAAGTTCCTGCCATCTGTGAACTCATAAAATGAAAAACAAGTTACCTCCAAGATACAGTGGGAATACAGACATGGGGTTAATATTCCCATTCCAAGTGGGAGAAGTTGGTCAAAGTAAAGGGGCTACAGGCCCCATGCAAATCCAAAACCCAGCAGGGCAGTCATTAAATCTTAAAGTTCTGAAATAATCTCCTTTGACTTCATGACTCACATCCAGGTCACACTGATGCAAGGCGTAGGCTCCCAAGGCCTTGGGCAGTTCCATCCCTGTGGTTTTAGAGGGTACAGCCCCCACAGCTGCTTTGGTGGTCTGGTGTTGAGTGCCCATGTATTCTTCCAGGTGCATGGTGCAAGCTGTTGGTGAATTTAGCATTCTGGGGTCTGGAGGACTGCAGACCAGTAACGACTTTGTGTGGGTGCTTCAGCCCCACATTTCCCCTCTCCACTGCCTGAGTGGAGGTTCTTCATGAGGCCTCTGCCCCTGAAGCACACTTCCGCCTAGACATTTAGGTATTTCCATACAGCTTCTGAAATCTAGATGGAGGCTCCCAAGCCTCAGCTCTCTCCCTCTGCACACTCACAGCCTTAACACTATGTGGAAGTCTTGGTGGCTCCAGGCTTGCACTCTCTGGAACAGTGCCCTGAGATGTATGTAAGGGCCCTTTTAGCCATGGTCGGAGCTGGAATGTCTGGGATGCAGAGCACCGTGTCCTGAGGCTGCACAGAGCCGTGGAGTCCTGGATCTGGTCTTCGAAACCATTCTTACTTCTCAGACCTCCAGGCCTGCGATGGGAGGGACTGCTATGAAGGTCTCTGAAATGCCTTGGAGGTACTTTCCCAATTGTTTTGGCTATTAGCATTTGGCTCCTTTTTACTTAGGGAGAGTTCTGCAGTACACTTGAATTTCTCCCCCTGAAAATGGGTTTTTCTTTTCTACCACATGGCCAGTCTGCAAGTTTTCCAAACTTTTATGCTCTTCTTTCTTTTTAAGTATAAGTTATAGTTTCAGATCATTTCTTTTTTTAGGAAAATGATAGTAGGCTTTTAGAAACTGTGAGGCCACATCTTGAATGCTTTGCTGCTTAGAAATTTCTTCTGCCAGATACCCTAAATAATCTCTCTCAAGTTCAAAGTACCACAGATCTCTTGAGCAGAGGTACAATGCTTCCAGTCCCTTTGCTAACCCATAGCAAGAGTGACCTCTATTCCAGTTGCCAATAAGTTCCTTATCTCCATAAAGAGGCCTCCTTAGACTGGACTTCACTGTCCATATCACTATCAGCATTTTAGTCTCAACAATTTAACTATCTCTAGGAAGTTCCAAACCTCCCTTCAACTTCTTTTCTTCTTCTGATCTGTCCAAACTGTTCCAACTTCTGCTCATCACCCAGTTCCCAAGCTGCTTCCACATTTTCAGGTATCTTTATAGCAATCCCCCACTGCTCGGTACCAATTTTCTGTATCAGCCTGTTCTCATACTGCTACAAATACATACCTGAGACTGGGTAACTTATAAAGAAAAGAGGTTTAATGAACTCACAGTTCCACAGTCTGGCTGTGCAGAAGGCATAGCTGGGGTAGCCTCAGGAAACTTACAATCATGGTGGAATGTAAAGAGGAAGCGAACACGTCTCACGTGGTGGAAGCAGGAGGAAGAGAGTGAGGGGGAAGTGCTGCACGCTTTGAAACAACCACATCTCACGAGAACCCTATCACGAGAGCAGCAAGGGGGAAGTGTGCCACCAGGATTCAATAACCTCCTTCCGGGCCCTTCCTCTAACACTGAAGATTAGAATTCAACGTAAGATTTGGATGGGGACACAGAACCAAACCATATTAGCTACATTTGCTTCTTCAGGTTTAAGGGTATTCCCATGGTGTGCCACCATCCCTTACTGGCTTGTCTTTCACGTGGCCATACATTGAAAATAGCCTCTTCATTAAGCATCCTTCATCTGCTCTTTTGACATACTGTGTCTATCCTGCTGGATCCTTTTTCAATGCAATGCACAGTTTTCCTCTACAAAGTTCTTACAAGTTGAAAGAAAAATTGCTAGCGACAATTAGAAAAAAATTCTCATTCACAGCTAATTCAATACCACTGCATTTCCAGTTTTTAGTAAATGAGTTTACCACCTAAATCACATGTTAAATATAAACCATTGAACAGGACCAAACTTTATTCATTCATTTTCCTCTCACTTCTATTTTAATAGAGGAAATACCTCTTATCAAAGGTCAATATTTCCATCTATGCTTTGGATCTCAAACTTCCCACTTTCTTAGAAATGTTAATGCTGGGCTGAGTACAGTAGCTCATTCCTGTAATTTCAGCACTGTGGGAGGCTAAGGCGGTGGATCACTTTAACCCAGGAGTTTGAGACTAACCTGGCCAACATGTCAAAACCCCATCTCGACTAAAAATACAAAAATTAGCCAGGCGTGGTGGTGCATACCTGTAGTCCCAGCTACTCCGGAGGCTGAGCCAGGAGAATCGCCTAAACCTGGGAAGCGGTGGTTGCAGTGAACCAAGATCCTGTCACTGCACTCTGGCCTAGAAGACAGACAGATACTATGTATCAAAAATAAAATAAAATAAAATAAAATAAAATAAAATAAGTCAATGCTTGATTAGCTATTTTTAATCCAATTTCTTCCTGTCAATATTTTTCAGCATTTAATTACATATTATTTTTGCTCTTATCTTAAAATAACTCCTGAACTTCATATCTCTCTCAGACTACCTTTTTAAAAAATAGTCATTATTCTTGAAAGCGCAACAGAATGGCATTGTTCTTCATCTCTGCATTTCCCACTTACGCAGATCCAATTGCTGTGAACTAGGCCAATGTGTACATTTGCAAGGCAGTATGGGTTATACCTGCTTTTCATTTATAACAGATTTCTTATAACCCATTTTTCTAAAGATTTTATTTTATCCTATTCTCCCAACAAAGCTTACTTATTCCACTATACACACTGAGTTCTAGGTACATTGAATGGAAACTCCATTCATTGCTTTAAGATCTTACCCCATATATGCACTGGCCTAGGATTATACATTTTCTGATATATTCTGTTAAGAAGAAGTGGCTTACCTTTTTTTCTGTCATTTTCTTTTGACATATATTTTCTTTTCTGAATAAGTCAAGGAAACAGCATCATAGAATAAGTCAAGAATAAGTCGTAGAATAAGTCATAGAATAAGTCAAGAATAAGTCGTAGAATAAGTCAAGAAAAAGTCATAGAATAAGTCAAGGAAACAGCATCATAGAAACAACTAAAATCTGAAATTGCATTTGTTGGTTCAGTGTCACATCAGTGCATCTACAACTTTATTTATTAATACAATGTAATTTTCCAGTGGACTAATTCTTTCAAGCAAATTAACAACTATACTTGATATTGATTTATTTATAATCAATGGAAGACATATTCCAAAAAGGGCAAATGATATACGGGCTCAGTGAAACTGACTGAAAAGTTCCCACATAACAGAGATTACAAAAAGTATTTAAAATGAGAACAAGTAGAACTAAAGGTCAACATTACCACAACACTGCTTATTAAGTGAAAATCTTTGAACAGAAAAGTTTACAAATCTGAATTATTGGCACATTTTCCAAAATAAGAACTGAACATATTTCAATAACACAGGGATCATAGAAATCAGTGTTTAACAAAATAGAAATTCACTTTTAAAATATTTTATTAAAAAGTTAATATAGAGTAAACATAATATATTATTTTAATATCCTTCATATGTTCTTGAGTGACTCCTATAATACCAAAGATCTGAAAAAGATATTGATAAATCATAATAACATTTATTAGGGAATGATTTTCAATTATACCTATCTTTCTTTAGGAATTACATAGCACAGGTGAAAATAATGTATCTTAGGTACAATTTTACTGCCTGATATATGAGAGGTGTTTTATGGTTGATAATGCAAATGAATCATTAAAAGCAAGCCAAGAATAAATCAAAAAACACAAGAAAAGGTAAATGTGTATCTTATATTGTGAGACAGAATTGGGATAGCTTGGAATGTGGCTTAGGATAGAGGATATTATGAATAACATAACATTCAATTATGTACCGTGCACGGTTCTATTTGTAGCACACATGTTATCATATTTACAAGTCTGTAAAGAAAGTCTATGACTTTTATGGCAAGAGAACAGTAGTGGGGAAGTGAAGACATAGGCATAGAGACTTGTGCAGGGACAGCTGCCTTTTGGGTCTGAAAGAATCTGGTGAAACTGAAAGAAGTTTCTTCGATCCAACTTCCTCCATTCTATAAGTAATTACCATATAGCTGCTATGTGGTGGGTTCTTTGCTAGCTGCTGAGATGTACTGGTGAGAGAGACATGCTTCCTTTTCTCATGTATCATGCATGAAGCAAACACAAAGTAAAGAGCTAAAACACTTTACAAATTGGGAAAATGGTTGAAATAAACATATTTCTTGCAGTATAGCAGATTATAATTCTCAATAGTTCTCTCAAATAAAACAACTAAAATGCTGGGCACAAACATACCTAGATACTTGGTAAACACTCTGATGAAGTGTATTGAAAGAAACCCAGAAGTTAGTTGAGAATAAGAATCTAGATCTTGTTTAAAAAAAAAAAAAGGAAGTTTGAAAGATGGCTGTACCAAATTTATTTTCAGTACTCTGGGATCATAAGCTTCTGAATTGGCAGTTGAACATCCCGGACAAGGTGGAAAACCTAAAGAACCCCTTTGTGAGCCTTAGTAATCCAAACTTAGATTCTTTTTTTTT
>NW_012121043.1:1434402-1483209 GCF_000951035.1 Colobus angolensis palliatus
TGGTCTCGATCTCCTCACCTCGTGATCCGCCCGTCTCGGCCTCCCAAAGTGCTGGGATTACAGGCTTGAGCCACCGCGCCCGGCCCCAAACTTAGATTCTTACAGCTTCAGGGTAGGATTCAACAAGAAAGAAGAAGCATTGAGGTGGACACAGAAATGAATCTCAACTACCTCAACTTTGGCAAAGTAAATAAAAATCTCTTTTGCAACTTTAAAATCCTAAAGAGGCTCTGACATTGCTTTTTTTTTTTTTTCTTTTTATCCCAACATGCTACCTGTGCTCTCTGAAAAACATCAAACATCAAAGCAGGAACTAAATTTAAAGTCATCCTGGCTATTAGTGGCTCCAGGCAGGAAATAGAAGCAAATGCAAATCCTGTCTGGGGAAACTTAAATCAAGAAATACCAAAAAAAATGACCACAGATAAATTTATATTAAAATCAAATAACCTACAGGCAAAAATGACACAAATAAATTAGCCACTATTAAGTGAGAAGCAATGTAAATAATAGACAGTGGAAAAAGTCAGAAATTATTTTAAATATTGGAACTATGAGACAATTTCAGAAAACAAATGTTTAATAAATTCAAATAAAAAAGAAAAGTTTGAATATATTTGCAGGGAACATAAAAGTATGAAAAATTACCAAGAAGCCAGTTTTGGATCTGGCCTTTAAGAAGCTTAGGAATCAAAAGTATCCTAATAGCAGGTAAAAACCTGAACAAACTAAAAATAAATAAATAAATAAAAATAACAAATATTAGATCTATAAGAAAAATGGGATAATGGAACATACCACTGCTCCCCAAATTAGAGAGATGAACAGGAGAATACTTACAGTCACAACTACTGGAAGAGCACACAAGTGAAAATTTCTGCAGGAACCAGTGTCTGGGTAGGGAAATCTGAACTGTAATTGATGAATTGCTGGAGGCTCCCTGTGGACAAGAATGAGAAAGAAACTCTCCAGAAGGACTCAGTCATGTTAGCGGTCATACTTTCCTGAGTTTTACCTCCCGCAATTTTACTTGATTCTCACAGTGAATATCAGAGAAAAAATCTCAATGCTTGTAGCAGGAGGAGGATAAAAGAACCATTTGGAAATATAGCAGAGAAATGTATCCTTCTTAAGCATTCTTTCAGGAGAAACTATTCAACCAGAATCCAAGCTCCTGGAGTTTTACCAGAGCCTAACAGACATGGGGAAAAGATAATACCCAGCTCCAGCCCAGGTCAGCTATTTTGTCCTACCTGAGGGAGGAGTGGGGCTAGAAGTGCCACATTGTTCAAAGTCTATGGACAGCAGTTTTTTATTCCTAGAACATCATGTCCAGTTTTTTTTTTTTTTTTTTGGTAATTTAAGAAAAAATTACAAGAAACACTAAAAGGCATAAAAACACAATCTGAGGACACAGACCAAGCAATAGGATCAGACATAGTAGGGATGTTCAACTTCGATTGGGAATTCAAAACAATTGTGATTAATATGATAATGATTCTGTCAGATAAAACAGACAGCATTCAAGAACATACGGGCAATATAAGCAGAGAAAGAAAAATTCTAAGAACCAAAAATAAATGCTAGGGATCAGAAGCACTGTAGCAGGAATATTTGCAATGGGCTTATTAGTAGACATGGCAAGTAGAGGAAAAAATCTGTGAGCTTGTGGATATCAAATAGAAACCTCTAAAACTAAAAAGCAAACAGAAAAAAAATACTAAAAAGAGGAAAATAGTATAAGAATATTATGTACGTGTAATGAGAACACAAAAAGAGAAAGAAATTGAAGAACTAGGCCGGGCGTGCTGGCTCAAGCCTGTAATCCCAGCACTTTGGGAGGCTGAGACGGGCGGATCACGAGGTCAGGAGATCAAGACCATCCTGGCTAACACGGTGAAACCCCGTTTCTACTGAAAAATACAAAAAATTAGCCGGGCGAGGTGGCGGTGCCTGTAGTCCCAGCTACTCGGGAGGCTGAGGCAGGAGAATGGCGGGAACCCGGGAGGCGGAGCTTACAGTGAGCTGAGATGGCGCCCGCTCACTCCAGCCTGGGAGACTTGTAAAAATTCTCAATTATTGAATTATTGTTTCAAATATTTCTTCAATTTTTTTCTTTTTTTTTTGTTTGAGAAACAAACAAAAAGTTTGTTGAGACTCCTTCTCAAACAAAAAAAGAAAAAGGAAAAAAATTGAAGAAATATTTGAAACAATAATTCAATAATTGCGAATTTTTACAAGTTAATGTCAGGTACAAAACTAAAGGACCAGGAAGGTCAGAGAACTTCAAGTAAGACAAGTATCTAGGCATTCATCCTTTTCAAGCTATAGAAACACAACTGCAAAAATGAAGCAGTGGGAGCTAAAAAAAAAGGTTAAAAAATATAAAACTCATATACTAAAAAAGAAAAGAAAATCATATAACATGCTCAGTTAATAACACAAAAGGAAGAAAAGTGTATTAAACAAAAATAGAAAGAAAACCTAAAGAAATAACTAGAAAATATGAGCGACTATGGTAAATATTAGTCTGACTATATGAGTACTCACTTTGAACATCAATAGTTTTTTTTTATTTCTTATTTTTAAGAAAAACATATCACTCTGTTTCCCAGGCTGAAATGCAGTGGCACACTCATAGCTCACTGCAGCCCTGAACTCTTGAGCTTAAGTGAGCTATCTGCCTCAGCGTCCTGAGTAGCTAGGACTCAGGTGCATGCCAACACACCTAGCTAAGATTTCAAGTGTGAAAGATCAACATCAATAGTTTAAATGCAGCTATTAAAAGACAATATCAGAGTGGATCAAAAAACAAGACCCAACTGTACGTTGTCAACAAGAAACCTACTTTAAATATAAAGTCACGTGTAGATTATAAAATCTATCTAAATTGCAAAAGAGAAAATCCCATTATCTGTTCACTAATGATATAATTTTATACCAGAAAACTCTACAGACTCCTCTGAAAGATTCCTAGGTTTGATAAATGACCTCAGTAAAGTTTCAGAACACAAAATCCAGCTACAAAAATTGGCAGAATTTTTATACATCAGTAACTATAAAAGTGAGAACCAAATCAAGAACTCAATCCCATTTCAATAGCTACAAAAACAAACATAACATACCTAAGAATATATTTTAACCAAGGAGATAAAATGTCTCTACAAAACACTGAGAAAAGCAAAGGTAAAAGACACAAACACAGAGATAAAACATCCCATGCTCATGGACCAAAAGAATAGTATCATTCAAATGACTATACTACCCAAATGAAATTACTATAAAGTACCAAGATCATTTTTAAAAAATTAGAAAAAAGCAACCCTAAACTCATATGGAACCAAAAAAGATCCCAAATAGCCAAAACAATACTAAGCAAAAAGAATAAAGCTGGAGGTACCACATTACCTGACAACAAATCACACAACAAGGCTCTAATAATCACACAGCATGGTACCGGTATAAAAACATACATAGATCAATGGAACAGAATAGAGAACCCCAAAATAAACCCACACACCTAAAAGCAACCAAACTTTGACCAAGCTGACAAAAATATGCACCAGGGAGGCCGGGAGGCGTGGCTCACACCTGTAATCCCAGCACTTTGGGAGACCAAGGCTGGCGGATCACAAGGCCAGGAGTCTGAGACCATCCTGGCTAACACAGGGAAATCCCATCTCTACTAAAAATACAAAAAATTAGCCGGGCATGGTGGAGGGCGCCTGTAATCCCAGCTCCTTGGGAGGCTGAGGCAGGAGAGTCTCATGTACCTGGGAGGTAGAGCTTGCAGTGAGCTGAGATCACACCACTGCACTCCAGCCTGGGCAACAGAGAAAGACCCCAGCTCAAAAAAAAAAAAAATCAAATGTATATATATATATGTGTATATATACACACATATACATATATATACACACACATACAAACACACACACACACACACACACCCCAGGGAGAGGATACCCTATTCAATACATGGAGCTGGAAAAATTGGATAGCCATATGCAGAAAAATAAACCTGTACTCATCTTTCTCATGATATACAAAAACTAACACAAGAGGAAAACAGTGCTGAAATGCAAGACCCAAAACTATAAAATTATAAAACAAAACTTAGGAAAAACTATTCTGGACATTGTTCTAGGCAAAAAAAAAAAAAACTATGTCCTAAAAAGTAAACACAACAGAAACAAACATAGACAAATTGAACTTAATTAAACTAAAAAGTTTCTTCACAACAAAATAAATAATTAACAGAGTAAAGTGAGAACCTACAGTATGGGAGAAAATATTCACAAATTATGCATGTAACAAGGGGCTAATATTCAGAATCCACAAGAAACTCAAAGAACTCAACAAGAAAAAAACATTAGAAGGGAGACAAAAAATATGAACAGACATGTCTCAAAAGAATACATATAAGCAGACAAAGAACACATGAAAAAAAATGCTCAGCATCACTAATCATCAGATGAGTGCACATTAAAACACAATTAGATACATCTTATACCAGTCAGAATGACTGTTACTAAAAAGTCAAAAAATAATACATGTTGACTAACATGAAGAGAAAAGGGAACACTTATGCATTCACTGTTGGTGGGAATGTAAATTAGCATAACCTCTATGTAAAACAGTATGAAGATTTCTCAAAGAACTAAAAATAGAACTACCATTTGATCCAGGAATCTCAACTATTTAGTATCTACCCAAAGGAAAACAAATCACTGTATCCAAAAGACACCTGCACTCACATGTTTATCACAGCAGCATTCACAAGAGCAAAGTCATGGAATCAGTCCAAATATGATATCATATTTTCCTTATCCCCCTTCCACTGATAGATATTTGCATATGTATATACATGTATATATACATGTACACACACACACACACATATATATACACACACACAGAATATTACTCAAGCACAAAAGAAAACAAAATCATGTATTTTGCAGCAACATGATGGAACTGAGACCATTATTCTAAGTGAAATGACTGGGAAACAGAAAGTTATAAACTACATGTCCTCAATTATAAGTGGGAGCTAAGAAATGAATACATACTGATAAAAAGTAGAATAATAGATATTGGAGATTACAAAAGATAGAGGAGTGAGAGGAGGTGAAGAATACAGTAGTACCTTTTGTTTACAATGTACACTATTTGGGTGATGGCTACGCTGAGGGCCCAGAATTCACCACTATGCAATACATCTATGTAATACAACTGTATTTGTATCACATAAATCTGTAAAATATTTTTAACAACTAAACTGATGGAGAAAGATATAGCATGCTTATACTAATCAAAAGAAAGCAAGGGTACTTACATTAATTTCAAATAGAGGAGTCTTCAGAGAAAGAAGTTATTAGGCTGTTTATTCTGTTGGTAATTTCATTTGATTTGTGGAAGCTCTTTGGTTTAATTCGGTCCCATTTGTCAATTTTGTGTTGGTTGTGACTGTTTTGGGGGACAGAACCATAAATTGTTTCTCAAAGGTGTTATTGAGAAGGTATTTCCTAGGTTTTCCTTCTAGGATTTTTGTAGTTTGAGGTATGATATTAAAGTTTTTAATACACTCTGGGATAAAGATGGGATAAAGAATACATGATATCATACTTGAATTGATTCCATGACTGCTCTTGTGAATGCTGCTGTGATCAACATATGAGCACAGGTGCCTTTTGGATACAATGATTTATTTTCCTTTGGGTAGATACCGAATAGCAAGATTGCTGGATCAAATGATAGTTTTATTTTTAGCTCTTTGAATCCTTGGATATGGTGACAGGCAGGGATCCAGTTCCATTCTCTGCATATGGCTAGTCAGTTATCTCAGTACCATTTATTAAATAAAATGCATACGTCACTACCGATCTTACGGACTTTAAAAAGGACAATAAAAGAATACTGTGAACAACTCTCTGCTCACAAATTTGATAACCTACGTAAAGTGGTCCAATTTCTTGAAAGACACAATCTGCCAAAACTCACACATGAAAAAATAGACTATTTAAATACACCTGTATTTGTTAAATATATTGAATAAATACGTAATAATCTTTAAGAACTAAAAGCACCAGACACAGATGGATTCCTAGTGAATTCTAGCAAACATTTAAGAAAGAAATTGTAGGCCGGGCGCGGTGGCTCAAGCCTGCAATCGCAGCACTTTGGGAGGCCAAGACGGGCATATCACGAGGTCAGGAGATCGAGACCATCCTGGCTAACACGGTGAAACCCCGTCTCTACTAAAAAATACAAAAAACTAGCCGGGCGAGGTGGCGGCGCCTGTGGTCCCAGCTACTCGGGAGGCTGAGGCAGGAGAATGGCGGGAACCCGGGGGGCGGAGCTTGCAGTGAGCTGAGATCCGGCCACCGCACTCCAGCCCAGGAGACAGAGCGAGATTCGGTCTCAAAAAAAAAAAAAAAAAAAAGATAAAAGAAAGAAAGAAATCATACCAATTTTCCATAATCTTTTTCAGAAGATAGAAGCAGAGAGACACTTCCTTACCCATTCTATGAAGCCAGCATTGCCCGAATACCAAAACCTGACAAAAACGTTACGAGAAAAGAAAACTAGCTACCAATATCTCTCGTGAACATATTTAGTAGATGCAAATATTTTCAAGAAAATGTTGGCAAATTCAGGTGACCAATGTATAAAAAGAATTATCCACCATGGCTTGTGAGATTTATCCCAGGTAAGTAAGGTTGGTTTGACATTAGAAAATCAATTAATGTAGTCAATCACATCAACAGAGAAGAGAAATCACATGATCATATTAACAGATGCAGAAAAACCACTTGATGCAATGGGTGTTAACCCATTCATGATTTTAAAAGTCAGTAAACTAGAAATAGATGAGAACTTCCTTAAACTGATAAAAGGTATCTGCATAAAAAACTACAGCTAACAACAGACTTACCATTTAGAAATGGTGGGCTTTCTTACTAAGGTCAGGAACAAAGCAAGGGTGTCCCCTTTCACCACTGCTTTTGAAAATCCTACTAACTAAAGCAATAAGACAAGAAAAGAAAACACAATGCATATAGCATGGGAAAGGAGAAGTAAACCTGTCTTTAGTTGAATATGACAATGATTCACGTAGATAATTTTAAAATAAATAAACAAAAAATCCCAGAACTAATAACCAGTTATAGCAAAGTTGCAGAATAAAGGATTAATATACAAAAGCCAGTCATGCCCATATACACTAGCAATGATTAAGAGGAGTTTGAAATTAAAAACACAGTTTCATTTTACATTAGCATCTTCAAAAATGAAATACTTGGGTAAACAAAATAAAACATGTATAAAATTTATATAAAGAAAACTGCAAAACTGATTAAAGAAATTGAAAAAGTAGTATGTAAAGAAAGAGATATTCTATGGTCATGGATAGGGAGATCCAATATTGTCAAGATGTGAGTTCTTTCCAACATGATCTATAAATTCAATGCAATCCCAGTGAAATTCTCAGAAAGTTATATCATGATTTTAACAAATTGATTCTAACATTTATATGGAAAGATAAAAAACCCAAATAACCAGCACAATATTAAAGAATAACTAAGTTGGAGGATTCATACTACTCAAGAACTAGTGTAAAGCTTGAGTAATTTCAGGAAAGTATGTTATTAGTGAAAGACTAGACAAATAGATAAATGGAGCAGAAAACACAGTCCAGAAATAGATGCACGTAAATACAGTCAATTGATCTTGATAAAGGAGCAATGACAATTCAATGAAACAAATACAGTCTTTTCAACAAATTATGCTAGAACGCCTAGACATCTACTAGCCAACAAAAAGAAGAATCTAGATAGAGATGATATGTACCCTTTGCAAAATCTTATTCAAAATGGATCCCAGACCTAAATGTAAAATGCAAAACTATAAAACACCTAGAAGATTACACAGAAGAAAATGTACATGATTTTTGGTTTGATACTGACATTTTAGATAAAATCCCAAAGGCAAAATTTTAAAAAGAACCAATTAATAAACTATCTTAATTAAAATTAAAAATGTCTGCTCTGTGAAAGACAATGTCAGGAGAATGCAAAGACAAGCCTTGTACTGGAAGAAAGTATTGGCAAAAGACATAAACAAGTGTTACCCAAAATATACAATGAATTCTTAAAATTCAACAATAAGAAAACAAACACCCCAATTAAAAATGGGCCAATTTAGGAAGCACTTCACCAAAGAAGATATACAGATGTCAAATAGCATATGAGATGATGTGCCACATCATATATAATCAGGGAAATGCAAATTACAACAAGGCACCACTACAGACATATTAGAATGGCCACAATCCATAACATTGATAACACCAAATGCTAGTGAAGATGTGGAGTAACAGAAATTCTCATTCATTATTGATGAGAATATAGAAAGGTACAGTCACTTTGCAAGATAGGTGGGCAGGTTTTTTTTTTTTTTCCAAAACAAAACATGATATTATTATTTCATCTAGCAACTGTGCTCTTTGGTATGTACCCCTAAAAGATGAAAATGTATGTTCACAAAAAATTCTACACAAAGATGATGATAGCAGTTTTACACTTAATTACCAAAGGTGGGAAGCAACAGTAGGTAAATTGGTAATCTGTGATATAACTAGATAATGAAAAATTATTTAGGACTGAAACAAATTAGCTATAAATCCATGAAAAAATAACATAGATGAAACTTAATTGCATATTAGTAAATGAATACAGGCAGTCTGAAAATGCTACGTGCTGTTTGGCTTCAACTATATGACATTCTGGAAGAGGCAAAACTCTGAAGACAGTAACAAGGTAAGTGGCTGTTCAGGGGAGGAGGGAGGGAAGAACAAATAGGTGGAGTGTTGAGGAAGTTTAAGGCAGTTACACTAATCTGTATAATGCTCTAAAGGTATATATGTGTGTATATATATATATATCATATATTCATCTAAATCTGTACAATGTATAACACTGAGAATGAACTTTAATGTAAACTATGGACTTGTAGTGACAAAGACATGTCAATGTAAGTTCATCAATTATAACAAATGGATCACTCTGTTGGGGAATGTTGATAATGGGAGAGGTTATGCTTGTGTATGGATTGGTGGTGTATGTGAAATCTCTGTACTTCTCAATTTTGATGTGAACCTAAAACTGCTCTAAATATAGTCTATTTTTATATTACAAAGAAATTGTTTAAAATGACCAGTTAGATATTTTATAAATGGTAATAGATATTGTAATCATTGAGTCCATAGTAATTCAAATTAAAAATATGTAGATAAAAGATTAATAAATATTGGAAGTAATTTTCCAGAGTATGGCCTAAGGAGGCAAAAAAAAAGACTTACGTCTGAAAGATAGTTTAAGTGATATGAAGTAACGTCTGAGAAAATCTTCAGTGTCTTCCTGATTATTGTAAGAGAGGAATAAGAGAATTGTTCAGAGGAAAATATTGTTGTGACAATTCTATGGAATTACAAAGGATGACAACCCAGAAATTCAAGAAAATAAACAAATCTCAATCAGATTAAATTAAACAGACATCAGCCGGGCACAGTGACTCATGCCTGTAATCCCAGCAGTTTGGGAGGCCAAGGCAGGTGGATCACTTGAGGCCAGGAGTTCAAGATCAGCCTGGCTAACATGGTAAAATCCCATCTCTACTACAAATACAAAGTTAGTTGGCTGTGTTGGCACATGCCTGTAATCCCAGCTGCTTCGGAGGCTGAGGCAGGAGAATCGCTTGAACCTGGGAGGCAGAGGTTGCAGTGAGCCAGAATCATGCCACTGCACTCCAGCCTGGATGACAGAATGAGACTCCATCTCCAAAAAATAATAATAAATAATAAATAAACATACATCAGCACACAGGCATATCACAGAAAACAAAAAATGTGTTATAGGTCTCAAAAGAATCACAAAATAAAAAGTCACCTTACAAGATAAAAATTTTAGATTCACAAAAAATGCTCTCAATAACAATTATTAAAGTAAAATTTCAGTGAAATTGCTTTGTCAACAGGCTAAGGGAACATATTTTTAAATTATATGTCAACCTGCTATCCTGAATTCTTAGAAAATTCCACATATATAGTTTAGGAAGTAACCCTAGTACAATTTTTTTTTTTTTTTTTTCAGTGATGCTTGGTTCAACTTCTAGAGCAGAAGTTACAAACCAGAGTATTAGGGTCAAATCTGGACTTTAGCAAATGTGTTTCTAAATTTATTGGAGCATATCCAGAAATATTGATTTAAATACTCTTTACAGCTGTTTTGTGTGAGAAATGACTAGCTGCAATGGAGACTGTATGGCTCATAACATCTAAAATACTACTGGTCCCTTTATAAAAGAAGTTTGCTTACCTCTGCTTCGAAAGAGTTTCCTTTTTCTTTGTTGTAGCTAAACACATTATTAGGTAATATTATTTCTTTCCTGGAAACCACATGACATTCTCAGCCCACCTCTTGTTTACAGAATACTGAGAACCAAGGTTTATTTGAAGACTAGTGTGGTCACAGGATTTAACATTCTAGACTGAAGGTGTCTTTGGCAGGATGACTATGTGCTTAAAAAAATATTAGTAGAGGAGTTTCACATCTACTTAAGAAAAACATAGGTTAAAGGGAGTCCAATAACTAAAAAAGCAGTTTTAATTTAGGTAATATTTAAAATAGCCTCAGAATATAAAATGTTATTTACAGAACTAATGAAGGAATGAAAGAAGCTGAGAATCACAGCAAAATATATTGTCAGAATTTTACCTCTTGATAATAAAGAATATTTGAATAATATGATTAATATGCATCATCTAATAAATGAATATAGAATGCTACACCCAATAATAATAGAGCACACAGTCCTTAAACCTGTAACAGATAATCAAATTAATTATTATGAAAATTTTTAATAGAAAATACACATATTTGGAATTTTTGAATCACTTGCCCAAGTAATCATTATATTAAAAAAGATACAAGAAAACACTTCTAAGAATCTTAAGGACATCATTCCAGAATAGTCTGACACATGGATCTAAACAGAATAAAACTTGTTTTCTTTTTTAAAGTGTTGATTTCATTTCTATAAAAAGTTGTAGACTAAAGATGCAGGGGAAACCCATGCTAACTTTAAGGGAGTTATACCAACAAAAGTACCACCTATTCTAAAGAAGCTGTAAAACCACAAAAGGGAATAGAAACTAAAAAAACACAAAAACTGTAAAAACACAAAAACGAGCCTCTGGAACACTGACTTTTTGCAGAAAAGAAGTGAGTTTAAAATAGTGAGATAAAAATGCTACACTGATGAAAACATAAACCATTTCTTGTGTAAAAGATAAGATACCTCAGAGCTAGATCCAAGAACCCGGATGACGGGTCTCACAAGTGGAGGAAAAAATTATTAGAAAAGCACTCTCAGATTGCAGAAAGAGGTGCTGGTCAACAACTCCTTTAAGCCTCCAGAATCAGGGAGGAGTTGTCAATTGTGCTTAAAGAGATACAAAAATTGCTATGAATTCATGAATTCTAGATATATTTTATTGTTTCCCTTTTTAATTGGCAGGATGTATTGTGGTTGCCTTTCATGGTGTCCTGACTGTGTATTATGTCTCAGGGAGAATGATACTTTATTTTTTTAAGTCACAGGTCTTTTGAAGAGGAGAAACTGCTTCCCACGTGTCTTACCCACATCTAGACCAAATGAAGATGAAGACAGAATAGATTTTAAACCAGATATAACTGGAGAAGACTTTTGGTAATCTTGGCATGGCAGTAGGGCTATTTTAATGTAAGAAACACTGAGAATACCTTGTGATTTAAAATTATTTGTAAGTCCTCCCATCAAAATGTGGAGTCTATTTTCCTAGCATTTAAATCTAAGCTGGATGTGTGACTTGCTTGACTAAAACAATGCAGTGGACATTATTCTGTCTATGTTTCAAGGCTCAGTCTTGGGAAGCCTTACAGCTCTTGCTCTTGCCCTCACATGAACAAGCCTGAACTTCCACCTTGCAAGACCTTAGGGAGGAAAAGGCCCAGCCATCCTGGTCATCCTAGCTGTGCCCCCAGACATTTGTTTGCTCCTAGCAAACATTATACACAGAGAAGGTTAATTGTTCTGGCTAAACCCAGCCTAAATTTCTAACCTAAAGAATCATAAGTAAATAATTGATTACTGTTTTAACTACAAAGTTATGGGGTAATTTGTTACTCTGTAATAGATAACTAATATTTTTAAAAGTTTTCCAAATATAGAAAAACTAAAAATAAACTGATATTTTCATTAGAAAATTGATGATCAAGACAAAGTTGGATTGTTTTAAATAATGGGAGTGAAGAGTTTCTCTGGAATGCCAAACATATCCTGGGGCAGTTCTTAGCGCCGTCCTGCCCTGTGATTAACAAAGTAAAATAACAGCAAGCTAACATGAGCAGATCTGAGAGTGGCCCACACACTTCAGGGGTGAAATTTGGGTCAGCTCACCCCAGAAGGCATCAATCAAGCCAAGATGGTTGCCGAGCATAAAAAGAGTCTAGAATAAGTAAAAGGAAGTAGTTATAAACATTAGTTGTAACCATGTGACCACCTACTATACATATTTCTTTTGGATTTTATATACACATATAAAGATTTTTTTAATTTTCGATAATTTTGTGAAGCATATAAATTATAATGGGTTTATATATTATATTATATATTAATTTATCATACTAATTGTAATATTTTTCACATAAATAAACATGTGTTTAAGAAAGGGACAACAGAGTAGCAGTGACCACATGTTATTGCAGAAAGTAAGCAAATCAGAAACAAATACATATAGTACAATTCAATTTATGTAATTTCAAAAGCAGATAAACTAAAACAATATACAATTGAGAGATAAGTACAAAAATGGTTAGACTTCTGTTTTTTTTTTTTTTTTTTTTTTTGAGACGGAGTCTCGCACTCTCGTCCAGGCTGGAGTGCAGTGGACCGATCTCAACTCAATGCAAGCTCCGCCTCCCGGGGTCACTCCATTCTCCTGCCTCAGCCTCCCCAGTAGCTGAGACCACAGGCACTGGACACTACGCTCGGCTAATATTTTGTATTTTTAATAGAGACGAGGTTTCACCATGTTAGCCAGGATGGTCTCGATCTCCTGAACTCGTGATTCGCCCACCTCAGCCTCCCAAAGTGCTGAGATTACAGGCGTGAGCCACCATGCCCGGACAAATATGGTTAGACTTTTAAGAAAGAATAAGAATGCTTATTAAAATTGGGATACTACTATTAATAATCGTAATAATATCAATACCACAAACTGTTTACTAGGTCAGGAGTGTTCTAAGGACTGTTTAACATAATTAGCTAGTTGCTACATTAATTCTATGAGTAAGGGATTAACATATGTAATTTTAACAACTATCCTATTTGTTACTCTTATTATCCACACGTTACTTATTATTATCACATTAATATTCCTATCAGTCAGGATTTGATCATCAGCAAGCAGAACAATAGCAGGCTTATGTAGACTGCTTAATTAGCTCCTATAATTGGATAAGTTCAAATTTCTATAACAAAGTCTTTACTGTATATATAAACTATAATATATAAGAAATTACATTATCATCTAAATATAGTATAATTTTAATGCTATATTGTGATGGTTAGTATTAAGTGTTAATTTGAATTGAAGGATGCAAAGTATTGTTTCTGGGTCTGTCTGTGAGGGTGCTGCCAAAGGAGATTAAAATTTGGATCAGTGGACAGGGAGAGGAAGACCAGCCTCAGTGTGGGTGGGCTCCATCCAATACGCTGTCAGAGAGGCTAGAAAAAGCAGGTGAACGAGGTGGACGAAGCTGGCTTGCTGAGTTTTCCAGCCTTCATCTTTCTCCTGTGCTGGATGCTTCCTGCCCTTGAACATCAGACGGCAAATTTTTCGGCCTTTAGACTCTTGGACTTACACTAGTTGTTTGTGAGGGGCTCTTGGGCCTTTGGCCACAGACTGGAGGCTGCACTGTTGGCTGCCCTACTTTTGAGGCTTTAGGACTTCGACTCACCCACTACTGCCTTCCTTGCTCCTCAGCTTGCAGATGGCCTATCGTGGGCCTTTACATTGTGATCATGTGAGTCAATTCTCCTTCATAAACTCCCTTTCATATATACATATATCCCATTAGTTCTGTCCCTCTGGAAAACCCTGATTAATACATGTATATATACACACACACACACATATTTGTAAGTGTGTATATATGTATGTATATATACACATATATACACACATATATGTGTATGTATATATAATATATATAATATAAAGAAACATAAAAGAAAAAGAAAAAATGTTACATATGTACTTATATCAAAACCAGGAAGAACCAGGTATATCAAGTGGTCACATGGTTGCAACTAGTATTTATAACTACTTTCTTCAAGTTTATATTATTTTCAGTGGGTGTCTTGGATTGTTTCGTTTATTCATGGAGTAAGCTCATTCAAAGCTTTATTCCTAAAGTGTGTAGGTCACTAGCAGATTTGCCTTTGTTGAGTTGTAATTTTACCTTTTTAATTATAGGGCAGGAACAGTACTAAGAGATGCCCCAGGGGATCATTTGCGCTTCAGAGATACTCCTTCTCACCCCTACTGCGGAGTAGCAATCTGATTTTCCCCTGGTCATCAAAATCATTCGAGCCAGCAAATACAGCAAGCCACTTGTTTGGCTCTTGATTTACCAGCATAAGGAGCCAGCTGTTACAATTGTGAATAACCCTTGGCAAGAGAAAAATGTAGCCGATGATGCTGGCTTGTCAGTGTTTCAGAAGTTTGTCTTGGAATGGACTAAATGGGACTATGAGTGCCGTCTAGTGTGACCTCAGTCAGATGAGAAATCAAATGCGAATCACAGCCAGATATCAGGGGAATACATGAAAAATGAAATGGGATTGAGGCATCCAGGAGGACTGCAGGCTCAGATCAAGATAGAAGAGTGTAGTCTATGTGTTCACCAGCTGCAGGTTTCAAGGGCAGAGATCCATGAGCAACAGATAGCCAACGCAAACCTTCATCTGAGAGTCACTCAAGGGCCCAAGGAGTAGCACAAACTCATTGTGACTATTCAGGACTCCATTCCATTTGTCAGGAAGACGTAATGAACGCTTTTCATCTGAGAAAGGAAAAGATTAAAAAATTAATATTAAGAAAGACTGAGTAGCTACCTTAAAATCGCTACTGTAATCTGAACAGAAACTACCAAATTAGAAGCAACTGCTAGATAATGTTAGTAGGCAAAATTAAGTTCCTCTACCATCCCACAAAGTGGATTCTACATTTCGTTGATTACTGGAATGTTATGCTATCATTATTGCCACACTACCAAAGTTAGCATCCTGTACTTCAATGCATGCTTACTTCTCCGTATCTCTACTAAACTGGTAACTCTATAGTGACAACATTTGTTCCTTTTTATTTATTCTCCACTGTATTATTATCAGCCAATATCATTCCTGTAGCATATTTGAAACTTAGTAAACATATTTGAATAAATACACAAATGAATGATTTAATGGGGATAGAAGAATAGGCAGGAAGAATGGGAATGCATTAAACTCCTAAAATACAAAAAGGGAAAATACGCCATACAGGAGGTGAGGAAAGATAGCAAACTCGGCAGGTGGAAAGCGTCATTTTACTTAAGATTGACTCTCTGTACCATCATTTAGTGCCAGGAAGCATTTTTTCCACCGTTACACGAAAGCACATCTGCTTTTATGATTTATGTAAATGCCTTGATTGTTGTTGTTTTTAATATGGTTGACTTCATTTACAGCAATTCTTTGCTAAGGGGATTCTATGAGAGAGGACTCACTCCATCTCTAGTATCATTTCAAGTAGGTCAATTCAATTAGATACATTTTTATTGCATCTATGGAATTGCTATAACATCTATAGATAATAATTTTAAATATCTAAAAAAAAGAACCTATTTTTTGAAATTTCATTGAAGTATAACCAAACTCCCTTATGTTGCAATTTATGTTCAGTTGTTTCAGGCATAGTCAAAAGACTTAGAGAATATAATATAGCATTCTCTTTATAATTGTCTGCCATCTGTTATATTCTTAGCCTATAATTCTGACTTATCTCTTGCCTTTCTAGTCTCCAGGCTAAACAATTACCGTCCTTTTAACCTTCTTTCAGAGGTCATATTTTTAATCCTTTAATCATTTATGGGACTCTCTTTTAATCCTCTGAAAGTTCCCTTTTAAGTTGCAGAGCCAAAACTAAATGTGGTACCCATGAAAGTTTTAACCATGCTGAGATGCTGAGTATAATAGGAGATTTATCTCATGGTATCAACACATTCTTCTTCTCACCATGAATCCCAGTATTGCAGTTTTTAATAACTAAGAAATGACATTGTGCACTCATGTTCATCTTGTTAGTTCATCTTATTACCCACTGCTAATGAATAGCTACAATTGGGATTATGAACCAGAGAACCAAAGACATCACTTCAGGATCAAATACGAATTACACATTCACAATAAAAGAAGAATCATGCAAATTCAGTGACCTTCCTCAGTAATGAAATGACTAACAACTATTACTTATCCTGAGTATATTATGTACCAGTGTAGGGAGTTTGAGATTCATTTTATCTTTTATCACTATAATAAAAGGTCTGGGCAGGCAAATGTAGAATAAAAAAAGATAGAAGAATTAATTTTAAATTAAGCAGTATGTTTCTAACATATGCCTGATAGAGATTCTGTGCTTTTCAAAAACACTCAAACTAAGAATGATATTTTTTAATGATAGTATTATAATATTCTTGCCACCAATGGAAGAAGTGTTTATGTAACAGTCATATGAATTTTCCCCAAAGTTTCCTATGCAAGGATTCCCAGATGTCAGTCAGAGCAGATTGAAGAGGTTGCATAAAAGTAACCTGGGAATTTCATTTTTATATTTAGCTTTATTTTTTTGAAATAATTGTAAAATTATAGGAAGTTTCTAAGAAATGAACAGGAAGTTTGCACGTACCCTTCACTGAACCTCTCCTAAGGTCAACACCTTTTATCACCACAATACAATCAAAACCAGGAAAAATAACATTGTTACACTCTTGACAACCAATCTGATTTCACCAGTTATGCATAACGCTGAGCATGTGGTGTTTGTGTATTCATCTCCATGCAATTTTATAATATTTGCAGCTTAATGTAACCCTATGATTTAGTCATTACATGATATGTACATGTATCAAAACATCACATTTTACTTAACAAATGTGTACAATTAGTATATGTCAGTGAAAAATAATATGAAACATGAACTTTACATTTTCAGAAGCTCTTAAGGTCCTTTGGTCATTTTGAGTGTTCCTCGATTATCACAAGGATTACTGGCAAATAACAGAATCGAGGTCTAATAAATAAGACTCATTCACAAATTGTGGTTGTCCTATGAATATTAAGAAATTCACAGATTCTGTTGTAGGCATCATTTTACATATGCTGAGAAAATGTCCACATATTCTGATTTTACATGTCATATGTTAACACAATAATAATTTCATTTATATTTCACTCTGTAGTACTTATGCTGTAGTATTATGAATTCAATAAACAAGAAGTTGAAGAATTTCGCCCAATTCATTCAAAATTATTGACTGAGAATTATTAATGTGCAACACTAAAATTCTATCCTTACACTTTTTTTTTTTTTTTTTGAGACGGAGTCTCGCCCAGTGGCCCAGGCTGGAGTGCAGTGGCACGATCTCAGCTCACTGCAAGCTCCGCCTCCTGGGTTCACACGATTCTCCTGCCTCAGCCTCCCCAGTAGCTGGTACTACAGTCACCCGCCACCATGCCCAACTATTTTTTTGTATTTTTTGTAGATACAGGGTTTCACCGTGTTAGCCAGGATGGACTCGATCTCCTGATATCATGATCCACCCACCTCGGCCTCCCAAAGTGTTGGGATTACAGGCATGAGCCATGGCGCATATTTTTAATATTAATAATGGAGATAAATGATACATACAGCTCCCAAACCTATATCTAGTACTGCAAAGAAATATATAAGTACTAACATAAATATAAATATACAGGTAAAGTATGTGCAGATGACATGATTGTTTATATAGACAATTCTAAAGAAACTAAAAATAACCCTTAGAACTAATAATTAATTTAATCAAGGTTGCAGGATACAATATCAGCAAACAAAATGAATTGCATATGTACTGCAATAAAAACATAGAACTATAAACTAAAGTTACAATATTACTTACATAATTCAAAGACAATGAAATGCTTATAAACAAATATAAAAAAAACTCATGTATAGGATTTGTAGGCCGAATGTGACAAAATGCTGGTGAAATAAATCAAAGATGACTTAAATAAACACAGAAACATACTATGTTCCATGATTAAAAGGCTCAAAATAATGAAGGTGTAAATTCTCCCAGGAAAAAAATTTAGCAAGGTTATCCATTGACAAAATTTTTCTAAATTTAATGTAGGAAAATTAATTAACATAGCTAAAATAACTTTAGGAAAAAAAATAACAGAATAAATAAATCACGCTACCTGTTTTTAGAATTTATATACAGCTATAGTAATCAAGAATGTGTGGTACTGGTGGTTATGCACACATATGTATCAATGCAACACAGCACAGAAATAGACACACACAAGTAGAGATAACTGATTTTCTACAATGGCAAAAAGTAATACAAAGTAGGAAGAATAGTCTTTTCAAAAAATGGTGTTGGAACAACTGGATATAAAAAAAAAGTCACCTGTGGTTTGAATATATTTTCTTCCAAAATGTAGTTTTTATTTCATTCTCCTCACAAGGTCTTTCACAGAGAAAAATATTTTTATTTTTATAAAATCCAACTTCTTTATTTTTATAGATATCTGATACAGGATTTGAATCTAGAATTTCTATGAAACTTTTTAAATTCAAAATACAATTTTAAAAAATCCAATTAGAATGTTTTACCATAAGGTTTCTTCTCAAATTCAAAAATATCAAAATTTTATTCATGAACTTGCATTTGCCAAGAGTGTCTAATATTATTTTTATTTGTAAAACTTCAAAATAAAGTTGGTAAATTATATATTTTGAAAACCGAATCAATCAATTTGCAGAAAACCAAGTCAGAAATACCTTATGTTTAACCAAGATATTACATTAAAAAAGTGTTATTATTTATATTAAAATGACAAATATTACTTTTTGTAATTCTTGTTTATGTTGTTTCTCATGCACTACTATTAACCCTCTTATGTTTTATAAATAATAAAACATATTTACAAAAAAGAAATGTATACATAAAATATGATGGAAGTTAAAAAGGGAGAATATTTTCTACTGAATGCATCAAGGAAATATTGATGAAGAACGATAAATTGGAAATGTCCTATGAAGCATAGACGAAGATTTGATATTCGAAAAATGGGAGCAAATGTATGAACATAAGCAAAGATTATGAACAGGACTATAGTGATCGTAAAAGGAAACAGTGGAAAGTAAAATCAGAAAGGTGATTTAGAGTCAGGTCATGAAGTGCTGGAGAATAAGCAGTTCTTTTCTCTTTATTCTGTAGACAATGAGAATTCAGCAGAGAGATATTCAACACTACAATATTTATCAGATCAATGTGTCAGAAAGATGCATTTAGCAACTGTGCATATAATAAACTGGAAGACATACAGAGTAAAGATAGTCCAATAGTTAGAAAGTAAGCAATTTTGATTATTTAGGTGTGAGGAATAAAGATTTAAACTAGGAGGTCAGAAAATGATAAGTTGAAGAAGAACCATGCAAGAAAAATAAGAGCTATGGCAGAGAAAGAAATGACAACTGATTGCAAGTGGCTTTTCAATGCTAGATAGCAGAAAAAGTTGCTAGTACTTTGAACCTCTATCCTATTAAGAGGAGTTAAAAATACAGGAATGAAAGGCAAAGCATTATTGTGGAAGAAGTAAAGATGAGTGTGTAGTAATAAAGTGGAAGCAGTAAATATAGACTGATTTTTCAAGTTTAATGATTCAAAGGAAGTGGATGGTTGCACAGTTGACTAAGAGATTTTATTAGGATAGAAAACATTTAAATAAGTGGAAGAATAAGTGGAAAATTTTAATAGAGAGGAAAGTAATGAAATGCCAAGAAGAATATAATACAAGAAGCAAAATTCTTCAAAAAGCAGATAGCTTCTGAGACTGATCAGGGTACATTGCCTTGGAAAGAAAAAATGATACCCTTCTGAGATCAAGGAAAAGGATAAAAGGGTAGTCAAAGTGCCACTGAATTTATGACAGAGAATGAAAGGTGAATTCCTACCACATTGTGTCAATATTATCAAACAATGTATTTGCCAACATGAGCAAGTATACAGTGGAAGGCATAATAAAGTTAGAAAGGTCTAAAATACATTATCTGAAAAATGTGTAATTTTCCTTTAAAATACAACCTGTTCAGGGGAAGATATCATATCTTTTA
This sequence comes from Colobus angolensis palliatus, assembly GCF_000951035.1. Taxonomy (NCBI): domain Eukaryota; kingdom Metazoa; phylum Chordata; class Mammalia; order Primates; family Cercopithecidae; genus Colobus; species Colobus angolensis. The sequence continues at coordinate 1,454,924 of NW_012121043.1, forward strand.
ATGTCATAAAACATGCCAAAGCCTAATATGTTGCTTAAAATGTCTGATACATACAATATACAATAACTAACACACAAGTATATTTCTATTTATTTATCCCAACTCTTAAATATAACTTAAATGTAAAAATCAGGCTGAAAAATCCAGTTAGGAAATTAAATTTTTGCATTTATTTGAAATTTATTTATGCTGCACAGTTTCCAGTTAATCTACCATTTATGCTCCCATGCAGTATTAACCCTACATAATTCCTGAGGATCGGTAATATCCTGTGAAACTCCTCTCCATCTAGCGTTCCATGAAGTCCCAGAGAACTTCTTCATGATACTGGACAAAATTCTAAGAGTTTTCCTCCCTTATTGAATTTGAACTCATAATGATTTCCCTTCAGATCTTTTGTATTCAATGTAAGTGGTCTTGCTCTCGTAAAATGATAGGTTCCAAACGAGTCTGCTACTAAAAAATGCATTTGTATATTATTTCATTTTGTTTTACCACCGTAATAAACAATATTATTACTTCGCAGTTTTTGCACCTCAAAATAAGATAAGCAGTCATAAAAGTATGTCATGTCAGTTGCATTATTATTGTTGTTTTTTATTTTCTTAGATATTCCACAAAGTTTCAGCGTAGCAGGTTTTAGCTTGGAAAAAGGTAAAAATGCTATAGAAAAGACAGATATACTGAAATGGAAGAAAAAAGGCAGCAAGTACATAAGTTGAGAAAACTAATCAGGTGGCTCATTTCCTCATTGTTGCATAGAGTTCTATTCATTTATCTTGGCAATAAAAATGTCATCTGTCAGATACATGCCTTTTATTAAGCAAAGACTTTCATTTTTGTCAAGATTGAGAAAAGTGAAATCAGCAACGTGGTGTATTTGTTTGTTCTCACACTGCTGTAAAGAAATACCTGAGACTGAGCAATTTATAAAGGAAAGAGATTTAATTGACTCAAGTTCTGCATGGCTGGATAGGCCTCAGGAAACCTACAGTCATGGCAGAGGGAAAACAGGCACCTCTCTTACACGGCAGCAGGAGAAAGCGAGTGTGTGAAGAAGGAACTGTCAAACACTTATAAAACCGTCAGATCTTGTGAGAACTCACTCATTATCACGAGAACCGCACGGGGAGACTGCCCCACGATCCAGTCACCTCCCACCAGTTTCCTCCCTGGACACGTGGGAAGTATGGAAATTACAAACTGAGATGAGATGTGGGTGGGGACAGAGAGCCAAACCATATCCCATAGTTTACAAAAAGTTGTCTGCAATGTTTAGATCTGAATATTTTTATCTTTTTGCTATTTCCTCCAAAGAGGAATAGACTGTTAGCCGTAATCCAGGATAATCTTCCATAGTATGTGTAAAAAATATTTTTGTCTTTCAAACATTAATCAAACAAGATATATATTTCATAATATCTGGCTATTTATACAATAGTCACTTTAGATTCATGACTATAATATTTAGTTTATTATAAATTTACTTAATTTACATCAGTGATTATGAAAATGATTTTCCTGTATTTTTTTCTATTCTTATAACATTCTTTTTAAGTTTAAGTGTTAACATTATACAGGCCTTCTAAGATTCAGTGGGAGACATTACTTAGTTTCCATTCTTGGGAAGAATTTTCACATTACTACTTAATTGTTTAGTAAACTTTATTAATGAGCTCATCTTGCCTTAACGTTTTCTTTGTGGCTGGGTTATTAAGTCTAGATTTGAGTCCCTTAATGATTATAAGACAAGTTTGATCTCTGTCAATTATATCTGTCATCAAATTTAGTTATATATTTGTCATATATTTTAATAGTAAACCTAAAGGTTAGCATCTGTTACTTGAGTTTGGTTGTTGCTGTTACCGATATTTTATTGAAGTGGTATTGTCTCATTTAGCTTTCTTTTTAACTAAATGCTATTATCTTACACCTGAAAAATTATAGAGTATGTAATATACTTAAAGAATGTTATCTTCCTTGGATAAAATTTACTTTTGTAATGGGCTAGGATAGAGGTGCTAGAAATAACAAATCAACTTATTCCATTCAGAGATTTCAATAATTCACATTTGGCTGCAGTCATAGGTGTTTATCTCCTACTCACCTTTTTCTCTAAATTGTAGGCCTTTGACACTCCAACACAAAGACTAGAGGGGTACCAGGGGCCTCCTTTCACCAATTATGAACTTTAATATTTGTTGAAAGCATTGCTTAGCTTGTCAGTCTCCACTTAAAAAATTGTCAGTCACATTAAGAGGAAAAAGAGTAAAGTAGATCTGACATGTCACTCTGGATTCCTCATTCCCTAGATTTTGAGCCTGTAGTTATTCACTTTTGTGTGATACAGTCAAACTAAGACCTCAACATTTTTTTCCAGGTTTTTTTTCTTAATTGTCAATGAGAATCTGTTTGGAAACATTGTAAAAAATACTTTGCCAGAAGCTATTGCTTTATTTTTTCAATATACAATGTGTGAGGGAAGCCTACAACATGAAAGGTAAAGAACAAAACAAACAGAAAGGAAAAACAAAAACAGATAAAACAGCAGAAAGAAATCAAACTATAAATACAATCCAGAGAGATGAAAGGTAGGTGCATTTAAGGGGAAAATAATTTATCATTAAAGTATAACATTTAGAAAATATGAAAGTGTTCCTGAGAAGTGAAAAAATATAATAACACTAATAAAATAATTAAAATGTGGAAAGAAATGTTAATAAATTATCTCAAAAATTTGACTGTACAAAAATATAATTTATCAAAATAAGGATTAAAAAGTTACAAAAAAGCATATTTAAAAGACTAATAACAAACATCTACTAACAGAGAACAGAAGAAATTGGAAAGATAGTAATTAAAATTAAATTTTCCAGAACTAATGAACACATGGAAAAGTCTTACTAAATTGAGTAATCAGAACAATGAATAAAAGAAGGATCATGAAATGTAATTTCATCTTGAAATTAGGAGAAAATAATACATTTATTCTGAGATAAAGTAAAAAGTTAAGAATAAGAATTTGTCAGTTTTAATGACTGAAAGTAAAAAGAATAAATATATAAATATATTTTTTAATCCTCAACCTTCTGGAGAAAAAGATAGCTTAAAATATATTGTTAAATTATTAAGGATGAGGTAGAAAAAATTCCATTTTGGGATATGTCATCTTTTAAAAAATTATTTTATTTTGAGACAGGGTCTCTCTGTCACCTAGGCTGGCATGCAGTGGCGCCATCTTGGCTCACTGCACCCCCGCCCACCTGGTTCAAAGGATTCTCCTGCCTCAGCTTCCTAAGTAGCTGGGATTACAGACACGTGCCACCATGCCCCGCTAATTTTTGTAATTTCAGTAGAGACAGGGTTTCACACATTGGTCAGGCTGGTCTCAAACTCCTGACCTCAAGTGATCTGCCTATCTCAGTCTCCCAAAGTGCTGGGATATAGGGATGGGCCACCACACCCAGTCACATATCACCTTTTAAAAATACTATCTCTCACGCATGTTTTCTTTCTTGGGAAGTTTTTTAAGGACATGTTTAAAGAAAAAAGGATTAATCCAAAATGAAAAAAAAAAGCAGTGTCTGTTTTTAAAATGCAACAAACAAAAGTTATAGATCAAATTCAGGATAAATGGCAAATGAAAATTTCAGGAGGGTTAGAAATACATGTTCTGAAAACTAGTTGAAAAGTAGCCCTTGATTAGAGCAGGAAGACAAAGGAATATAAAAAATACCATCTTTAAGAAAGTAAAGTAGATCTGACAAATACCTGATGTGGTGCATCAAAATGACAAATTGTTAAACTTGATAAAATGTCCATTTCAATTTCTTATTTAAATAATGGGTCATAAATCTACAAATAAATGTACTGTCTATTAAATAAGTTTCCCTGATGTTTAAAACAAATAAAACGTTTCAAAAGATAGTAGTGGGAAAAGTGTACAATTTTAGAGCTAGAAAACAAAAAAAAAAACCAGTGTCATTGAAACAAAGCATGAGCAGAATTTCAAAATGAAAGGTGGGGTAAATATTGATCCAAGTTGGAGAGTCAATGGTGATGGAATCCTTCAGGTTGTGTCAAGGGGGAAGTTTCTCAGGGAAAAAACAAACTAACAAAAAACCTTAATAGCCGATACTCTATACAATGAAAATCACAGTAGGCATTATTAAGAAAAATATATTATAAATCATATTAAAGGAAATGTAGTATTAGTATTTATCTATACAATATAGTCTATAGTTACTTTGAAAGAGTAAATAACTATGAATATGTTATAAGAAATTTGACATGGAAGTCATTAAAACCTTGTTATGTGAAATATTGAAATAATTTATTAATTTCATTACAATTATTTCCATGCGCATTTCTAGTTGCAACTGTCTTTATGATTCTTGAAAAGAAGCATGCCGTGACTTGAAATCCATCCTTTTCAAAAGTGATTCAGAGGTAATTACTCTTTAGCAAATTCAAAAACTTAAAGCATTCAGCAAAAGAAGAAAGTTCACTCTAATATAAAGTCAATGCTTTTAAACTGTCATATTATAAGAATTGTTAAGAGTGAGTAAACACACATTTTGTCACTAAATGTCCATATCACTCTTCCTACTACACGTGTAATCACTAACCTCTTAGCAAGGGACGTGAATCCAATCTAATCCCTGGATTTAGCCCAAATCTAAGATCTCTTTATGGTAACTAGTTTTCTCCATTAAGTTTCGATAAGGGTCCTTATGGCCTGGTGTTTTCATAAAAATACTCACTATATATCCATTCCGTGATATTGTAATAGGAAAAATATAACTTAAATGAACAATTTCATTCAGACAAGAGACGAATAAGAGACACACATGCTTCAGGATCTGTTTCACTTATGACATTCCACTGTGAAGCCTCCTAAGCTGGCAGTGGGGAAATTTTCTTGCTCAGACCTTAATTTTTTATTTGGGACACACTCTCTTATCCATTGCTTTTTTTTTTGGTCGCTTCTGCTTCCCCATATTGCTACATCTAAAAAGGACATTGATATGTCTTTCCTTCTTGTAGGTGTCTTCGTTTTATTTTATTTTTAATTTTTATCTATTTATTTTTTCGAGATGGAGTCTCACTCTGTCACCCAGACTGGAGTGCAATCGTGCGCTATCTCGAGGATTCAAGCAATTCGCCTGCCTCAGCTTCCCGAGTAGCTGGGATTACAGGTGCCTGCCGTCACCCCCGGCTAATTTTTTAGTAGAGACAGGTTTCTCCATTTTGGCCAGGCTGATCTCAAACTCCTGACCTCAAGTGATTCGCCCACCTCAGTCTCTCAAAGCGCTGGGATTATAGGCATGAGTCTGTAATACTTTAAAACCTACTTCCTGCATGTGTGAGTTTTGGGGTTAAAGCATTATTTATAATTTAAAAAATGAAAGATATAATGAACTAGAAAAAAAGTTAGCCATTTTGTAGTGGGGAAGAGATGAAGGTGAGGGTAAGTACCTACATACAAGCTCTGGTAACAAACAATAAAATTAATTTAAAAAAATGATACCCTAAAAAGAAACATGAAGATTGGCCAGCAAAATGAGATAAAATCCTCACATGCTTCGAGTGTAAGAAAAAAACAATGTAAATTGAAATGAGCACAATAAAGGAGAGCTGAGGTAGCCCTTACTTATGAAACTTGCAATCCCACAGTTTTCTAATCTCTCCTTCTCCATAATAATTTAGAATGATAGCTATTACATTCCCTACACCATTGCATCCCATCACCACTTGATTTTAGGTTAAAAAATCAACATATTATGAATGATCCAAGACTAAAAGACATGAATTTAACCATGCCCTTCTCAAATAAACAAGCCACTAAATCTTGAAACCCCATCTTTATGGTCTGCATTCTTAGACAGATGTCAGTATCAATCACACAATCGTTCAGGATCTTAAGAAAAAAACAGATGGCATATTCAAATCAGGCCATTTGGGTAGGGTTTAATGAAGAAACAATTTATGAAGATGTGAGCAGTGTGAAAGGAAAACACGAATTCTACTGAATGACAATAATTAAGCTGTTATCATTCTGGAACCTGAAAGAACAAAAGGAAAGGACACATGCAGACATTTGAAAGAGAAACTTTGGGTAGATGTTAACTTCTAGTGGCTGTGATTTTATTCAGGAGACGCAGATAGCTCATGTTGACCTAAAACATTGAATTAGACGGGGAAATATATACAATATCATACCCTCTTACTTCTCTCCAATATCCTGCTGGCGTTTGTGATCAGTTGAACTTAATTTCAAATGTAAGGACAAGGAAGTTGCTTTCTGAGTAATAATTATGTCAGCCTGTGGGGGCAAAGAGAAAAAGCTGAGGAAGAGGCACAGCGAGTGGATCTAGGGTCTAAAGCAGAAGGTATCTCTGACAAATATCAACATAAAGGAGCTCATATTGACCTAAACTTGGAAGTGATGTTTCAGATGCTACAACCGCATACAAAATATAAACCTCAAACTTCGGAGATCAAAACAAAAGCAGTATAATTCAGGTTCCTGGGTTGGATCTTTGCTATAGTCTTAATATTTGTGTCCCCCTTCCCTTCCCTTAAGTTCCTATGTTATAGTGTAATCAGCAATGTGATGGTATTAGAAGGTGGGGCCTTTGGGAGTGATTAGGTCATGCCCTCATGGATAGGATAAGTGCTTTTATAAAAGAGGCCTTAGAGATCTGTCTCGCCCTTTCCACTATGTGACTGACTACACAATGAGAAGGCGCCAGGAAAGGGGCCCTCATCAAATATCAAATCTGCTGACTCCTTTATCTTAAACTTCTGAGACTCCAGAACTGTATGAAATAAATATCTGTTGTTTATAAGCCAACCCGTTTATGTTATTTTGTTATTGCTGCACAAATGAACTCTAAAACATTCCTGAACTCTAAAAAGGATAGTTGTGAAACCTTGAGGAAATTGGATGAATGGTATACTTTGTACTATATTTGCAACTTTATATAAGCCTAAATAAGTTATAGTACTATTACTACTAATAATTTGCTATTGTCTTTCACAGGACAAAGAGTGGATTGGGCTTAACTAAGTATTTCCCGGTTGAGGTCTTTCATGCAGTTTCAGTCAGGGGATGCTGGCTGGAGAGGGAGGCATCTGGAGGCTAGGACATTTGCCCACTCTGAAGAAAAAACAAACAGCTGAAGAAATCTCACTCCACCACTATTTGGTCACTCCATATACTCTCTCCATTATGGAAGCTTTAAGGTAGCTGGACCACTAATATTGTGGATCAGTGCTCCTAAGGTACATGCCCTGAGAAAAGAAAGCCATGCTGATTTTTATGGCAGATGTAGAAGTCATATAACAGCACTTCTGTTGCAATTCATTGGCTGATGTAATTAGAAATTTCCTAAATTCAATGAGAATTGATATAATTCTCACAACTCAATGGAGGAATGTAAATATTACAGTAAAAGAAGAACGTGTGGGATGGGATCAGTATGTCCTGGAGCTGACTCACAAGGGTGGATGGTTAGCATTACTTCTCAAGTCTGCCTTCAGTGGCATCACTTTGATATCTTGAAATAAGCACGGTGGCAGTACTTACATCATAAAAATCGACAAATGCAACCAATGCTATGCCTCCACCCCATGCACGTAGTCAGTTGTTGAACACTTACCAGTACATTAATAGATGTGATGTATACTGAGGTAGATCGCTTTAAAAAATTCTATCTCATACAAACATTTCACAGTTACAAAGTGGAGGGGCTCAGATTATGAGTGGAATGTGCCAAATGAGCAACAGCAATCAGACTCTGGTAATATCACCAGGTGAGAGGAAAGAAATAAAGGAAAATTTGATAGTCCCAGGAACTGAGAATCCATAAATTTAACGCAACAAGAATTCATCCTTAAAAAGAGGGGTTCATACTCTGCGTGAAAACCTGGTAGGCCCGTCTGATAGGAGCAACTGCATTGAGGGGGTCTTCACAAAAACCATTCATGAATTCGACGTTGGAAACATACAAATGTTTTACAGGCCAACAAAATAAAACAAAATTGAAACTCCTAAAATCTAAAGCAGATTAAAACAAATGTGTGCATAGTCCATGGCAAATAACAAAGAAAAGTTATTTCAATTAATTGTAAATCTAGAAATGTAATGGTAGTTCTCTTGTGGGTTATATCCAAGGATAGGAAAAAAAAATGTAAAAATGCTTAAAGTATTTCCAGTGATAACATTTACTACTAAGAGACCAAGAAAAAACAAAGATACATTTGCTCTCACTGTATCCACTAAGAAATCTTAGAAATAATAAATAGTGTTATGGGCTAAATTATGTCCCCTCAAATTTCATGTTGAAATACTAAACCCCAGTATCTCGAAATGTGAGTTCATTATGAAATGGGGCCTTTGAGAGATAATTATGTTTAAATAAAGTCATATGGCTGGACCCTAATTCAATCTGACTGGTGTCCTTATAAGAGGAAATTTGGACACAGGGACACCAGGGATGAGTGAGGAGAGACAATCATGTGAAGAAGCAGTAAGAGAGTGACCATCTGGAAGCCAAGGGGAGAGGTCTCAGAAGAAACTGACTCTACTGGCAACTTGATCTTGGACTTCTAGCCTCCAAAATTGTGAAACGGTAAATCTTTGTTGTTTAAGTCACCCAGTCTCCGGTATTTTGTGGTGGCAGCCAGTGAAAACTAAGACAGTCAGAAACAATGAGAAGCTGTAGTTCTGAAAAGATGGTTATTAAATCCTGTCTTCCTCTCTCAAAAGGAGCAAGGATTCTGTGAAAAAATGACAAATTTCAGATCTGAGCAGAAAAAGTACAAGATAGATCTAAAACAACTTTGTCACAGAAAGCAAAAACCTATCAAAATCTACTTGTCATATTAAAAAGATTTAGTGGCCACCTTTAAGTAGCTCCCACTGTCCAAAAAATGCTATAAGCATCAAAGAAAAAACAAAAACTACAATAGAAGGAAATGTATCAACTATATTTAAACCTATGGTTTTCTAATGGCTAAAAGAAAAAAAAAATACTCTGGTTACTTTAAGATAATGCAGTACAATTAACTCATCATTTTAATTTCTCATTAAATAAAACAAAGGCATTTATTCCTCCTCTCTTTGTATGCTGTGAAACAGCACAAGCAAGTTGTGCAAGAAAGGATATTTTTTCCTTTAAAGGAACAACCTGTGTAAATACAATTCAGCTAATAAATAAGAAAGACAATATAAAATTATAATTTTGCTATTTTGCAACCATTATCAAAATAAAAAGTCTAAGCTATTAGCTATTAGCGAAACAAAGAAACAATTAGAGATTACACACTTTCTGATGAGAGAACACACTACAATCCTTGCAGTGTTCTTGTCAAAAAATGAAATCAAATAGTGATAATAATAATCAATTCCAAGTCAGATCAATCATGTAGATTTGATTGCCAGGTTATAGGAAACACAAGAGTCAAAAGAACATCACATAACACAATGATACAATACAGTCTTTCTCAATTTCAGTTAGGTCAAGCAAGCAATCTACTTTCTTCAACAAATAAATTGCGAGGTCAAAACATGATAGAGATAGGGTGAGTAACCTACAAATTAAAAAAAAAAAAAAAAGGATTGAGAGACATATGAATTGTACTATATGGTGTTTATCTAGAATTTGAGTAGACCCCAGAAAATCTAAGTATAAGGCCATCAGAAAATGTTGAGTACTGACTAGATATTTGTAAATAATAAGAACACTTGGACACAGGGCGGAGAACATCACACACTGGGGCCTGTTGTTGGGGGCGTAGAGGAGAGGGATAGCATTAGAAGATACACCTAACGTAAATGACGAGTTAATGGGTGCAGCAAACCAACATGGCACATGTATACATATGTAACGAACCTGCATGTTGTGCAAATGTACCCTAGAACATAAAGTATAATTAAAAAAGAAGAAAGAAATTGTTTTAGACACAATGATATTACTGTGGTTATATATTTTAAAAGATATCTGGCTTTTAGTAACATGTAAAATTAAGAAAACCTTAAAATTGAAAGTCAAAATTGTTCTTTGTTTTTTTGTTGTTGTTGTTTTTCTGATATCTTGCATTAATGGTAGCTTTATTTCTGTGTTTGGTAATTTTTACTGTGAGTTAACATTTGGCTGATTTTTTTTTTCTTAACATAGTAAAGCGCTTGTATTCAGAAATTAATTCTTCAGGTATGATTTGCATTTCTGTTTCCAGGTTAAAAGGGCATACCAATTCTGATGCTTTACTCATTTAATTGCTTTTTTTGGCATTTTTATTCATAGGAAGCACCAAATTACTATGTTAGAACATTGGCATGATCATAGGTTTCCATAGAATATAATGGTATTATGTATATACTTTTCCAACTGGAACTGGAAAAGTCAGACGTTCTCTTTGCTTCCACTCTACAGTCGCTTTGCCACTTGCTGGGCCTCTCTAAGCCTGTGGTTAACTCTTTGAGCGCCAATATTATTCGTGATCTAGGATTTATCTCTATAGTTTCTATTAGCCTGAAGTAGGGTTCTTTTCCCTTCATGAATTGAAAATACGGCCCAAAATGCTTTATGAACTGAGATTTGGAGCAGGTATTGCGCATTTTTGAAGAAAACCATGTTAAATGTTGAAAATTCAAATATATGGCCTACTCTTTCACTGAACTTGTGTGCTGATTCACAGTACTTTTGCTTGTCTTTTAACCTTTTCTCTCATCCCCTGCAGTGACTAGCCATCATCATCAAAACTCTTTATACTATTCCTTTCAAGCCTCTACCTCCTTTAATTTTGGCATATATTATTATCATCCCTTACCTCCTTTATACCACCAGGAAGTTCATGCATGAATACCCTTCACTCATTGCTCTATGAATTCCCATAAACTTATTTGTATCTCATCAATGTTTTTATTTCACTCACTCTTAAGTGCAAGGTCAAAGTCAATCTTTATACCTGTGTCTTCATTCAATGCATTTCTTTCTTGCATTTCCTTTAAAACATAAAATTCAGGCATGAGGGTTATCTATTTGATCTCTCATACTCCTTCCCCCATAAATTTATATCCACCTCATTGATCATTTTCACCTTCGTTTAAATATAGTTGTGACTCTTATCCAATCCACTACTGTCTCTTTGGAACCTTTTTCCATCAATGTCTCATTGCTATTTATCAACTTTGATTTTACCTGTGTATGGATCATTCATCCCACCCATAAATATACCCAACTGTCGCACACACATACACCCCTACCAAAGAAACCCACCATTAACTCCACTTCCAGCTTCCAACATACCCAACTCACACACACATACACCCCTACCAAAGAAACCCACCATTAACTCCACTTCCAGCTTCCAACATTTTTTCAGCTTTATTGAGGTATATTGACAAATACAAAGTGTACATATTCTAGGTGTACAATGCAATGTTTTTACACATATATACATTGTGAAATGATTACCATAATCAAGCTAATTAGTATGTCCATCACCTCACAGAGTCAGCTTTTTCTTTGTTGTGGTGGTGAGAATACTTAAGATTTATTCTCTTAGCAAATTTCGAGTGTACAATACATTAAGAAGGAAATCCTATTGTTTGAATGAACCTGGTATAAACCTGGAGGATATTATGCTAAGTGAAATAACCTAGTCACAGAAAAACAAAGACTATGTGATCTCACTTACATGCGGTAGCTTCAAACTTTTGATGTCTTCCTTACATCACTAATAAGCTTCTCCAAAGAGTAGTATGCACTTAGTGACATCTTTTCTTCACTGAATACTTACTCCAATCCCCAATGCAATTGGCACTCATCTCCACAACTATGCTGAAACTGGTTTTGAACAGTCACTAATTACTTTTGAATCACTGAATCTAATGGATGGACACATATCTATTATCTAAACTTATATAGATGTAGCTTTTGACATTTGCACTAGTTTTAAATATCTACTTCCCACCCCTCCCTATCTCCCAGTTGTACTACTCTTTTCTGATTCTTCTTTTGAACTTGTTCCATTCAAAATGCTTGCTTTAGTGACTTTTTTCCTTCCATAGTGTGTTAGGAGATAATTCTCCATGGATTTTTAATATTTCTGTATATCCTATGATCAGAGGTACTGACAGCTTTTGTTTGGAGCTATCTGTTGTGGTAGGCAGAATAATGCCAACCCCTGCCTCCAACCTCAAGGAGTTCCACAGTCTAATCCCTAGAGTCTGTGAACATGTTCTGTTACATAGAAAACCTAAATTTTAAGATGCAATTATAATTAAGAGCCTTAAAATAAGATTATCCTGGTGGATCCAATCTAACTACAGAGCCCTGAAAAGCAGAATGTTGTAGGCCTGGAAGCAGAAAAACTCAGAGATACTCCAAGTGCAGCAAGGATTTTATGTGATATATCAAGCTGTGAGGTACAGGGGTTCATGAGTTCAGGCCAGAGAGAGGTCTCTGGTTACTAATGGCAGCTCCCACCTGATATATAGCAGGGAAATGGGAACTTAAACCCCATGATTACAGGGAATTAAATTCTGGAACAGTCTGAATGAATATGGAAGCAAATGCTTCTCAGGGCCTCTAAATAACAGCCAGCTAGCCATCCATTCCTTTCAGACATGCAAAACCTGGAGCAGAGAAGCCAGTTAAGCCAACCCAGATATCTGACCTACATAATTTTGAAATAGTAACTTTGTGCTATTTTAAGCCACTAAGTGTGTGATAATTTGTTATAGCAGCAGTAGAAAATGAACATACTTTTCAAGGATATTCATATTTCAAGCAGGCTTGGAAGATGGAGATGATGTCTCCCTCCAGCATACGGGACAGGTTTGTCTGCTGTCCAGCATGGTAGAGATAATACTTTCATTTAGGGCAGAGTTCTGGCAGGTACACTTGCAACTATTATTTAAAATGAGTTTTTCTATGTTCAAGGTTCTCAACTATGACACACACTCACTACATGAATAGTTCCCATCTATATTCACCCCCGCAGAACTGGGGATGCAGGGAGAATTGCCACAAACAGAAAGCTCATGCAATATCACCAAAGGTCCCTGTCCCCAGAATCTTGAGTGGTATGCCAACATCCATGGAATTGTGGAAGGCTTTCAAGAAGTGTAAAATCTCATACGCTACACATTTCTTGATACTACATTCTTAAACATTGGCATAAACCAACTTCTATCTAAATATGTTATTATTCTTTTATATCATGTTACCTCTAACAATCACAACTATTGTAATTACGACTACTCCTTATATGCTCGAGTCTCCCCAAATCTGTATATTTACCTTATTCATCTCTCCTTATATTCGGACAAAAGCAAGTCAATGGTCTTTGCATATCAATGCAGTAGCTATTTCCTAACATGCTTATGATCAATTATTTTCTTCCACATACACACATATCATTTTCTCATATCATTTGCTAAGAAGGTAAATCTTAAGTATTGTCACCACAAAAAAAAAAAGAAAAGAAAAGGAAAGAAAAGAAAAGGAGACGTAATTTTGTGAGGTGATGGATATGTTACTTTGTATTATTTTGGTAATCATTTTACAAGGGACATGTGTATAAGAACATCACATTGCACACTTTGAATATATACAATTCTTATTTGCTAATTATCACTTCGCTGCAACTTGTCCTTATGAAGAGACTCCACCTCCTATGGGAAAATGGTCTTAGTGATTTGTTTGACAAATAAGATGCAGAGAAAGTGACATTCTAGGCCATATATTTTTGCAGTTTTGCCCTGAATCTCTTGGAATGCTCATTCTACAGACAATAAGCTACTGAATAAAATACCCAGCTCCAGTGAGACCAGCCACCACGCTGTGAGGAAAGCTCAGCTACCACACGAAGAGTAAGCCACCTAGCCATCGGACTCCACGCTGCAGACCCAAGGAGAAAAATAGTCACTTTCAGTGTTCAGCCCAGTGAAGATTTCAGCCACCACTCAACATGGTAATTGATTGAGACACTGCCAGGAGAATTACCTTGCTGGGCCAAACAAAACACAGGCTGTGAAAGATAATAATAAATTATAATTTTGGTTCTTAAGTTTTGAGGTAGTTTGTTATAAATCAATAAATAACTGAAACCACCATTATTTGAGTGGACTATTATAAAATCACTTAGATACAAAGTAAAAGTAACTTCTGCCACTGAATTATTCATTCTCTATCCAATATCTGTGCTAATCAAACACCTCGCATGAATTTGTATATCATTAAAATGTCTGGATTATCCTATATTTCCTTTATATTTTAAACTACACATTTTTAAAAATCTTTAGATCTTATTTGTCTTTTTGTTTTGTTTTGTTTAATTAATCTGCATCTTCACATCTATTTATAAGGAAAATACACCTAAATCATGTTCTTTATTCATGGTAAAGTTTCTTTAGCCACCTTCAGACACATTATCAGATTTGTTTCCATAGTATTTTATCAAGTTTAATGAGACTTATCTTTTTGGTAATACATTTAAGTAATTCACCAACACTAACCAGACTAATGATAAACTATCTGTAAAGTATTCCTCTATTACGGATTCCCAAATCATGTAGTCATTAATGCATTATATTTTATAGGAATCATTGTAATTGTCATTAAGACATAATTTACAGAATTAGCCAAACAGTAACTTGCTATTTTATTTAATTAATAGGAAGAGAAAAAATGAGTAAGTATTTATCATGATATTTTTGTTATTTACACTATTTACATTCTTTATATTCTTCTCTTTTGGTTATTATCTCCAAGGGAGTTTTCTCTGTGAGTCTTTAAACTTTTCTAGCTTATTGTACCCTTTCATAAACACACACATGCACTCATTCACATATCTGAGAAGGTTCTTGTATTACAATAAATTAGTTGAATTAAAATTCAAATAACTTTGGGCATAGGTAGAGTTAGTAACATTCAGCAAAATTACTGAGTAACCCACTACTTGAGCATTCTAGTATTTCAAGATTTTTGACATACTGAAAAATGTTGTCAAATTATTATCAGAGCTTTGAACTGCAAGGTTTTTAGTTTTAAGAAGGCTTTAATGGGAAGAATCAACCATCATTCACTGAAACAGATAAAACTATAAAGCTAAGTAAAAAAGTAAAATTGATTTTTAAAGAGTATGAAGAAAAGTACTCTATCCAAGTAAGGATTTTTACACTGAGAAAAATACTTCAGAAATTACCCAGTGCCTAAGAAGACTCAGACATTTCAGAACAAGATGAGAAAATAATGGAAAGCTCTAGAACTGAGTGCCCCAAGGAAACATTAAACTTGCAATTATATGAAAATATGTTTTAGCTATTCCTCTTTTAGCAGACATTGAAGAGATGGATTTTTTTTCTAGAGATTTTAAAAGTAGAACATCAGGATTTTTAAACTTTAGTGTGAGCTAACAGAAGAGTACCGTAGAACATTGGTAGGGAGATTGTTACTTGATTAGGCCATCTGGGTTGGCCTCTTGGTGCTTAGGCTCCTAACAGAGATTAGAAGACTAGAACACTGTTTTTCTTGATTATTACATTCTTCCTCGAAAAAGAGACTCTTAGGTAGTAGACCATTTACATCTAAAAGGTAAGAGAAATAATTTACAATCACAAGTTTTCTAAAGTACAGGCTCTAAGAATAGATAGGTCAGGTGCCTACAGTGAGGAAGAAAACAACCTAAAATTTGGTCAAGCAAAAGGGAATGTCAAAGTCACCTTGGTGGTTACACAGCAATAGATTAATAATACATTAGATTCCAGATATCATGTAACATAGCCTATCTACCTCCCACTTCCCATAGGAATTACATAGTGTAATTGTCTGTCCCAGACAGTTACAGGACAATGAAGAAAACTTTTTTTTTTTTTTTTGGTCTTTTTGCTTTTTCAATGTGTGACCTCTAGGCCATTGGAAATGATCATCAAGTCATCACTAAGGTGGGACCCGCCCTAACTTATGTTCTAACCTTATGGCTAATGAAGTTCCCATAAATGTGCCTCTTCAACTTAGCCCTCTAGAAATCCAGGCTACTGATCTTAAAATACATCAAATTCCATAATTAGTAAAATATTCATTAATCCTTCCTGAGTGAGCACTCGAGCTATTATTCAGCATTGCTACAATTGAGAAAGTATTTTATTATGCCAATTATGGTTTACTTTCCTCCAAAGTTGAATTCTTCCAAAGTTTAATGCACCCAGTATTTGGAGAATTCTTGCTAACATTTTTATTTGGATTAGCAGGTATTTTTTCATGATTATAAAGAGCCTCCAGGAATTTTATTATAAATTGACTCAGACCCCTAGACCAGCTCCTGTAATCCTCTCAGAACATATCATCACATAGCACTGGAATAACTGGGCCAAGACTAATCAAGCCAGTACACATGGTGTTGCATTGAATATTAATGGGATTTGTGCACCCAAAAATATTTCATGTTGCATGAGCCTGTTATTAGAATATATTCTGTCATCAAATACAACTTCACCCAGGCAAGCTACAAAATTTTCTATAAAATTCCTCTGCCAACCTGAATACCAACAATTTTGGTAATAAACAACAACCAAATAAAATGCAAAGTCATATCTCTCAATGATAACCTACTTTAATTTCCTCTTCCCTTAAATTCTTTCCACCTAAATTCACATTAGCTATAATGACAGGAGTCAACAAACCTTTGGCATTAGTCATTTGGTAGCAATATTTTTTGCTTTATATCAACGTTTCATCATGGATTGTGGCCCCAAAGAATTCAGAAGCTCTGCTGGTAATAATTCTCCACCCTGTGTGATTTATTGATATTATTTCTCTCAACTTATTTGAAAACCAATCGGAATGGTAATGTAGTCTATAAAGCACAACTTGGTGGTTGTTTTTGACTACCAAAAAGCTGAGTCTTCAGGTGATACATAATTTCCCCCCCAGATTATCTGGATGTAGTATTTATATAGGCTGTAAATCATCAGAAATCCAATATCCTTTCTATGGAGATCTCAGTTCTTCACAGGGATTTTCTCTCAGCATCACTCATTAGATATACCAGATTTGAAAGAAATAGTGGACAGGATTTTACTCTGAATCTGAGAAAATCTCAAGAAAAAATGGCATGATTGACTTCATCCTTAGAACTCTAACCCACTTAAGAGCATTTCTCTCATTTTCATGTTCTTCTCTGATTCTTGTATCATCTCTTTGACCCACACCCCTTGCCCCTTTCTCAGAATTTCTCCTCCTGACTCAGCTGTACTCCATATACATAAGGCAGACAATACAGAAAACTGGCTAACACTTTTTTATCAGAAGCACTTGAGACAGTTGTCAAAGGATTTGATTGGTTAAAAAAAATGCAGGGCTGCCTCCATTGATGGCCACGGAATTGTGGTTGCAGTTAATCCAAATTTGGCTACATGGGGTGAAGTGATAATACACTCTAAAATACACTTAAGAATCGATGCTGTGAGGTGTAGTGTGTCTTCTGCATTTACATCAACTCCTTTGGATATACACAGGTCCACACCTGAACATGGGAATATGGGATCAGTCCAAATCAAACAAAAATTGTGTGATGTTAGAAAGAAAGTTCTGCACTTTCATCTATCCCTTCTTCAGTCTTATTACCTGATCTTTGCAACTTTTCCAGTGAAGACCCTGACTTACTGCCCTTCATGTACAACTTGAGGACACAATCATTTAAAAAATTAATCCATGCTTTTAAACATTTCCATTACATATTCTGAGTAACAAGTGCTTCAATTACCCATTTTAATTTTAAATGAGAAAAGTGTTCTGAGAGTGTGGTGGGGAGGTTGCTTCTCCTTATACCCTGCTTCCTTGATTTTTCTGTTTTGGTACATTAGTAGCAGTGATGTGTAAAAAATGATTAGAGAAATAAACTCAGGTAGTTTGAATTGGTAGATAATTTGCCCTTTCAATCTTTTAATTGTATAGTCCAAATCTGCTTCTGTTACAAGATAATCAAAGCATAACGTAGAATAAATTAAAATCCCATTAACAACAAGTTGTAGCACCCTAGGGCTATTGGTATAGATCCAAAATAATCTGCTTGCTACATGTGGTGGTGCTTCTGACTGTGGAGAATTTTATCCCAAGCCATTTTCAAGTGAGCGATCTCCTGTTGAAAATGAGTCCAGTTTCTCTTCCTAACAATAGATACATGGGGTGCCAGGGGAATATGTGGAATGTGTTTTCTCTCTGTCCATCAGTGCATGGTGTTGGTACTTGCATTTTCGCATGCTGCATATACCTGGGGAGGAAGCATTCAAAGTCTGACAAAGGCATCGGCTTAACATCCCAATTCCTTTTTGAATTGACAACTGATTTTTGGTTTTTTATAGTTTGTTGTGTGTGATTGACGGTAGGTGCGTGTGTGCGTGTGTGCGCGCGCACACATACACATTTGTCTACATGAACCACTTTAATTCTTCCTGTAAATTTCCACTAAAATGTTTCTTATTAAAAGGCCCATAGGATGGAGCTTCATTGTCTATCGTTTAAGATTCATTTTTTCCATATTGCAAGGCCACTAGCCACTGCCCACCAATCTGTACATGTTCAATCAGTGTTCAAGAATTCAACTGTAACTTCTCTTCTACCAGAAAACAAACAAACCAAAAAGCAAAATCTACTCTTAGCTCTGACCTTCTCCTTCTGAAATTTTAACATCTGCAGGGTTTGTTGCAGTTAACTTTCAACCAACAATGAACATTTCCATTGAAAAAACAGAAAGACTATTTTGTTTCAGTTAGAGACAAGTATGTCATTCAGTTTATGCAGTAATGGGGTAGAAAAGTCCTTGGAGTGCTTGACAGTCAATCCTATAGGCAGTGAATTAATGGACTCATGAGCAAGGTGGATTTCTTTGAACTTTACCTGCTTAGCATGCCCAGGAATATACTGCTTCCATTTTATGTGGCATCTTTGCTGGGCTGCTGCTTCTCTATTTGAATATCTCTTACATCACCCAAGACATGATCAGTATGCCTGGCCCCCAGTTTAACTGTTGGAGCAAAGTATACAAACATCCCATACCAAGATAGTGAGTGTCTGTGTAATGGGCTATGAAAAGCAGCTGCACAGGCAGCCTTTGAGTGTAAAACTCCTATGAATTGCACAGGTTAGACAGAGACTTTTATTTCAGTTGGACTTATCTGTCAGTCTCTACTTGTAGTATGGATAACCACAGTCCTTAACTCTTCCTGTGCCTCTTCCTTAGGGAAAGAAAGTCATGATATCATCATTGTAGTGCATTAACATACTTTAAATTGTTACCAAGTCCTGACTCACTAGATTATGGCAATTCAAATATTCCCATAGCAAAACAGTAATTGTATACTAAATTTCAATCTACAAGAATGCAACGTGGGGTTGACAGGTAAAATATATTATTGATTCCATGCAATATCTGAACATAATTATACTAAAAAGTATTGATTTTTACCTAAAATTTAAATTTGAGTGAGCTCCAGTGTTTCATTTGCTAAATCAAGCAACCCTATTTTTGTGCCTGGACGGACTGGAAAGAAAGCAACGGCCTTTTGACCTGCTGTCCCACTTGACTAGTTGCACTTTCTATGTACCTTCCCCCATATTAAGTCCAGCTGAATCAATCTAAGCAACCACCTTGTTTAATCCTGCTAGCCTATTGATAATCTCCAGGAGCCATCTGTTTTGCATACTGGCCATATAGGAGGGACAGAAAGGGCTTTAGGGGGATTTTAAAATACCCCTTTAATCATTCCCTCAATCATAACAGTGAGCTCTCAATGCCTCCCTGGAATACTACAGCTTAAAGTTTGATACAGAGCAGTGATGGGACAAATTTTATACTGAGCTTGGTGAATTAACTGGTTAAAGAGCAGATTTAGTCTGTGGAACGTGTAAGGGAAATATGCCCCATTTTCACTCAATATCTACTCAAATGAATTACTCAGACTAATCTGTCTGGTACCATTTTCTAAATTGTTACTCAAACTTCACTTTAGTTTTTTTCTACCAAACTATGCTCCATATGCGCCTAGCTTTGCCTTCAGGCCCATCAGAGTGCTATCTGTATCCATCAGAGGGACTACTGCAGACAGTAATGAACCCCTATGTCTAGAAGTCCTAAGGTTTATTGTATATCATCCCTTGAACTTGTCACTCAATTTTTTGTATACAAAGACCCCACTAAAGGGTTGGGCAAGCAAATTTAGGCCTTTCACTTTTTTTTTTTTTTTTTAGATTTTTCCTGCTTTGGAGTATAAATTTACACCCTCCTCTCCAAATCCCTGCCCATTTAATATATTTTTTTCTAAATCATAATCCTCACAATTTGATTTTAATTTCTTCAGGCCAAAATAAAGAAATAATCTTTGATGTGACAATTTAAGAGGTAAGTCAAGCAGATCTCTTACTTCTATACCCCATTCTATGTTGCTAATGAGCTATAAATTCATTAATGGGAATCCTATCAAGTTTCCCTGTTTTTATCCTATTCTTTGAAAGCCATCTAAACAACTCCATTTAGCTGTGTTAGGTTTTCCTTGTCATGTTCTTCTCTATCTTTTCTATTTCTTCCCATTATGCTGGCTCTTGCATAGCTAGCATTTATTTTATCATATCATAAAACTCCCCACATAAATAACAAGTCAGTTATTACCTGCTAAATATTCACTTGACCCCAGAAACAAGATTGGGTAAGGCTTAGAAGATTGAGGAATCTTGTGTTGTTACCTTAATTTGCATAATTTACCTTAATTTGCATAATGGTCTCTATCAATGACATTAAATTAAGTGTGTCCCTCTTATAATCATAAAACCAGTTCAGAATTGCCTGCATTTACAATATCTCTACTGTTTTGAAAGGAGTCTGGGCAGTTACTCCTTTCAGGTTAGATCTGCCAAAAGCTTCTATTCACCAATTGTAGCAAGTTTAGAGTCACCATCTGAAAAATCTCTGCTCATACAGGTTTATGTGAGGATTATTTGTCAAGTTAAAGCATCTCTTCCAATCAGCATTTTCCAGAAACAGTGACCCTTCAAATCTCACTATGGTTAAAAAGTCTATGCATCTGTGCCAGTAATAATTCATCAGTCTTCTGTCGTAAAGAACCCTAGTTCTTTAGCAGAGTATCTTCGAATTTCATGGTCATTTGACCATGATCTTTATTCTTGTATACTTTTTTGACTCATCAGTGGTCTTAGTTGAGGTAATATATGAGATGAAGATGCCAGTTGGCTATTCAATTGTCTATGGAAGCAGCAGAAGGCTTTTCCAGTGACAGGAACTTCTGATTTTATATTTTTCATCCTATTTAGTAAGCATCTTCTAGACATCTAGTCTTTACCCTAAGGGGTATCAACGGTTAAAGAAACTTTTTTTTTTTTTTGCCAATTTCCCTCCTGCCTAGTGACATATTCCCTGTCTGTTCATTTAGATAGCTCCTGCAAGTCTAATTTCTCTAAATCCACTGGTCAGGCTATGTAACCTATGTCAAGATTGCCACAACTTATATCAAGGATGAGAAGACATCGACATGACATAAAATCCTCATTGTGATTTTCTATCTCTTCCTGGTTCTTGACCAAAGGTGACTCAGACATTTATGAACTGTGGACCTGAAAGACAATTGTGAACATAGCGCCAATCTGTGTTGACAAAAGGAGAGCTTGTCAAGTTCAACTTGGAAGAATCAGAGATCTTCCCCAGTATATAACTTAATTAAAAATTCAAATAATTGACATAATCATGAGATCCTCGCAAGTAATTGAGACACTTGAGAGCTCAAAAACAGCTCCTCTCATCTCTTTTCGTTGCATTTGCATGTACTCTGGCATTTGGCGCATCACTTACCCAAAAGGGGTTTTTCAGTCATAAAGAGCTCCATTTTGTACTTCAAATATTACATAGCAAATAGTGACATTTTCCAGTGTGCTCTGTGCCCCCAAATTTATAAATGCTATTTATTTTCACAAACAACTTAGGCAGACTGAATAAATCCTGGTGAAAGCATAGATAAGGACTCTACTATCTTATCATTAAAGAAAAATACTATCAGGAGATCTGACTAGCACGTGAGAAATGAGATCTGGCTTGGTTGTTTTTTTCTTTCTTTTATTTGTTTTCTCTTCTCTCCCTGGGATCCCAAATGTAGGAAAGATGTTACACACTAGTTGTTAATTCTCTACTTTTTAATCAAGCTTGGATCCAGAGACATAAAAAATAAAAATAATTCTTTACGCATAGTTAGTTAGCGAACACTTATATACCACTTATATGGCAGACACTAGTCTAACCACTTTTACAAATAATGTTTCATTTAATTGAATTCCTTTAAACAATCTTATGAGATAGTTATTATTTGGCCATTACTACAATCATTTTACAGATGAAGAAACAAAGACATGAGGTTAGTAACTTGCCCAAGGTAATTAGAAGAGACAGATTTAAATATAAACATCTGGCTTCAGGATTCACTGTTAATCTATATGTTAAACTATGTGAAGCTACTCTTTTTTAAGTTACTATGTTCAACATCATTAATGCAAATGTGAGTTTTTTGATATCATTTGAGAAAGAACATCATGTAACATTTGGTGGACTATCAGTCTAGAACTTTGGATTTTATTCTGGCCACAACACCATCTGAGTGACCTTTGTTATGCCTGTTAATTATCCTTTGTTTTGTAGTATTCTCCTTCAGACAATGTAGGAGATGTTGATGGATGTATAAGATTTGAAGAATCTTGCTTGCCAAGCCCCAAGATAATAGGAGTAAGACACTATGATGCAAGAGTGCCCTTTTAGTAGTGATAACTATAACTTCTGCTGTTTCCAAAATGTGCCTGGGCCAGATATTTAGGGAAAGTGGAACAATGAGACACAAGTAGTGGCTTAGGAGGAAGTACCCTGAACCATGTTATTAACAGATAAGCAAACAAACAACACATTCATACACAGTAATAGATGATAGATAGGTGACAGATGACAGATAGATAGATAGATAGATAGATAGATAGATAGATAGATAGATAGATAGATAATTGATAGAGAGATAGAAGATAGACATCCATCTTCGGTTTTATTTCATTTATTCTCTTATTAATTCCAAAAGTATTTATTGATCATCTACTCTGCTTTCAATGTGCCAGTATTGTTCTAAGCACTGGGAATACAGATGATTTTAGCTAAATATAGACATATGTGAATAAGATATCTGAATGCAAATATAAACTAACATATATTTTCTATATTTCAATGATATTTTAAAATCTAGCTTTTCTATGTAAGGGTCAATGTATGAAGACACTGCAAATATGTAAGAAGTATTTTCATTTAAGAAATAGTTATTAAATGCACAGTATGTCTCAGGTATATACTAGGTTGTGGGAGTACAAGAATAAATAAACTCTAATATAAAATATGTAATATACCCAGAACTTTTGGCCAGCAAACTATTTTAAGCAATTTAAATGACTAATAACTGGGTATTAATTACCATTAATTAGGTTTTTGATTCATTTAATTAAGCATATTGTTAAGAAATTAGTATTTGGGCAGAGGAGGTAAAGAAGCCATTTGAGAACAGAACAGGAAGATACATGGGAGAACACATAAGTTCTCTTTTTAGGTTTTTAGTTGAGACAGTTTTCTGAAAACAGAAGTCAAATTATCAAAAGAAAAACATGCAGAAGTTTATTAATGCCTGCTATAGTCATCACATGGGAGAGACCTCGGTTCAAAATTATTTCTATCTAAAGAAAGTGACTTGGGGGCTTTGCTTAAACAGTATTTTCACAAGGAGCCATAAATCCTAAATAGTCGCAAGACAAAGCAAAGAGCAGTACCAGTCTTTTAAAAGATGCAAAATTGCGGTAAGAGAGTAAAATCTGTTTCCAGGATCCTCTGCTGCCTGCTGGTGCCTTCTCTGGGCCGATAAGCAAGTTCTCCTTCCAGTAAGGAAGGACAGATTCCCACCACCAGGCAAATCGAGGTGGAGGCCGAGTGTTTCTCTGTTTTAGTGTTTTAACTTAAAAATACTCAATATTTAGGGATAAATATTCTGGTTTCCTTTAGTCTCTTCTTTGAAACTTTCAAAAAGTTTCACATGTTAAAGTTTTACATGTATATTGGTAGCTTTAGAGAAATTTGGGTTAGAGATTTGTAAGATAAGAGATTGGCAAAGTGGGAGAAAACATGGCACTAGAAGAAAACAAAAAATTTGAGAATGTTGTCCCATACCTCCTATTGAAACAGTCCTTTAGTCTTGAAAACAGTCAATTCAGCTGAACAATTGTATCTCATTCCAGGAGGTAGTGTTGTATGTGGGTTTTCTTTAAAGGTAGTTTTCATGTGGTGTAGATAAACAGGTATTTAGTAACAGGTATTTCTAAGGAAGCAAAAGAAAAAACAAAGGTTAACATCTGGAGCAGTCTACAAACCAGTCTCCAATTTTGGAAGTCAGTCAGCTGAAAAGATTTTGAGATTTGTGCTCTTAAGTATCTATAGTTGGAGTGTAAGTAAACAGTGATAATCTGACAGATTTTCCTGGATTGTAGTTTGCATCAGATGTCCCAGTAAAACTTTTGTCCATAAATAAGTTGTGTTATTTTTCCAAAGTTTATATCAAGTTGTCTAACCTTGGCTTGTAGGGCTTCAAGAAAAGCACAGTTTAAATTTCTAGTGATTTTAAGTCTGAAAAGAGGTGGGAGAAAAATTTAAGAGATTAATCTGGTAAATTCTAGCCAAATGTTGAAGGAAATTAAAAATTCAGTATTCAGTTTAGATAATAATACAATTGAAATAAAAAAAAACCACACACAATGGGCAGGGCTAGAATCTAAAAACAAGTGTACTAGAGGTTTCTTCTGAAACATAATTCTTTCCTTATAATCATACCCACTTTTACTGAATGTATTTAATGTAAGGCCAATTTAGTTGTAAAATAAGTTTTATTTAGCCTTAACACTTGGCCTGATGTTTTTGCATAAAGTACAGCAAAAATTATTATTGGTCATATAGAGTTTTGTTTTTATTCTGTTTTGCTAGATTTAGCATAATAAATCAGATT
This sequence comes from Colobus angolensis palliatus, assembly GCF_000951035.1. NCBI lineage: Eukaryota > Metazoa > Chordata > Mammalia > Primates > Cercopithecidae > Colobus > Colobus angolensis. Next base: position 1,480,014 of record NW_012121043.1, read on the forward strand.
GTACTTTTAAAAGCCTCTCCAGGCTATGAAACGAAACCATGAACTCATCATCAGCTTTTACCTGTAATAGTTGAGTGAATTCTTCTTTTTTGAGGTCCCCCAAAATGTTTGAGGTTCTTGGGCCTGTCATAAAGTGACATTCTTTACTTAATATGAGGCTAGAAACCTTGTAAGGGAAATATGTGGATAAGGTACCCGGCCAGTTGTTCTATGGGATTAAGTGACTCCTTAAAGCTAAGGTTAATTCCTTAAAGTACTCTGGTCATATCCGAAAAGATGGCATCCTAGTCAAAGCCTTGGTGATATAAACTGTGCTTCTTATTATCCTGCTACAAAAAAAAAAAAAAAAGAAGCAAATTCTTACTGAATTAATGCAAATAAACATATTGTCAAAAATTTAAGAATACTTACAAATAGTTTTTTAATTTTGGAGGGGTCAGACAGAAAAGTGAATGTTTCGATTCTGTTTAGAAAAGTATACTTTACCTAATTTTTCTCAGCTATAAAAAGCATATAAAAAGAAAAAAAAGTCTTGTGATTCTAGAAAACACAAAAGAATCAGCAACGACTGAAGCAAAAGGAAATAATTTTAAAGAATCATTCTAGTCCTCTATCAGTTTCATTGCATGTAATTAATTATTGATCTGCTTGATGTTGCCTTAGCAGTCTCTATAAACCCATTGGTTGTTTTTTTTAATTAGAAATTTGGAAGCTTTTACCTAGTTCTATGGTGTGAACTTCAAAACTATCAGGAACTTGTACTTAAGAGTACGTGTTATGGTCCTTTTCTATGAATTTCCTTGCAGCCAATTACAAACCATCCTTTCTTGAAGAACAAAAGTAAAACAATACTTGTTTGTAGACAGCAAAAGTTTTGGAATAGTCATGGTTAAAGATGTAATTCACAAAATTATTTCTGTGGCATACAAAAATTTAACATAATACTCAGAATTATGACTGACTACATATACCAAGACACATAATCTTGTTATAAATCTTATGCAATTTGGAACACAGATTAACTACACTTATATAACACTTATATAACAACTTATATAACAACACTTATGTAACAACTTATGTAACACTTATATAACAACACACTTATACAAACTTAACTCAAAGAAGGAACATTATTTCCGATTTGACAATCCCTCCCACATAAGTTAACATATCAAATAAGCCTAATATTGTCTCTCTTGGACTTCTAGAGCTCCCCCCCTCCTTTTTTTTTGGATATCTAATAGTTAGTTTGATGTTAAAAAAAGCAATTTAGAATTTGAAATTTTATTTTGGGAAGCCTGTCAAATATGTCAAAGGTTTAAAATACTTGATGAAGATAGGATCATACGTTTGGTCAAAGAGGCAATTAAAAGATTTCAACAAGTAAAAACCTCTATTCTTTGATGGGGAGAAGTCTCAACTTTCCAAACAAAAGACCCAATAAACCAACATGGCACAAGTATACATATGTAACAAACCTGCACGTTATGCACATGTACCCTAGAACTTAAAGTATAATATAAAAAAAAAAAAAAAAAAAAAGATGGCATGAGGTAAAGTCTTCCCTCTTGTTTTTGCAGTTTATTTAAAAGGTGAACCAAAGTCTTTTAAAAACCTTTATTAATATTATATAAAAAAGTTATTCAAAGGAGAAAGCTAAATTCTACCTTTGTATTAGTTGTGTTAATACTAAACCTAATTTTCATAAATCCTTCTAAACTAATATACCTAATCGCAATTAGCTTTGACCACATGGTATTTCTATAGACTTTCTATAGTCTTTTAGATATTATCTTCATCCTTTCTCCAACTTTTTAAGTCCATTTAGTTTATCTGTCTCATATTTTTCTTTCATATATTGTGAAAACAACTTTGAAATAACTTTTCAACTAGACAAAATTATTTTTTAAACAAAACATGTTCTCATACTTCATAACCTCAATAATAAAAAATCTTGCTTTCTATGTATACTCTATATACAGAATTGAATCTTTTATCTCACTAATTAGTTACAATTTATTAGTAAGAATGTTACTCTTATTAACCTTAATTCATAGTAAAAGTCTAAGAAGTAAGCAATTTTTAACTGTCAGTTACACACCAACTTATGAATACACATTTTATGACTTTAAAAAAATAGAAGACTTCAAATGAAACAATTTTTCAATGTGGAACAGAACATATTTACTAACAGATATAAATATATTTTGTTTTTCCAAAATAATAAACCAAAAGTATACAAGCTCAAACTCATATTTAATAACTAATACCATAGCATTACGTCTTACTTGGAAAGGATCTAGATTTTCAATGACTATTCATTATTTAATTTATTTTAACAGAGTTCTAAGGGTATAGTTACCAAAAACATTTGCGAAACCTTTTTAAGTAAACACATTATAAAACCTAATTATTATTAAAAATTTATCTATAAACTTGTATCTCATTTACATCTATTTATTTACTTATTTAATTTTAAGAATTATGTTTGGAAAAATTTTATAAGACATTAAACAAATCTAGCCATAATCTCAAATGAAATTTCCTATTCAACATATTTATATGTCTGTTAGGGAAGTATCATAATAGCAAGAACCTTAAAGTTATATCTATGTAAACTTTTCTGGTAGTTCAGAAGACATAGTTATTTTTATTAAACCAGCAATATTAAAAAGTTATATTTATTGAAAAACTTAAGTCATGTAAAATATTTCAGCTCATTTATTTATGACTACTTATTTCAGTTAATTTGGTACCATATAGATAATACTTAAAAATATGTATATACATATACATACATGTAGAGACAACATGTAACATACATATGTACATGTTTATGTATCTAAAAGCCAAAGAGATGAAAAAGTTCAGTGCAAAAGAGAGTAGACTTTAGGTTTGAGAGAAACCTGTCCACTTGCTCTTGGGATTCCATGAGGAAAAACAGAGATTCCTCCCAAAGAGAGGCATCTGAGGCACTCTCTGTTTTCTCAAGGCATCCCAAGGCTCTTAGATACCTTTAGGTCACCTCACATGACAGCACAGGTGTCCAGAGAAGGAGAGACAGAAGTAAATGAAAAGACAAGTACTTGAGGCAAAAATCACCTCACCAAGAGGAGGAACAGATATTTGGAGGGGTTTTAAAAAGACAGGAATTCAGTCAACTTAGAAAGCTTTGTGGAGAGATAGCAGAAAC
>NW_012121043.1:1483355-1513244 GCF_000951035.1 Colobus angolensis palliatus
TTTTCATTTATATAATTTTAATTTTTTGTAATTTTAATTTTCATAATTAGATTATATATTCACAAAACTATATTTTTGTATGTTTTTAAATATATGCACACATATGTGGGTTTATATATGTATACATAGATACATATATAAAGCATATATACACATGTAATTGAAAGCTGACATTTAGGCTATTCATATGTATCTGTGTGTATATGTGTGTATGTGTGTGCATAGGTGTGTGTGTGCATATGTGTATATACGTATGTATATATGTATAAATATGTGTATATGTGTGTCTGTGTGTATGTATATCTGTATATATGTGTATATATGTATATATGTGTATATTATATGTGTATACACACACACACACACAAACACACACGCACACAATATTTAGCCTAAATGTCAGCTTTCAATTAAGTCAACTTTTGACGATAGAACTCATTCTTTTTAGCTGTAAAAAATAGCAAACATTCCTGGTTTTGACTTTTCCTTTCTGAAATTTAACTCTGTTTCAAATCTGACTTCAGCTGGCTGCTTAGCTAAGTCCTGAGATGTTAAGATTTGGAAGACATGGTTACGATTGACATCTCCGAGTGGCTGAAAGTACCCTCTACATACTTTCAGATAGAAAAGTCCGTTTTTCCGGCCGGGCGCGGGGTTTCACGCCTGTAATCCCAGCACTTTGGGAGGCCAAGGTAGGCGGATCACCTGAGGTCAGGAGTTTGAGACCAGCTTGACCACTATGGAGAAACTATGCTGGCCAATATGGTGAAACCCCATCTCTACTAAAAATGCCAAAAATTAGCCAGGCGAGCTGGCGCACGCCTGTAGTGCCATCTACTTGGGAGGCTGAGGCAGGAGAATCGCTTGAACCCAGGAGGTGGAAGTTGCAGTGAGCTGAGATTGCGCCACTTCACTCCAGCCTGATGACAGAGCGAGATTCTGTCATAAAGAAAGAAAGAAATAAAGTCCATACCTACTTGTATTGTGATTCAAAACCAGTAAGCCTTTTTACGGCTTATAATCAGATGAAAGAATGAGATTTCCAAAGAGGGTGCAAAATCTGACGTTTCTTCCAAAAACGGAAGATAAAGTAAAGATCCTCATTATTAGCAAAGCAAGGAAGGCTGAAACAATTAAGACAAATTCCTGAGAACTGACATATTTGGACAATGGACATTTCATACCTGCAGGTGAACTCCAAACCTGGTTACCTGACATAAGCTCTACAATTTGTGCTCTCTAGGTTGGTAGAGACCAGAGAATCAATTCATTGTTTAAAAAGTCAAGCTTTTCAAGAAATAAAACAGGAGGAAAAGAGAACTTATGATTTTCCTCTTCATGAAAAACTACACAAACAGACAGAGAAAATGAAAACAAGGACAATTTTTGGAAAACTAGAGATCAATAACCCAACAGATACTAATAACAAATCCACAAGAATCACAAATTCAAAGAACTAATTTTTTAATAAATGTTTTTCCCGTGTCAGTATGAACCTGGAAAGGAAGGGACAAGCAAAAATGTTAACCATCCTCTCTCAAACAGGAGCCACAGGTAGAAGTCTGGGAGAAGCTGAATTTGGTAAGGAATTGTACCCATTTTTGCTGGGTTTTGCCAGTGTTCTCTTAGGATTTCATTTCTCTTAGGTCTCATTTAAGATGTTTATACAGTTTGACTTTTGTGAATAGTGCTACAATGTGTAAGCTTCTTGAAAGCATAAAATTTTCTTTATTCATTGCTATAACTTCATAACTTAGAATAACACTTAACATATAAAAGTCAATCCAGCCAGGTGCGGTGGCTCACGCCTGTAATCCCTGCACTTTGGCAGGCCAAGGTGGGTGGATCACGAGGTCAGGAGATCGAGACCATCCTGTCTAACATGATGAAACTCCGTCTCTACTAAAAATACAAAACAAACAAACAAACCGAGGTGGCGGGCGCCTGTAGTCCCAGCTACTCGGGAGGCTGAGGCAGGAGAATGGCTTGAACCCGGGAGGTGGAGCTTGCAGTGAGCTGAGATTGTGCCACTGCACTCCAGCCTGGGCGACAGAGTGAGATTCCATCTCAAAAAAAAAAAAATATATATATATATATATATACACACACACACACACACACACACACACATATATATACATATATATATGAAAACAGACCATTACAGATTATATATTGAACAATGCTTTCAGATTAATAAAATACATATAGTAGAATACAAAAATATATGAAATGATGTCCGTTTTGAAATCAGTATTTGGTTATACTGTACATGTACATTTTATGGAACAATGAATTTATAATAGAAGTGATTCATTCTCTTAAAAAGAATAGAACAAGTAATTCCAAAAGTGAAAATACAGAAGCCAAATATCAACCAAATAACCAATATCCACTGAACTGTTTTCCTCAACAATATAATCACTCTTTTCATCCACTCTGTTGTAGTTTGCCTGTTTTATCTGGATTTTAAGCTCTTGTTCTAGTGTCTCTATATTTTTTATTAACTTTGTGCATGCTGTTATCCATATTATCTGTTACAGTGTAATATGTTTATTACCTGGAGTTATGTTTTCTTACAGACTGAATTCTTTACCTACATGTTACATTGTTTTCTTTCACTGTTTTAGAAGAACATATCTGTAATTATTAATAATGCTTAGTGTCTTCTTTATGGTTAAGTTTTGTGGATAGCTGTGTCCAGAACTTCCCATTTTACTCTGATTTAGTGTGACTGAGTTCTTCTTGACACCCGTCCCACTTGATTAAGATCAGTTTACTTTTCATCATTAAGCTGGAGTTGGAAAGCTTAGTCTTGATCTCCATTCATTTTTTTTTTCCTGAACCACAAAAGCATGAGAGATTGGAAAGAAACGGAGCTGAGCCTCTCTCTGGGTACAGGTTTCTGGGCTTTGTATTCTCCTAAATCCTAGTAAATGACCACTGGGATTCATTTCATGCAGACAAAGACATGAAAACTTTTGAGAACTTTAATTGTTCCAGCAACATCTATTGAACGCATTTATTTTTTATTCTCTCCAAATTAAAATCCATAATTGAGAATTCGAAATACTCTTCCAACTCAACGTCTCTGCATCAGAAAACTGGAGTGTTACAAAAAAAAAAAAAAAAAAACTCACACAACTCATTAAACCACATGAGTGGTTCTTTCATAAAATACATTCAAGCCCATTTTATCCTTTTATTGTTGCTGGTAAAGTATTTTCTCTAACTTTTTTGTAATTTGTTAAATTGTGAGGGTGTTTTCTCTGAGTTTTGAAAGTTTTCTCTGTATTAATACATTTAGTTCCTTAAATTATAAAATTTATAAAATTGGGGTTATAACAATGTTTATTTCATAGTCTTGTTGTGGATATTAGTTAAGAAAAGGAGCCAGGAGTAGTGGCTGGTGCCTGAAATCCCAACACTTTGGGAGAGCTGAGGCGGGCAGATCACTTGATCCCAGGAGTTCAAAATCAGCCTGGGAAATATGGTGAAACCCTGTCTCTACTAAAAATACAAAAATTAGTCATGCATGGTGGCGAGTGCCTACATTCCCAGATACTTGGGAGGCTGAGGTGGGAGGATCAGCTAAGCCCAGAATGTCAAAGCTGCAGTTGAGTGAATATTGTGCCAATGCACTCCAGTGTGGGCAACTGGAGTTCTCGAGATGTCATTGACAATTGTTAGGATTATTGTTTTATGTATTCACACACAAAGCATTATTAATATGCATTTCTTACTAAGATATTTAGACTTGATGCATATGCAAATATGATTAGGTGATTGAGATGGTATTTTTTTAACGTATTTATCATAAAAAAACTATCTTTGGGTATTTTCTTGAAATGAAAAATCAAGTCTATTTTTAGGTTACATGGTAAATGTACATATATTTTACAATGGGTAAAGATAAAGCTTAACTTCTAAACAAAGGTAACATTTTAAATTTTGGAAATTGTATTCTAATGAAGCAGATGGAAAAGCTGTAGGTAAACTTCAACTGCCATTAATTATGTGTATCTGTTGGATTTCAACAGCTGGTATCATTATAAATGTTATTAGCCTTATTAGGCATGTATGTAGCATTTTATTGCAAGATGTTTTATAGTTTCTAATTAGTTCATAACAGTCTTAAGAAATGGATGAGAGTGGTTATACCATATTTCAAGAAGCAAAAAACCAAACTTGCAATAATTATCTCTACAACTAATGCTGTTGGTATTTTACATATAGCATAAACACAAATTCTCTAATAAGTGCTTATAATCATACTCTCTACTCTTTGAAAGTCAGCTTTTACCTAAATCTTGTGATGTTATTTGATCACTGTGTTTTTTCACGTGTCTGACATGAGACAATTCTCCTTCATTCAGTGTTTTTAGAATAGTCTTTTGGGGGATGAGTGTTAGTTTTTATTATATTTTTTATTCTTTTACAAAAAGAAAAACACATGGTTTTCTACAGGAACATAGTTTTACATAATTGATTTTAACATTACTTTTATAAAACTGGGACGGGGCAAAAGTCTACATATTTAAAATATTGAGATACAAATTCCAAAATAGATTTGAAGCTGAAAATTATAAAAAATTTATTCACAATCTGATCAAAATTATAAGCATTAAGGAAATCTAACACTCTCACCACAACTATCTATTCTAATCAATACATCAGCAAAAAGTGCCTGGACGTTAATCTAGGTATCAGAAGGTTTTTAAAGTTAACGGAGTGGATCGGATAGTGGAGATTATGACTTTTGCTCTATTAAAACAATGAAGACTCAAAGCGATCTAATTCTCTTTGTAGAGTTTTTGCATATTTAAACACCTTAAAAATGTTTAAAACTATATTGATGATTATGTGACAATTAGAACATGTATGGATAATAAAATGAATGACTTTAATTAGCTTAAAGGTGGTAAAATAATTTATATGAACTTGACACTGTTACCTGACACAATGTATTACTTAACTAGTTAAAATTAGTTCATTTAAACATTTAAGATGTTAATTAGCAGGTTATAGGCAATTGAATATATTCTCAACTTTTGTACATTTAATATCTCCATCTCTCTTATTTACTTTCTTATGACTACAATTCAAGAAAATGCATACTTCACACAAGGACAAGTGTAAGTTAAGTGGTACTGAAAATAAAAATTATAAAAAGAATTATTGCTGCACAATTCTTATGAAACAAAACTAGAGCTATACTATTTATATATTTATTGGAACAATCATCAGGATGAATTTTAAATTATCATTTGGGTTTATTAACTTCAGATAGGTCAACTGAAATAAAAACTATATTATTGTACATGATGCTTGCTTATATTGCTCCAGAAACAGCACCGCAGACTAATCATTGCCACAGGAATTTATTAAATCACTATTCATAAACTTGCACTATCCAAAGTTACAGAAACAGGATCAGAAGTGATAACTAGTACCTCTGCTCTAAGGGCATAATATTGGAGCCAAATATAACTATTAAAAGATTCTTGTATAGATTAAAATATTCACTTTTCATTGAGATAAAAAGCTTAAGCTCGGTTTATATAGAAGTGAAGAACAATAAGTGACTTTTTCAGTAATTTTTCATTTTCATTCTGGAAATAACTACTCCAGCATAAGCAAATATTTGAATAATCAAAAATAAATACTTTGTTTTTTATTTCAGAAATTGAATTACATGTGTAAATCCGATTAAAGACAAAAGATGTTCAAAACATAATTAATTTAAGAAAACTTTATAAATTACAGGCACAGGGGATGTTAAAAACATGGTAATTAAAATGAAATTCTCAATTACAGATGTATTTCCCACTATACTTTAAAGAGAATCCTTTATGAAGTTGTTCTTTTATTTGATTTATAATTCTTTGGATTATTTACAACTTTTCAAGAACATATTTTTTAAAAGGAATGCCTAAACTAAGTCATTTCCTCTTTAACAGAAATAAAGATAACTATCAATATAATTAACTTTATGTGGGTCACCATTGATAAAAATTTACCTATTGTTGAATCATTATGTATCTTAGAGCAAAGTGGTTCCCAACTTTGTCTCCTTTTTAAAATCACCTGGAGCATTTAAAAATCTATGTCCAAGTTATTTGTGTGTTTGTTTTTACTACGGTTTTCAATACAAGGTCAAAGATTAGAAATCAGCTTTTTAAAATTAGTCATTTGCCAAACTTAAAATGCAATTTCCAATCCAAGAGGTACGAGACATAGTCCAAGATTTTGTATCTCCAACAGGTTCCCATGTGTTGTGGTTGCTGTAGGTCCTCGGACTTCACCTTCAGAAGCACTCTTTAAAAGAACCTTTATCAATACAACGTTACTCAAATATTACGTGATAATCTAACACATTATGTATTTTTCTGATAAGAGAAAGCAGAACTATATTACATCTGTGATTTTTTCTATAATTGGTAGTTTGTTATAGTGTTTTTAAAGTTAATTTTATTAAAGCTTAAAAATTTGTTGGTCATAAGCTTAAATTTTATTACATTGACTATAGATCTTTAGAAATACTTATTGATATAGCGTGATAGATTGTTCTTTTGATAAATGGTTCTGTATGTTGTCTTCTAATTATTTAGAAAGCTTAATTTTTCTATAGTATTTTTGAAGATTTAGGATATCAGTAGTATAATTCATTTTAGGACCTAGAATTTTAAATGATTTTATTAACATTTTCAGAAAGTTTGTCTGTCTGATTTTTAATGTATTATTTTATTTGAATCAAGAAAAAAATTAAGGTCCAGTTATTTCCTTTCATAATAGTACATTACAAACACCATTCATCTGAATATCTCAAAAACCAAATTGTATAGGCTGTTGGTAATCTACAGATTGATTAATTCTGCATATTTTGATTTGATTAACCAAGGAGTAATTTAAAGAGGAATGCAATCAATATGCATCTTATGCCTCTAATTTTGCAAATTGTGTTCTTTTCACTGTATGCTGAGGTACTAATAACATTGATCTCCTTTAAATTTGCTTTGCTTCTGTCACTTATATTCAGTTGAAGAATCTCATTTGCCATCACTTTATTACATTTTATTAATCAAAGTCATACATCTGTGTAGTCATTTCCTTCCTAGTTTTCTTCAATCTGATTAATACAACTAACTTTTTAAAGTGATCCTGTAAGTATATCAAACATGAAGTGAAATGGTTATTAAAGCTATTTTGATTCTTAATATTGACATTCTGAGTTAGAAGAGGATTTCATTATAATTCCCTAAAAGCGTTTTGTTTTTTGTTTTGTTTTGTTTTGTTTTGAGACGGGGTCTTGCTCTCTTGCCCAGGCTGGAGTGAGTGTCGCCATCTTGGCTCACTGCAAGCTCCGCCCCCCGGGTTCCCGCCATTCTCCTGCCTCAGCCTCCCACGTAGCTGGGACCACAGGCACCACCACCATGCCTGGCTAATTTTTTGTATTTTTAGTAGAGACGGGGTTTCACCATGTTAGTCAAGATGGTCTTGATCTCCTGACCTCGTGATCTGCCCATCTCAGCCTCCCAAAGTGCTGGGATTACAGGCAAGAGCCAACGCGCCCAACCCCCTAGAAGTGTTTCTTAACTGCACCGCTGTATAAACTGGACTAGGATGTGTTACTGCTGTTTAAATACTATTTTTTCAATTTTTTAGAATCACTACCACCACTACCATCAGAGCAATGATAAGAAAAGTCTCATGCTTTGTTTGGTACAGAAGAGAGTGTTTAATTGAGAATGAGCAAGTTTTATTAGTTTTTTTAATCAGAATGAAACAGCCACAGAGCCTTTTTAAAAAAATTTATGAGCTAGGGGAAAGTGTGAAATATATCAAACTAATGTGTATGAAAATTACCTATTGAAAGCACAACTCAGGTAGCATTCCCTAGAATTGTAAAACTTAGGTACTCATCAATGCGTTAAACTAGCTCACACTTCCATGCAGTGGTTGAGGTGATTTAATTATTGTCATGTTGAAAAGACACATGCTATCTGGGTACATAATGACTTCTCGGGAAACAATGAGAATTAGACAGTCACTTCTATTACAGCTCCTGCAGCATGCATTGCTAACAAGGTCCACAAGTCATACCACCAGACACCAAAGTGGGAATATCCCTTTCTTTCTCTTGTTTGAAAAGAAACGGAACAAGCCATCCAATACAATAATCCAATCTTACCTACTCAGTAGTATTATATCTTCTCAGGTCTTATATTTCTTTTCTGAAGATATTTTTATAAGCTTCATTTTAGTTTTGAACAAAATGTATCCTAGAATTTTGAGAACTGCAGAAGCAAAATCAAAGTCCATATCTAAAATACACAAAATATGTAAATAAAAATTATACATTAACAATTTTTGTTATTACAAGTCTAGATATTTTATATGGTGACATTAACAGCAAGGAAACATTACATTATCAATGACATTAAAATTGCCTGTAAACTGCAAAGCTGAAAATTAGACTTAAATTTATGATTCTCATGTCTTTTATATTTTGAAATAGTTTAATACATATAAAAAAGTTGAAAAATGGTACAGATATTTTCTGTGCAACCTTCACCCAGTATCCCATAAAAATAACACTTTGCTTAATCACAAAATTAAGATAAATATTAATACTATGCTAATAACTAAGTTAAAGGTTTTATTTAGATTTTACAAGTTTTTCTACTATTATTATTTTTCTGTTCCAAAGTTCAATCCAGGATTCCAAAGTGCATTTGGATGTTAGATATCCTCCCATCTGCAACAGTTATTCCAACCTTTTTTATCTTCAATTACCTTGATATTTTTGAAGAATGTTGGTAAGATATTGTCTAGAATGCCCCTCAATTTGGGTTTCACTAATGTCTTTTCATGATGAGATTTGACATACATTTTTTTGACAAGAATAATATGCCGCATTTGCCCTTCTCAGTGAAACATGACAAGATAATGGTAACATATCTGATTGTTGAGATGCTAACTTTGATCACTTCATTAAAGTGATGTTTCTGATTTTCTTTCCTATAGTTATTATTTTTTCTTTTATAATTAATAAATATCCTGAGAGAGATCCTTTGAGACTATGCAAATATTTGTCTTTCTTCAAGCTTTTGATCACCAATTTTATTATTCATTATGGATCTCGCCTTCTTTCATTATTACTGCAGTGTTCTAATGGTGATATTCTACTTTCCTCATTTATTCTATATTACTCATTGAAACTTTCCTGTAAGGAGGAGCTGTGCCACGTCTCCCAATAATCTTTTTATTCAATTTGTGTGTTTACATATAAAAATATGAACTCATGGGTATTGATTTTATCTGATAGCTTAAAATATTATATTATTTTATTATCAATGTTGTTGCTAAGTTTGTTTCAGGTTGGGCTATTTGGAGCTATTTCAGAATGTCTTATATGCTCTTTCATCATGCATGTGTCTATACCTATGTCCATGTCTGCCTGTCTATCTATTTATATCTATCTATCTATCTATCTATCTAGCCATCCATCTATCTATCTTCGATCATCTATCTATCTATCTCACCTTTTCTCCACTATCTCGCACCCTATGATTCTCCAGGCATAACTTGATCTTCCCTGCTACAAGTCTGGAATCAATCATTTCTCCAAGAAGCTCTTGTTTCTTTTCTTAGAAAATTGTGTTTAGAGACCAAGATAAGTGCATTAATTGTGTTCATTGCTACAAATATGGTCTAGTTTGGATATCTGTTCCGCTCAAATCTTCTGTTGGACTGTAATCTCTAATGCTGAAGACAGGGCCTGGTGAGAGGTGTTTGGGCCATGGCTTGGTGCTATCTCCATGAACATGTGTGAGTTCTCAAAGCATCTGGCTGTTTAAAACTGCATGGCATAGTCGCTGTCGTATTCTCTCTCTCTCACTTTCTCTCTTCAGAAGATACCACACCCGCCTAGCTCACTTGCTCCCATTATCATCATGTGATGGGCCTGCTCCCCCTTTGCCTTCTGCCATGACTGCAAGCTTCCTGAGACCTCTACAGAAGCGAATGTAGCTATCCTTCTTGTACAGTCTGCAGAACTTTGAGCCAATTAAACCTTCTTCTTATAAGTTACCAAGTCTCAGATATTTATTTATAGCAGTGCAAGAACAGCTTAATACAAAGAGTTCATTGTTTCTAGGGCCTCTCAATAGACAGAGCTAGGAAGTAGAATAATGTATACTAACTGATGTATAATATATATTTTAAGGAGGAGTTTTTACATTCAACACCAGAGAACTTATTTCTTCAACAATAAGAAACTAAGTTGTAATTACTTATTATTGATTGATTGATTAAATGCTAATATACACATAGCATAGTTTTAGAATTGTAATCCATACACCTGTGAGGAAAACAATTACTACATATTATTAACAGAACACTGTATTTGTATACAGTTTTATTTCATTTTTTAAAATTTACTCTTATACCACCCATCTAAAACACCAGTTTCCAAATAGTTACAGAGGTTTGTCTTTTTTCATCCCTACTCTCTTTGGTGTAATTATTAATTTGGAATATACTTAGGTTTATTTGTTACTGACTTTATTCTACTTTCATTTTCCCTCTGTTAGGGCTGAATTATGATACCCTAAAATTTAGATGCTGAAGCCCTAACTCCAATATGACTATATTTGAAAATAAGGACTTTAAAGAGACGTAATTAAGGTTAAATGTAATCATAAGGGTGGGACTCTAATCAGCATGACTGGTGTCCTTCAGGAATGTGTTAGCACAGTGAAAAAGGTCATGTAAAGACCCAGCATGAAGGCTTCCATCTGAAAGCCAGAAAGAGAGGTCTCAGAAGAAACCAACCCTGCTGACATTTGATCTTGGAATTCTAATTTTCAGAACCGTGGACAACTAAATTGTTGTTTTAGCCTCCTGGTTTTTGGTATTTTGGGTTTGCGTGAGCAGACTAATATTCTCTCCTCTCCTAGTTGATTTTTAAAAATTTAAGCAGTGAAATTTATTATTTGTGGTGTACAATTATATGTAATTTAAAAACATTTTTACTTTTTCCTAAGAGTATTATTTTACATAATTATAATATCAAGCTCAGAAAATTGGTATTAACACAAAGCTATGGAACATATTAAAATTTCATGCTTTCATGTATGTGAATGTGTTTGTACATGTATGTAATTCTGTGTAATTTCTTTATATGATAAGATTTGTATAACCACTACAACAATCAAGATACAGAAGTTTCCCGTCAACACAGAGAAATTCTCTTAGGCTATTCCTCTATAGTTACATCCATGGTCCCTGACACTAATATCGGACAACCACTAATCTGTTATCTATAGTGAAAATTATTGCTTCAAAATGTTATAGAAAAGAAAGTATACAATATGTAAACTTTTGATATTAGCTTTAAAAAATCATTATAACATCCCTGTGATGCACCTAAGCTACTTTATCATTTGTTTCCTTTTAATGCTGAATAGTATTCAGAATTCTAAGGGTTTTGACAAATGCATAGAGTTATATATCTACTACCACAGTCATGATATAGAAATTTACTCACTCTATTCTCTCATGTTCTTTGGAATTAACCTGTCTCTCAATCCCAACACCTGATACCTACTGCTATGGTTTTTGGTCCCTGTACTTTTTTTTTTTGTATTTTCTATAATGTTATATAAATTAAATGATACAATATGCTGTGGACTGAATATTTGAGTTTTCCTGAAATTTACATAATTATGTTTAGACTCTATCCCTCAATATAATAGTACTAGGAAATGGGGCATTTAAGAGATAATGACAATTAGATGAGGTCGTAAGGGCAGAACCTTCATGAATGGGATTAGTGCCCTCATAAGACTCATGAGAAAGCTTTTCATCCCTCTCTGATCTTCATCCTGTGAAGATACAACATGAAGTTTGCAACAATGTAACCAACAAGACAACATCAGAATTTGACCTTGCTGGTAACCTGATCTTGAATTTCAGCCTCCAGGACTCTGAGAAATAAATGGCCATTGCTTATAAGCAATCCAGTTTATATCCAGTTTACAGTATTTTGCTAGAGTAGTTTAAATGAACTAAACCACAATGTATGTCACTTTTTTGTCTCGCTTTCTTCAGTTAGTACATGCATTTAAGAGTAATCCAAGTTTCTGCATAAATCAATAGTTTGTTCTGCTTTTTGTAGCTGAGTATTATGGCATTTTATATGATACCAGCTTGTTTACTATTCACTCATTGAAGGAATTCTGTTTTTTTTCCAGTTTGGCACAATTATGAATAAAGTTCCTATAAACATTTGCATTAAAGGTTTCTCTGTCAACATAAATATTCATTCTCCTTAGGCAAATGCCAAGGAGTGGGATTGATGGTTTATATACGAAGTGTAAGTTTTCTATTGTGAGAAATTGCCAAATGGATTTCAAAAGTGGTTCTACCCCATTTTGCTTTCTTATCAGTGATGCCATCAGTGTTTCAGTTGCTTCACATCAGTCTTAGGTATTTTCAGTTAATTTAACCAATCTAACAGGTATGTAGTAGAATTATCCCACTTCTGTTTTAATTCACATTTTTCTAATAAGTAATGACCTTGTGCATCCTTTAATATGCATATTTTCTATTTATAAACCCCTTTTAGTGATGTATAGATTGAAAACATAGGTCCATCTTAAAATTGGCCTGGTTGTGTTGGTAGAGTTCTCTGCTGAGAGTGCTTACATTGTGGTTACAATACTTTTGCTACGAATGTGATTTCCAAGTATGTTCTTCCACTCTGTGGCTTGTATTTTTATTTCCTTAAAAGTGATGTTTACAGAGGAAAACCTTAACAAAGTTTAGTTTGTTCCGTGCTTGTATCTGTGTGTGTGTGTGTGTGTGTGTTTAATTTATGGATCATGCTTTGGGTGTTACAGCTGAAAAAGTTTTGTTCAATCTTAAAGTGTATAGATTGTTGCCAGTCAGCATGTTAAAAATGTTATAGTTTTTTTATATCTTGGTCTAGTTTCCATTTTGAGTTATTTTTGTATAAGAGGAGAGATAGGGAATTAAGCGTATTTTTTATTTATTGCTGTTGTTTGAATTCCCCCTCTAAAACTCCTTTTGAAACATAATGCCCAATGATGCAATATTGAGAGGTACGATTAAAGATCTTTGATCAAAATTAAAGATCCAAATTAAAGATCAAAGATCTTTAACCTTACCTCTCAATACTGCGGCACTGGGGATTAGGAAATTTGAGAGATGATGGGATCATGAGGGTTCTGCCTTCAGTGAATGCATGCATCTATTCTATTCGTGGATTAGTGGATTAATGGGTCACTATGGGAGTGGAAGTGATGACTTTATAAAAACAGGAAGAGAGACCTGAGCTAACATGATCGCACAGTAATGCACTCAGCCCCCTGAGCCATGTGATGCCCTGGGCTTTCCCACAATGTGACAGAGTTCCCACCCATAAGGATTTCACCAGATGTGCCCGGCTGACCTTTAACTTCTCAGCCTCCATAATTGTAAGAAACAAATTCTTTTATTTATAACTTGTCCTGTTTCAGGTGTTCTGTAATAAGCAACAGAAAATCAATTAATACAGAAAACTGGTACTGAGAAATGGGGTGTCACTGATAACAAATACCTGAAAATGTGGAAGAGCCTGTGAAATGGGGTAATGGGCAGAGGCTGAAGAATTTAAAGGGGCAGCTGAGAAAAATCCTAATTTCTAGTGATGGTTTTAGAAGACAAGACTAGGAAAATTTGGGACTCCTTAGAGATTGGCTAAGTGGTCATGGCTAGAATATTGATAGAAATGTAGAAAATAAGGCTGTTCTGGAGAGAAGAGAAAGGAAATAACCTGGTCAGTCAGGCAGTTAGGGTGGGTTTTCAGTTGAATTTTTTCAAACTAAAGAACAGCCTGCAGGCACAAATAAGGAAACTTGCACAGGGAGGCTTGCTTAAGACATGCCCACAGGTGCACGGATAAGAAAGGCTACACAGGTGACTTGCCTAGACATGCCCACAATGCAAAATTTTGTCCCCTGACACATGTGCATAAAGGAAACAAAGTCATATGAAGTAATGCAAACTAAGGACCTGCATGTGAATTAGGAGGATGGGGAGAATCTACTGGAAAATCTCACCTTATGCAAATGAGATCCCAGACCTCATAGGTTTCTCATAAATCCTTTGCATTTGCATTTAACTGTAAAAATTGTAACCCTTTCTGGGACCCTTCTCTGCTGCAGAGAACTGTCCTCTTTCTTTTGTCAATTAAACTGCTGCTTCTGCTCATACCTCACCCTTGGTGTGTCTGTGTCCTTGATCCTTGATTTTCTCGGCCATGAGACCAAGAACTTAGGGTGCCACCCAGTCAATGAGGCTGTTTCATTGTGGAGGCTTGTCCAAGATAGATCCATTGAAATGATGAGTGGGAGCAGACCCCAACTTTTTACTTTCATTTCCAAAGCCTCCTGTTGATAATTTTAAAATTAAGAAAAATGAGAGGCATCTCTCAGCCATCTAAATGTGATTCGTGTGGCTATTGGTCTAAAGACTCAGATGACAGGCTTGACAGGGAGGACTTAGCTAAACCCCTGCACCCTCAGAGTGCTGGGAATGTTGGCTGTGTTCTGAACTAGCTTCCTTTCGTGGAAAGACTAACTGTTATTTGGAACTGAAAGGAGGTCCTTCTGAGAGTTTCTGACTGAGGCTACATACTGGTGTTACCTGAAGGCCCTTACACTAACTCCAGCCCATTGGATATCATCCACAGGATTTGTAAACTTTTCCTATTGCAGCTACCTTCTTCCCTTTCTGCAGCTACTATCCCCTCTCTGTATGCAGTGCAGCAGGAGTTTTTATAGCCCAGGAAGATAGTCGGGTTAGGCAGGATTAGTGGGTGCTGTGGTAACTGAGAATGTAGTTCAAGAGATTGCTGTTTGGTGATTTTCTAGAAACAGGGGGATTTCATGATCCAGGTTTAAGGGATTATCTAATTCTCAATGATGGCACTTCTTGGAGTTGGACTTGGATGGGGGGTTATTTCTCCCCAATTAATGTCCCTCTCTCCATTTACACTGTTTTTTTCTGTTTTTTGTTTGTTTGTTTTTGTTTTGTTTTGTTTTTTTGAGATGGAGTTTCACTCTTGTCACCCAGGCTGGAATGCGATGGCGTGATCTCAGCTCACTGCAACCTCCGCCTCCCAGGTTCAAGTGACTCGCCTGACTCAGCCTCCTGAATAGCTGGAATCACAGGCATGTGCCACCACACCCAGCTAATTTGTGTATTTTTAGTAGAGACAGGGTTTCACCATGTTGGCCAGTCTGATCTCAAACTTCTGACCTCAACTGTTCCACCCACCTCATCCTCCCAAAGTGCTGGGATTACAGGTGTAAGTCACTGTGCCCAAACCAGGCTGTTTCTTTTTCCATGGGAGCAGCCATACTGCCCGGTTGAATTGGATAGTCTCTCTATGAGACAATTAACTTTCTCTTAACTGGGAGGCATGTTGTGGGGATGACCCACCATGCCTCAGATCTCTCTCTTTACCCTTTGTCTAAAGAACATATGGAAACAAAGCTACTGTCTTGTAGTTCAAGGTTTACAGCGCCACCTAGTGGAATGGGCATCTTCTCTATGGGGAACCTTGATGGCTCTTTGCTAAAAACTCCTAGTTTTCCAATTCTTCACTCTTGTGCCCTTCTACTAGTGACGAGGTTTTATTCTCCCTCAGTGAGTGGCAAAACTCTCTCCTTGACAGTGAGGAGGAAAATGTCTTCTGAAACCAAATTTTAGCTTCATTTGATTCCTACATTCTTTTGAGTCACCTACTCTGCCTTCAATTAGAATGGTATTCAAGTAGAAAAGCAATTTTAGGTTTGGAAGTCAGCTGGAACCACTCCTTAAGAATAAATACTTTAGCATGGGTCATAATAGCAGAATATAGATCTCAACACAGATTATTTCCTCCATTAAGGGGCCTGGCCCAAATGCAAGTGTTACATAGTCTCTCAAGAGATCCACCTATCAGGGAGCCAGCAGATCCCACAAATGTAGGAAATCAAAGGAAAATCCTCAGTAGAGAAAGTGGGTCTTGCAGGAGAGCATGACTATTACTGCTGCTTAGCTCCTTCAGATCCATGTGTGAGGGTCATGGCTTCTTCCATGGTTGGCACCTTTGATGGATCCCAGGCCCCAGAGAACCAATGAGGGAAAATAGAAGGGAGGACATCTCCACTGTTTTCCTCTCTACCCTGGGTCACTCCAAAGGAAGGATGAGGACTGAGGAACACCTTTGTCCTTTTTCTTTGTAGATGGGTAGCAAACCATCTTTAGCCTGCACTTCCCTTGACAGCAGCTGGGATCACTGAGACTCCTTTGACCCTTAAACTGTAGATAAACATTGCCTTATAGTCATTTGCACTCAGGCATGGCCATCTCACCAACAGCAGAATGGGGGTGGGTAGCTTGTCTCTTCAGGAAAGTGCTAATATCAATAATATTTGACAACTAGATCTTTTCTGCAGTTGGAGGGGCAAATGGTCTGAGGTTCCCTATGTGTAAGCATTCTTTGCCTTGTGAGAAAACCCCAGCCTTGCCAACATTGTAAAATGGATCCTGCTCTCCTAATGATCATATCAGACAAGCCTACGGGAGATAATTCCCCAAAGTCAAAGAAACAAACGCCCAGGGAACCCTCAAACGCAACTTCCAGATGCCCTGGCACTTCCTGAACCCCTATTCACATCCACGACTTCTCCAGTTCTGCTACCCACAACCCCAGACTTTTCTATGTTTTTTTTTTCTTCCTTCTTTCACAGTTGTAAATAGCTCCTATCTCTTCTCTTATAGTGTCCCTCCAAACTGGAGAAAGTTAATTTCTCAAACCTTAAAGGACTTGGCTAAGAGTTGAGCTTGAGGGAAGGGAACGCAGAAGCTTGACATACTGGCAAAAGGGTAAGTATTTTTTTACCCAGTTGGGCTTTTGACTTCTCTCTCCCTTTGCAAACTGGTACAAGGAATAATAAGGATCACTGTTTATAGTCTCTGTGAAGTTGGGATTAATGAAAAGGGATTTGTGAGGTTAGTCTTAAGACACAGTCAATCTGGTGTGCTTTGTGTGTCCTTCTGTATGGTTCGGTAAGAAAGAGGGTTACCTTAGGATGGAATGTGAATCTAGAGCGCCATAAGCCTGCTGTTCAAGTCAGTCCAGTAAACTGGTCAGTGACAAACTTTGTTACAGGCTTCCATTTTGTTTTATGTTCTTGAGCATAACCTGTAGCCACACAGCAGTACTTTGTTTTAGCCTCTGCCTTTTTACAATGGCAGACCAAGTTCAATCCTTGCTTGGGAAATGAGTACTTTTGGGTTAATATCTATGACTTCTGCCATTTGCTGATTCTCTTCTCCTCCATAAACAACTTCTAGCTTCCTTTCCCAATCCTTTCTTTCTCTGAGTTGCCTTTGAAGTTTCTAGATTTTGTAAAAGTGTAACTGCCCAATGGGCTCATCTTGCCTACTTCCTGCACAGAGCCTATTTATGAAAACAGGGAAATTGCAATGAAGAAAGGGCGATTCGCATGGGCTGGCTTTATGAGAGACCGAGGTTTTGTTATCACTTAGGTCAGTCTCTCTGAGCATTTGGAAAGCAGAATTTTTGAGGATGGTTTGGTGGATGAGGGGAGGTCAGTGAGCCAGGAGTGCTGATTGGTCAGGTCAGAGATAAAATTGTAAGGAATTGAGGCTGTCTTCTTTTGCTGAGTCAGTTCCTGGGTGGGAGCCACAAAATCAGATGAGCCAGTTTATCGGTCTGGGTGGTGCCAGCCTTATCATCGTTGTTTTGGACTATAAACTATAAACTAAGTTTCTCCCAGTGTTGGTCAGCCTACACCCAGCAATGAACAGGGACAGCTTGCAGGCTACAAGTAGGATGGAGTTGGTTGGGTCAGATATCTTTAACAGTTTCAGTTACAATTTTGCAATGGTGATTTCAAAAGCAGCTTTCCACTTCTTTGAAAACAACTCGTACACTCATAATGAAATCATAACCTTAATTAAGGCTTGTTGGTTTCACCTGTGAGGTTACTTTTGCTAAAGTTCAAAAGCCAGAAATCTTAACTGCTTGGCATGGCTAAAGTCAGGTAACCAGGGATTTAAAAGGATTTTCTTAGAGAGCACTCAGCTTAATTAAAACTGGATATCCAAGTTATAGGTATATTTAAAAGGTGTTTATGCTTTTCTCTTCTTGGAGCTTGCTTTTATACAAAGGTTTTTCCCTCAGTCAACTGAATTCTTTTTATCCATTTTGTCTTGCTACTCTTATGGCATGCATAAGAGGCCCCAAAATAACTTCCAATGGTGTGGGATTCTTTGGGAAAAACAGAAAGGGTGCCCCAAATTCCATTTTGAGAGAAACCTCTGTTTACCTCATGGAACTCCAGGTATTACAGGCAAATAGATCCCCTCACAACCTGTTTTCGTCTTCCCCAGAAACTGCATTCTTTCCTACTAGCCCTACTTTTAAAGGACCACACCCAGAGGCCAATAATCCAATTAGGAAATGGCAAACAAAAAATCTTGTAATGACAGGATCCTCTTCTGTTTATCTGCATTGTTACATATGTGTTTTGTGTGATGTCTATAAAAAGAGCTCTAACTGCCCTAAAGAAAAATAAGTGCTTAATTCAAATATTTTTAATGAAAGATAAACGCTGTAATGCCTTTTAGTTCATGTGAGTTCAATCTTTAAGCATTAAAAAAATAAATAAATAGTTATAAAGATAATTAGTAAAAATGCAAATGATGTCAAAATGTAAATAGGTGGGCTAACTCATGTAAGTCAGATACTAGTTTTGCTAAATGTTTTAAGGTTGGAAATTGCCTGTTTTACAACTTGGTAATGCCTGGGGACATACAAAATTAACCAAACCACTATCTAAGCTGGGAAAAGTCAGATTTATCTGAGCCTAGCACGTAATTAAAACAACTTACCAGGTTTTAAAAAGTTAAAAGTTGCTAAAAGTTACCATTATAAAACTCAGATGAGACTACTGAAAATTGATTTACATGCAAGGTGTGTAAGAACAGTGAAATGTGTTTGTGGTAAAAGATGATAAAAAGACATGGTAATGTAAATCTTGCCTAGGAATAAAGGATTATTTTGAAATCAATATAAGGGTGAAATTTGGCCTTCTCTCCCTTGCACAATATTTTCATGAAATAGTGAAGGATAATGAAAGATTTTTCATTTGCATTGCAAATAGACTGCCAAGGGGAGGAAAGAGAAGACAGAAGACCAACTGTTTGGAAAGCTGTCTTCCCTCTTAATGAGCAAAGGTTTTTGCCCTCTTTTAAAAGTTTTGAGTCATTATTTTGACAAAATAAATAATTTATGATAATCTGGAATTGCATTTAATAATATCAAGTGTTTTAAACCTCTAACATTTAACAGGTTTCCCAAAATCAAACTTCAGTTTCAAAATTGTCTACAGAGTGCCCCCGAAGCATCCAGAAGGGAGGTAAACAGGATTATTTAACATGTGAAGGTATGTGGCATTGCCAAAATTATGTTTAATCTTCTTCAGGTTATATTTTAGTGAATAATATTAATGTACATTTCAAAATCATATGGGATGCCTAAAATTCTAATGTCTGAGTATATGCTATCAATCATAATTAAGGTTATTGTGTTAAGCTATTGTAAAACACGAAAATAACCAAGTTTATGTGTCAATCATATCTTTAACTGTAACTACCCTGGATATTTCATCATTCAAAGATGATTATTGTCTTGTTTTATTTAGTCCCCTACAAAATATGGTTTATAATCAGCTGTAGGACTTTGACAGGTGCTATAACATGTAGATTTCTGATAACTTTGGAAATTGTGACATGGGAGTAAAGGAAACTGTACAGGAATTATGAAGAGTTGAAATGTTCCTGAATATCATAGAGGAGTTAACTGCATGAACTAAACTGATAGAAGTCTAAAGTAATCTTTTTTCAGTCTGCTTGAAACGTTGTTAATCTTTGTTTTGTTCTTCAGAGTCAAGGAAATTTTTAAGTTACCTACTTTTAACAATTGAGTAGAGTAGACTCCTGTAAACAAAATTTGGAGTATATTTGTTTCTCTCTGCCTTGTTCCTCTACAGTTTTGATGCTTAACTTATGACAATGTAGTTATTTGCATCAGTGCAATGAGAATCCATTTTATTTCACAATAGGACACAATTGGAGAAACTGGTTGTTTGACCAAGACTGTGGCTGGATGGATGTGTTTCCCTTTATGGAAATCAAGCTTGACTTGCAAAGCCAATAAAAGCCCATTGAGAGAACTAGCTTCATATCATGTCTACGCAGTCTCTGTGCAGAATTTCTAACCTGTGCTGAGTAAAGAATGTCACTTTTTAACAGACTCAGGAACCTCACGTTCTTGGAAACTCAAAAAACCATAATAATAATAAAAAATAAAGGCATTCACCCAACTCATAGGTATTTGACAGTACAAACCCATGTCTGGGCTTGGCTTTAAAAAGTCTTATCTGAGATTCCTTGTGGTAGACAGTTCTATCAAAGCCAATTTTAAAAACCTATGTAAAAATAATTATTCTTGCTGCACTTTATGCAAATAATCAGGTCAAGGATAAGACTAACTTTGATTTTGCAAACAACTCAGTCCTACATGGTTTGTATTCAAGAAAAATGACGACTGAAGAGAAAAAAAAAAATGTTTCAAAACTTATCTTATGCTTGTCATTACATTTTAATCGCATTAGTTGCTTTTAAGTTCTTGCCTACCTGTTAGACTAACTCTGCTTATTTCTGTAAACCTACCGGCGATCTCCAGTTGTAGTTCAGAAGAGGCAAAAAGGGATGGGTAATGTAAAAACCTCTACCAATATTCTAGTTTTGGGCAATTGCCTTGCAAATCCTTTGATGTGATGAGAGTATATATGGTGCCCATAACTCGGAGATTTCTTTGTTTAGGAAATAGAACAAAGATAGCTAACCAAGGCCAAGTCCCATGCACCCAAATCTTAACAGCAGTAACTGTAGTCACCAGTTATCTGGGCATGTCGACAGCCTTGGGATTTTCAGGCGGTCCTTACCTCCCCCTTGTTTCATTTTAATACATTTCCTTTAATAACCCAAATGCTTTTTCTTGCCTAAAGGCTATCAATGTCCAAATGGTGATGCACATGTAACCATACATGGGTGTGCCTTCCTTCCAAGGACACTTAAATCAACCCTAGGATGAAGCCTAGCTGCTGTTCCCCTACACCACATCCCTCTCCAGCAGGAATTAGCTAGAATTTAATCCCATTGCCCCTAACAGCAGCTGGGGTCTCCACTCCTGAGTTGGGAAATGAAGAGGAGAAAGGAAAAAAACTTGGTCAGGAAGGCAGTTAGGGTGGGTCCTCTGTTGAATTCTTTCAAACAAAAGAACAGCCTGCAGGCACAGAAAAGGAAACTTACACAGGAAGTCTTGCCTAAGATATGCCCACAGACACAAAGATAAAAAGGGCAACTCAGGTGACTCACCCAGACATGCCCACAATAAAAAATTCCATCCTCTGACACATGCACGGTAAGGGGAACAAAGCAATATAGAGTAACTCAAGCAAAGGGCCCACATGCACATTAGGAGGACAGGGTGGAGTTACCAGAAATTTGTGCATTATGCAAATGAGATGTTCAGCCCTCATTGATTTCTTATAAAAGCCTGTGCATTCAACTGTGAAAAACGCAATCCTTTCCTGGACTCCTCCCTGCTGCAGAGAGCTGTCCTCTTTCTTTCACCTATTAAACTTCTGCTTCTGCTCTGATATCACCCCTGGTGTGTCTGCCTCCTTGATTTCCTCAGCCATAAGACTAAGAACTTTGGGTGTCACCCCAGGCAATGAGGCCATTTCATTCTGATGAGGCTTCAGATGGAACTGAGGAACACAGTATTGGAAACTGGAGTAAATGCCATCCTTGTTATAAATTGGCAAATATGTTGCCTGAATTGTGGATGCTCAAGGGCTTTGTGGAAGGCCAAATTTGAGAGTGAAAAACTAGGATGTCTGGCAGAAGAAATTTCTAAGCAAATTATAGGAGATACAGAGTTACTTCTGGCTGCCTATACTGAGATTCAGGAGCAAAAGAATAGCTTAGAACAATTTATAAATAAAAAGGGAAGCAGAGTGGAGAGATTTGAAAAAGTTTCAGCCTTGTCATGTAAAGGGTAAAATGAAGTGTCTTTAGGGGAGGAAACCAAGCATGTGGTGTGGATAGAAAAGAAGCAGGGGCAATTCCACAAGACACTGGAAAATAGAACCTAAAGGCATTTTCGAGATCTTTAAGGCTGCTGCTCTCATCACAGGCCCTGAGGCCTATGATTACATAATGGTTTCAGAGGACAAGCCTAGGGCACTATCCATAGGCTCACTACCCAGAGCTGCCTCAGTTCTCTGCTCCTGGAACCCCACACTCCAGCACAGCACCCAGTGGCTGCTCCAGCCACGACACAGCCCCAGGTGTGGCTCACGCTGCAGCTCTGTAAAGCAGATCATAAACCTTAGTGGCATTCACCATGTGCTAATACTGCAAGTGTGCAGAAAGCAAGAGCTGTGGAGGCTTAGCAGCCCATACCCAGATTTCAAAAGATGTCATCAAAATAATAGGGGTGCAGGGAAGAGACGTGTAGGGATGGAAGCACTGCAGAGAGCCCCGGCTAGAGCAATGCTGAACATAAATGTAGCGCTGGAACCGCTGCAGAGTTTCTGTTAAGACAAAATCCAGTGCAGACTTGGGAGCAGGAAAGCCAGGAATCCAAAGCTGTAGAGCAGCCAGTATCCAGTACCAGCCTGGAAGAGCTGAGCGGACTGAGGCCAGCACATTTAAATGAGCAGGAATACCCAAGGCTTTGAGGGCCCTGGGACAGGGGGCTTCCGACTTGTTTTAAAACTGGTACCCCTTTCTTCTTGCCTTTTTCTCCCTCTTGGAATGGAAAACAACCCTATCTTTTTTCTATCATTGTATCTTGGAATCTAGATACATTATTTTGATTTCAGAGATTCACAGATGAGTCTCTGACTTCTGAGTTGGTGCTAGAAGATGTTAAGACTTTGACTTTATGGAGAGGGAATGAATGTGGGAAAGACATGAGCTTGGGGGAACAAAGGGTGGAATGTGGTGGTTTAACGTCCACTCCGTAGTTCATATTGAAACTTAACTTCCAATGTGACAGGATTAAAAAGTACGGTCTTTATGAGGTGATTGGATCATGAGGGCTCTACGTTCATGAGTAGATTAATCTATTGAATGGATTAATCTACTAGTGGGTTAATGGACTAATGAGTTACCTGGGAGTGCAGTGTGTGACCTTATAAGAAGAGGAAGAAGGATCCAAGCTAAGCTAGCATGGTAGCACACTCAGCCCTGAGCTAGCACTGTATCATGTTAATATGCTTAGCTGACTTGCAATATCATGCCCTGCACAGCCTCAGGATGCAGCAGAGTCCCCACCAGTAAGAATGCTCTGTCCAGATGCACCCCCTGGACTTTGAACTTCCTGGCCTCTGTAAATGTAAGAAACAAATTCCTTTCATTATAAACTACCCTGTTTCAGGAATTTGGTTATAAGCAACAGAAAACAGAGTCATCCATTTATGGATATTCAATTGTTCTACCACCAGCTGTTTAAAAATATTATCAATTCTTAACTGAAATGCTTTTGCATCTATGCCAAGACTGAACTCAGCTACATGAAGTAAACTATCACCAGAACATGATGAAGAAAGTGGGCCCCAGCAGTATCTTGCCGCCTGTCTACCTGTAGAGGTCTTCAGCCAGAGCACTGGTTGTTCCACCTGGTCCTGTGGACTGTGAGAGAGGAGAAGCCTTCTCTCTAGGAAATGCTGGGTGAATCCCTAAGGGAAGAAAGACAGAACAGAATATTTGGTTCAGCAACAACAGAAGAAGCTACTGAAGCAGCTTAAAGTTACATAATGCCAAGGAAAAAAATTGACTTGTACAAACTAAATTTGGAGGTGATAAAGCATTGGATAGCAAAATGAATAAAATAAATTTCTAAATTTGAAAATGATACTGTGATTGAATTTATATTCAACCAGTTGTGGGTGAAGACTCCAAATTCCAAAATAATGCAAATCAATCTGACTGGGTTTTTGTAATTAAAATGCTAGAAAATTTATTACAGAACTATATCTAGTGCTGTTACATACACAAAAAAATATGTCTGGGATCCATTTTACTTTCAAATAAATCAAAGAAAAATAAATAAAACAGGTATAGATTGACCAAGACATTTGGTATCTATGAAAAAACATGATGAAGACAAACGTAAGACAAAAAAGGAAAAGAAGGAAAGCAGCAATTAAAAAATATAACAGTTCTAGAAGCCTAAGAAGATACTAATCCAGATTGTCTTCCCCTATCACACCATCTTTCTGTGTCAGGAAACAGAGACAGGGCATTTACTCTTGATCTTCTTTTCCCAGAACCAAGAGCTGGAGAGCCCTTTTTAAAAATTTTTTTATTTTTTATTTTTTCCTAAAGAGGAGAAATCCAGCATACTCAAAACCTGCGTTGAAAGTAAAAACAAAATTTAGTACAAAAAACTACCTTTATTAGTGATATTCTAAAGGTTTCCAAACCTAAACCTGTGTCAGAGTGTAGAGAATATTCTCTTGGAACAAAACTAAAACAGAAAATAACAACAACAAAAATTATTCAGTCATGTTCCAAATCGGTGTTCCAGATATATTGTAGCTGTTTTTTTTTCTCTTTTTCATACTCACCTGCGCCAGGGCCATTGATTTTAATGAAGATCACATCCGCCTAAGAGGTGACCTAGTTCAAGAAGATGGCAATTCTTCAAAAGATAACTTTACCAAAGACAAATGTTTCCTGTTGGAGGCTATTTACAATATATTTCTCCATAAAATATGGAGATCTACAGGGAGACGTCAATATCCTTACCTGGAAGTAGTTCATTGTTCTCCACATCTCTTCCAGGTCATCACCAAATAAACCTTCCAAGAAAAAACCTACTCCAGGAAAAGTTAGTAGATTATCTTCTTCAGCAAGTCCTCAAAGGTAAATGTACTAGCTGTTACCTCCAGCAACTCCCTTACCCAAAACTCCTCATGCCTCAATACCATACTTTTAAAGTGTCTCTTAAGTGAAGGAAATCACGATCTGCACAGCAGAAATTCAAGATTTCCCACTCTTCACCTCTCAGAGAAGCTTCCCAGTCCCCCAGAAGTATTTGCCTTCTTTATTATCAAAATATTAGAGAGATCCTTTTCTAGGCTGATTCACCCAGGAGGCCTCATCATTATAACCAAGCAAATGACATGCGGCATCACTACAAGCTGGAGCTTCTCAGATCAGCGTAAGCCCCTTCCCTCTTTCTTCCCCACTTGACCCCTCTCCTCAGAGGAGCAGCAGCAGCATCATACCACATCTCCAAGTACTAGATCCATGACTCCGGAACCCAAAAAGACAAAAACAAACAGCCTCAGCAAGGTCTCAGTCTGTAAGGAGAGCCTCATACTCTATATCTATTTAAGGATTTTATGATTCATCAACCAAAAATCAAAACGAAGCAACCTTCAGCCTTGTTTAGTCTAAGTCACCCATTAGCAGCTATACAGTAGTTTTTACTGTACCAGTGAGAAAGGCTGAAAGCCCTACTCCAAGCCTACCCACTAGAGAATTCGAACCACAACCAAAGTTTAAAGAAAAAAAAATTTTTTTTAAAGGCAAGACGTTTTTAAAAAAGGATAAGAAACACACAAAAAGGAACAACAAACTCAAGGAAGAAAGGCCGTGAGCTGCATCCCCTGCATTCATTGCCTCTCCCACAACCACATCGGTGCAGGAAGAACCAGGGACAGAGATAGAGACCAAAGGGAGATTGTAATTTTCCTGAGTCCTTACCAGAAGCACAAGCCTGTACAGCAGGCAGAACTGTGAGTCAATTCAACCTTTTATCTTTATGAAGTACCCACTATCAGGTATGTGTTTATAGCAGTATGAGAATGGACTAATGCATTTTCCCTCCTCCTAGTTCTTTCTTTTGGAAAGGAAGATAACAAAATCGGTTTCATAAAGAATCTCAAGAATGACCTTTCAGTTCTGTATAATTTTGTTTTAAAAATTACACAAACTGATCATATTTGTGTGGGTCTATTTCTGAACACTCAGTCTTCTCTTCCATTGCCTTTGTCCTGTCACTAGTACCGCATTGTCTTGATTACTGTAACAATCACATTGGGTTTTGAAATCAGACAGTGTGAGTCCTCCAACTTTGTTTTTTATTTCCAAAATTGTTTTGGATATTTCTTTGTTTTTCTACAGAAATATAAGAAATATATTGTAAATAGCTCTAAAAATTATCATGTTTTTATTGGTTTTGCTTTGAATCCACGTATCACTTTGAGGATAACTGAAATTTCCAACACATATATATGGTATATCTACCTGTTTACATACAGAAGATATAACACCTAGAAGACGAAGAAATATTTCCCATATAATTTTAAGAGATCCTCATTATTTTAATACCAAAACCAGATCAAGATATTACAAGAAATAAAACGACAGTCAGCCCTTTTAAACATAACACATCTGGGTATGATGTTTTCTGTAACAGAAAATGTTAAACTATATATTCAATATATGTTATAATTGGGGGAATATTGATGTTATCAGTTTCTTTTTGAGTGATTTGCTCCATGTTAACAACTATTTTTAATTTTAGTAAGTAATTATATTGCTTTTCAAGAAGGCTATTATAAATTACTCCTTCAAAGGCAATCTATGACAGTTTGCTTTTCCTACAGTGCTGGACAAGCAGTACTATTCACAATTTTTAATGTTTACTAAACTTACATTGGTAAACATTATTTCATTTGTACTTTAACTTATAATTGCATGGTGAAATGTGACTAAGTATATTTTTTACTACATATATTTATTATTATTTTGAATTTACGGTTTTATAAATTGCCTAATCAAGTATTTGAACAAATTTCCACTATATATATTTACCAATGACACAAGGATCATGGGCTTTATTTCCCTTTTGTAGATGTATGTGTTTGTTTTGTTTGACTAGGTGTGGGGAGGTTGTGGATCGTGGTATGTAAACCTCATTAAGTAGTGATCAGCACACTAAAGCATAGAGACCAAATCTGGCCTATATTTAGTTTTATAAAATGCAGCCATGCTCATTTCTCCATATATTATCTATAGCTAATTTTGCACTGTAACAGCAGAATTGAGCAGAGTTGAGTATTTTCAAAAAAGATTGTATGACCCACAAAACCAAAAATAATTACTATCTAGCTGTTTACAGGAAAAGTTTACTGACCTATGTAACAGATCATAGATAATAGGATTTAGAACTGAAAGGAATAAAACACACAATTTAATTCCTTATTTGCAGATAAGGAGACAGAATAAAATCATGGAATAATTGGCCTAAATAAATGCATCTAGATACTGTTACCAAAAATAAGAAATCTGACCTCTTCAGTTTTGTTTCATTATTTTTCTACTCTACTCATGTTTATCTTCATCTTCAAAATCAGTAGATATGGGCATTTATTATAGAAACTTAATTTTAAAAAAACCTCTGGTAAAGAGCTATTAAGCAGATTATCAATATTTTTACCACAACAGGATCTTGCCTGAATCAGAAATGATGTTTTATAAGATTGATTATCAAGTTCTTGAAAATATGATCAATATGAATATGTCATGTCAACCATCACCTGAGTAGAATCAATATCTAAAAAGAGTGCTAATCTTTGCAGAAGGTAAAGGTTTTTCCATTATAATGTTGGACAGTGCTTAAAATTATTTAAGCATTCAACTCACATAGCCTAAGTATTTAGATTATAAATAGATATTATGACAGTAATATAGTTATATTTTAATGTTAAGAAATTAGATCTAATAATAAAAATGAGCATAGCTAAAGATTGTTAGGAAATGACATCATCCCTATGACCTTATCATCCTTCAGACATCCTACTATGAATTCTTGTGTTTTCCATCGTGAACATTGTACACAGATAAGCAGTTTTTAGTGAACTTCTCTTATTTAAGATAATTGAATGTATTAGTTTGTGGGTTATCATAACAAATACCACACACTGGAGGCTTTAACAACAGAAATTTATATTTTCTCAGTTTGAAGACTGGAGGTCTGAGATCAAGGTGTTGGCAGAGTTTATCTTATTCTGAGGCCTCTCTCTTGGCTTGTGGATGCGTGTCTTTTCCCTTTGTCTTCATATCATCTTTTCTCTGTATGTGTGTCCAAATTTCCACTTCTTTTAAGGATATTAGACATATTGGATTAGGGCCCACAAACATAACCTCATTTTACCTTAATTATCGGTTTAAACATCCTGTCTGTAAATCCAGTCACCTTTTGAAGTGTTGGAGATTAGGACTTCAACATATGCATTTGGGGGGTGGGGAACGATTCTGCCTATACTGATATACTGCCCTAATACTGGCCCATACTATTCATTGACGTAGTGTTTAGGCTGTATTCATGATAGAAATTGAGAAGTTATTGTTGTAACTTGATGTTTTATCCTGTGAACATGGCGATTCAAGCTGAGCATGGTGCATTATGCCTGTAATCCCAGCGCTTTGGGAGGCCGAGGTGAAGCAGGACATTCCCCTGACCCCTTTGTGGGTGAGAACTGGAATGTGAGCCCTGGCACTAGCTAACGACTTCGGCACCAGAGACAGAACTCCATTCACTCAAAGCCGCTGTGCTTAACCCCTCACAGGAGAAAGCACACATGTGAGCTGGTGTAGGAGCTGGGGTGACGGCTTTTTGGCTCTGGCAGGAACAAACTCCATACTGGCCCTGCATTAGGATCTAGCAGGGTGCATGTGACCCCTGGAGTCCCAGAAGGAGTGTTACAGTCAGTGCTGTTCTCTTTTAGCTTTGCTATCTGCAAATGGCAGTGTTGACAGCTCCGTGGAGGGTCCGTGTGACAGCCTTCTGCACCTGCACCTGAGTTATTGTCTGGCATCCAGGAGGAATGGAGTCGCACAAACGAATTTGAAGGATGGTATATGCAAGGGATTTTGTTGTGATGAACGTGGCTCTCAGCAGGAAGGGAAGCTGAAAACGGGGTGTAGCAGGAAGATGATCTTCCCCTGGAGTCCAGCCATCTCTGACTAGACTCCTCTCTGAAACTATGCCAATAAGTTAAGCTGTCCCTGTGAAATAAAGCCACTTCTCTCCAACTACAGTCTCCAACATCCAGCTGCTTCTCCTCTCTCCTCTTCTGGTGGAACCCAGGGATTTTATAACCACAGGATGGGAGTGGGGTGGACAATCAATGGTTTTGGAAAAGGCAAAATTTGAGTAGGAAAATAAGAATGTATGTTCTCAATTTGGGCCGTGGTTCCAGAAATTCTACCCAGAATTCCCCTGCCTTCTGTCCCTATCAGAGGCAGACAGATCGCTCAAACTCAGAAATTTGAGACCAGCCTGGTCAACATGGCCAAACCTTGTCTCTACAAAAAAATACAAAAATTGTCTGGGTGTAGTGTCATGCATCTGTGGCTCCAGCTACTCAGGAGACTGAGGTGAGAGGATCACCTGAGCACTGGTAGGTCCTGGCTGCAAAGAACTGTGCTTACATCACTGCACTACTGCAACCTGGGTGACAGAGAAGACCTTGTTAAAAAAAAAAAAAGAGCGTTCAGATACATTAAGTATTTACATGACATAGAATAAAAATGAAGAAAAAATGTAACTGGAGGGATGTTTTACAAATCTAAACTTGGCCGGGCGCGGTGGCTCAAGCCTGTAATCCCAGCACTTTGGGAGGCCGAGACGGGCGGATCACGAGGTCAGGAGAT